>NC_092025.1:783808-1140474 GCF_042242105.1 Pempheris klunzingeri | reverse complement strand
GTGTGAAACAGAATAAGTGTGAAGAGAGCGGTCGTGAAGAAGAGCGTCCTCAAGCTGAACTTAAGTAATAAAAGATTCAAATATGCCCTCAGCTGTTAACATCATGTGATGTAACTAATAGCTATAGTGTACTGTTCATCATACTGACATACATCTATGAGCACACTCTTTCTATAGTCCATACTTTTTAGTATGGATCATTTTGTCATTCTTCTCAGTATGAAGTAGTTCAGTGAGAATTATTGTAGCAATGCACGCGGTATGAGCGTGCACTATTTTATTTCATTTGTATTAGACATTCAAATTATTTTGTATACTGGATACTTATAGCATTGTACATATTGTGCATAATGTGTGTGTGTTGCATTGCCCCCCCCATTTTTTGGACCATTTTACAGCCAAACTTTGATCTTTGAAAGCACTGAGAAGCATGATGTCTGATGTTCTCATACAAGCCACTGTCACTGATAGAACTGTCGAAAAAAAAACACAGCTGCAACTAAACAGAAGAGCACTTAGCTGGCGTTCATCTCCCAGCATCCTCTCTGTGAGCTGCTTCTCTGGAAGCTGGACCAACTCTGGCTTGGAGAGGAATCCCAGGAACAAGTTCAACAGATGAGGGTAGCTGAGCAGGCATTGAAGGTGAAGCTCTGCTCTTCACTCATAGTAATATAATGATACTGTTACGGCCCCAGAGCCTCCGTCGTCTCTCTCTCTTACTTTTCTGTTGCAGGTCCCTGGCTGGGCGGAGCATGCAATCACTAACCTGGCACACCTGGCCTGTGGAACCAGAGCCCTCTCTCCTTACATCCAGCCACCCATGCTCTTTGTTGTTATAATAAAATGGTCTTTATTTACAGTAAAGCCGCTCTTACACCTCCTCCTTTGTTGTGGCCGAGGAGCCAGCTGTGACATTATATAATCTCCCAGACTGCTTACCTGTCCCAATTACAGTATCAGAGTTAATGGTTGATTTGCATGTTTTGTAGGACAAACTGGAGGAGATTCTGGAAGCCCTGCGGAGTAAAGATGACAAAATAGATAAGGTAACAACTTTATGAAACCAGCAAGACATAATTTTATCTTAAAAAATATCTCTTGGTTCCACATTTAGCATCAGAGTTGTTGGCAGGTTGATGAAACTGTCACCTAATCTGAGCGTCTTTGTGTCTGGCAGAAACCCACAGATTTGGTTAATAAGCACAGTGAGATACAGGAGTGTTTCAGCACCATAGAGGAACGTACCACACACAGTGTACCATACTCCATTATTGTACCTTTTCTGATATTTCAGGCCTCCTGCAGGACCTCAGACGGGAGAAACGAGAGGAGTCGGCAGCAGGTGAAAGAAGACAGCAGGGTGTGTCTCGGTGGGGGTGTTGTGCCAAAGTAAAGGCAGCAGGAGCCACTGCCCTTTGTGCTCTCCTGTCTTTGGGTGTCATGGCCTCCATGGCGTCTGTCTGCAACAGTCCAGACCCTGACTGCAACCTTTGGAACATCGCCTCCAGCTGGAGCCCAACTTTGAGCCCCAACACACAAGCCCTCCTGTTTTCTAACACCCAGGCAGGTGGTCTGTAATACAGTAGGTAACTGAGAGGTAATTGTATTAGTTAAAAAGCTGAGCCCAGATTAGACTGAGATTAATTAAATTGCCACTTAACACTTAGCACCTGTCCGCCCAGGGAGGGGGGCTCCCTCGTTTGAGGTCCTTCTCAAGGTTTCTTCCATTTTTTTCCTGTTAAAGGGAGTTTTTGAAGTTTTTCCTTGCCCTCTTGAGGGGGGCGCTACTTTAGAAAACTGGGCCTGTTAGTGTTTAAAATATTATACTGTATTCTCCCACTGGGGAGCCCTTCTTTAAAGATAACTAAAGATTTTTACATTTTTAGATTTATTTCATATTATTGTTAATTCTTTTCTTAAATGAACTTAATTAGATTAATTATAGTGAGCGGCACGGTGGTGCAGTGGTTAGCAGTGGTTAGTACCGTCACCTCACAGCAACAAGGTTCCAGTTTGAACCCCCTGGCCGGCTGGGACCCCTCTGTGTGGAGTTTGCATATTCTCCCCGTGCTTGTGTTGGTTCTCCCCAGGTGCTCCGGCTTCCTGCCACAGTCCAAAGACATGCAGGTTAGATTAACTGGTCACTCTAAATTACCTCTTAGGTGAGAGCATGAATGACTGCCCTAATCAATTATGTATGTATGTAGACTTAATATTTATAATTTATATTAATATTATATTTATATGTATTATATTCATTGTTTAATATTTGTATAATCTATTTTTATATAAATGTTAATATATATTTAAAAAAATAAAATAAATAGTTAGCTATTACTTTGTTGCCTCGTTGTTTATTTGCATGGAAAAATCGAAGAGTATTATTTTTTCTGTGTATGTGACTGGAAAGGAGGGAGCATGTGAGCGTCAGAACTGTCTGCCCTCGTCAGCCAACAACTAATGCACTTGTTGCTGAGTGTCTGAGGATGCTGGTCCAGAGCTTGGTCCAAGGCTCAAGATTTACAGCGCTGCACTACAGGAGAGGTCCTTTGCATTGTGTGGGTTTAAACTCACCAAAAGCCTCCAGATACACGTGTATTCATCACTGTGTTTTATCTAAACTTTATTTAAGTCAAACCCTGACAGTTTTGCAGACAATATGACACAACGTATGTATGTGACATATTGAGCTTTCGTTTAAACTGACATCTAAATTAAAATTATTAAAGACTGTGTGTGTATATAGGACACATTACAAACAGTCTCACCAACAGTACACAGCTCAGAGGTACTGAGATGTGTCACCTTGCCTCCACTCAGAGCCTCCAGTGCATCTTAATCCGTTCAAAGAGTAAATCAAGAACCAGCAAGACCTCCATCAGTGGCTTACCTTTCCCTTTCTTCGTGTAGAGGTTTGTAAAGTTTTAACATGTGATCAAAACATGACACCACCCAGACATCCAGTCTGCTTTTGAGAAGTCGTCGGCTGTGACGTCATCACCAAGCGCGCATAAGAAAAGTAGATGACGCGTCATTCATGCGCGCAGCACAGTCCACACCGAAGAAACCGGCAGGTATGAAAAGTTAGGAGCGAGACCCTGTTTGTGTCTGTTCAGCCGCTCTGTGTCGATCCTGAGGCGTGAGGTGTGTGAACAGGACGAGGCTCTGTCCGGGAAGGTGGAGGTGTTCTGGGAAGTGGTGTTTGTGGAGAGCGAGCGGGCTTGTTTCTAGCCGGCAAGCTAACGTTAGCTAGGCTAGCCCACATTTAGAAGTTAGTTAGATAGCAAGAGTTAGCTAGCACTGCTAAAAATCAACCACTTAAAGTAAAGCTAAACATTTATGTTTGGCAGAAAACGGGCCAAAGTGACACACAACTAGTGTACTGACCGCTCTGGAGCTTTAATAGTATGTTTGTGAGCCAACATGAAGGAGTCCTTATTCTAGAAGTCAGTATCTCCATGACAACAGGGGAAGGTATGAAGCCTCCAGCCCCGGTGGACCTCTGGGTTTGACAGTAGTCTCTTCAGCTTGGAGCTGTGGATGTGTTGTATGAGACTTAACTTCCTGTGTCCTCTCGGCAGGGTCAGCATGATGGACGTGCTCTGTGGTCCTCTGGGTCTGGGGGCGGTAGCAGGGCTGGGCTGCGGACTTCTGCTCGGCTGGCACCTTCGGACTCGCCTCGGCCTGATGGCAGCGACGGGGAACGGCTCTGGTGAGGCGAGTGTGATGGGAGAAGGTGGCGAGTTCAAGATGGTCCTGGTGGTGCGGAACGACCTGAAGATGGGCAAAGGGAAAGTGGCCGCCCAGTGCTCCCATGCTGCGGTGTCCGCTTACAAACAGGTCCAGCGCAGGAACCCCGAGCTGCTCAGACAGTGGGAGTACTGCGGACAGCCCAAGGTGGTGGTGAAGGCCCCCGACGAGGACACCCTGGTCGACCTGCTGGGTCGTGCCAAAGAAGTAGGGCTTCCTGTCAGCCTGATTCAGGACGCAGGAAGGACTCAAATCGCCCCCGGATCACGCACCGTGCTGGGTATCGGTCCGGGTCCCGCTGACCTGATCGACAGCGTCACCGGAGACCTGAAGCTTTATTAGAGCTGCAGCTTTCATCCCTGGGACTCCTCTGTTGTTAAAGCTATTCACAGTGTCAACTACGTCGAGCTTCCATGATTTTATATGTTTACACATCAACGATTGACTCAATTACATGTTGATGACTTGATTTTTGTTGGGCAGTGTTGGGGGGGTGCACTTGTACCCTAGTACATTAACAGACCTCCACACTAAGGCCACTGGGTCTGAGGAGGAGATACTGAAAGGAAGCTGATCTCATCAGCATCACAGTAAGATAACAGACCTGTTTGATAGCAGGAAAAGCACTGATCAGATCAATAACTGTCCCACTAAGTCCAGCAGGCAGTTATTAAAGTCATGGATTACACCTGTGAGTTTCCTGCTGTGAAAAAAGTCTAAAGTGAGTATTGGCCCAAGATGTTCTCTTAATAAAAGTTGAGAAATCTTAAATGACTTATTTTCATATTTTAAAAGTATCTGATACTTCAGAAGGTCATAGAGGTCTGACATGCAGCAGTAGAGCTGGTTACATGAATGCAATATTTTAATGCAGCTGGATTTAGTTAGAACAATCAAGAATCCTAAATATGTTCCCAAAAACTCTGTATCACAGTTCAACTCTCTGAAATGATTGAAAGTTAGAATATATGCTTCCACCTGATCAGTTATCACGTCCACAGCGTCTCACTGTACAGACCTCTCCATCTTCTGAAACAAAGTCACAACCTACATCTGTGTGGTTTATGGCTGGTGGCACCAGATCTGTTTTCACCTCTTAAGTTGTACCGTCAGAGTTGGTGTAGTACTGTCACATTAGCACCAGCTAGTCGTTTCCTGTTTGGCTGCACTCTCCTGCTGCGCTCCGGCAGCCTCCCACCTTTGCCCTGCAAATCTGCAGGCTCAGCCAACAAGAAGTACACACTGTGTTTGGAAATGGAGAAGTCCTCATTCTTGGAGTGTGTCGTCACATTATTGTGTGCCGACTACAAGCTACGCCGTCTCTTTCAGGCACTTTACAGCCTAGGATTCCTTTATTATCACTCATTAGAACCAGCAGATCTCGTCCCATTTGTTTGGGCTGCACTAAAGTCAGTCAGGGTGACTGAGAGCTGCACCTGTCCGGAGTTCTTCTCCAGCACGTGACGGTGTATGTGAGACACAATCAGACTGTTCTTGACAAACAAGAAGCCTTTATTTTTAAGTGGAAAACAAAACCGCTGTTTCATTCATTATCATCCTGATTATGCACAAACAAGTATCTTTAGTGCACAATTTAAATCTAAGGTAATTTAGATAAGAATATAAGTTCAAAGGAGTTAATGATTGATTTCCTGTATACACGCAAGCCTTTGATAAAAACTTCAAATTACCACGAGTCCTGTGATAGTTTCTGAAATGGATGAGTGGGTCAACTGAAAAGGTTAAAAGGCAACCTTGACCAGGACATAAAGAGAATGAAGTTTGAAAAATCTCTCTGCACACTCAACGACGGTGAGCTAAAACGATATCCAGCAGAAACAAACCGCAGCATAAAGAGGGGGCGGTGGGGCATGTTAGTCGACGGGTCTGCAGTCGCTCCTGAGGTGGAATGGTCCCACGTTAGAGCAGTACTTAAAGCACATGGAAAGGTCGTCTGAATGCAGATTTGTTTGGACAGTCCTGCACAGGCTCTGCTGAAAACACTCAAACGCTCCTGTAACTCGTATGTAAAATACTCTCTGGGGTTTTCTTCAACAAGCAGCCCTGAAGCGAGTGTGTGTGGGGACGTGACTGATGCGACGTAGTGTTTCAGGATTGTGGTCATGGAAGCGGCCGTCTCATGTTCAAATATAGAAGAACATAGTAGCATTTTTTTGTGTCTGAATATACAATAATTAAATGCATTTTACAGTCGAACAGAAGAAGCTGCTCACACACATCAAAAGGAAAAAGGTTCTACATTAATTCTTCTCACTACAGAGTGCAAATCAGATGCTTCACAACAGACCTTTTTTTTTTAAACTGAGAAGAGGACTAGCTCTTCCCACAAGCCCCCATTGTACATAAACCATTTCCCATTCAAATAAAATAGATAAAAGAAATTAATCTAGTCAATACGGAATGTGAGAAAATTAATCTTTGTGATGCAATCTTTTTCTTTGACAACAGAAATAAAAGTGAGTCCTTCATGACAGTTTAAAAAGGGAAAAAAAGTAAAAAAAGAAAAAGAAAAAAAAGGTTTATCTGTATTATCCCCTGCTCCCCGTGGAGGGCAGACAGGGGGAGACAGTAATGGTCTGGTGAAGGACTGTGGGAGATGGATGGATGGTAGCTCCAGCCTGCATGTGGAGAGGAAGGGGGGGGGGGCAGGGTCTTTACATGCCGTAGCCAAAGCCTGGCTGAGCTGCTGGCTGACTGAACCCTGCTGGCGCCTGGTAGCCGTAGCCGTAAGGTTGCGGAGGTGCCACGGGTACGCTGGGGCCCGCTGTCAGCATCAGCTGGGGTGTGCCTGCAACACACACACACACACACACACACACACACACACACACACACACACACACGGGAAGAGTTTCAAACAAGCAAGTGGTCCGTTTCATTTTAACCAGAGCCGCATTCCTGATGTAAAACTTTAATGATCTGGTCACAGGCCTGCCTTGCCTCATTGGCTTGCTGAGCTTGTTTTTGTGGCGTTAAAAAGTTCTTATGTGGTGAACCATGTCGTTTCCTCTTCAGCTGTGGGACTAAAAGCAGCTGTTACCATCCACAGTGATGACGGCACGAGAAACATGCAAAATGCTGCGAGCCGTTGGGAAAACTCCCCGACATTACTGAGGTGACAATCATCAAACTTTCCATGCTTCAATCATTGTTCTTACAAGGTCCCTTTTTCTCAGTCTACTTCTTAATGACGGGATCCGACATGAACATTTTCTGCTGAGGTTGGAACCGTTTTGGTTATTTCATCTAAGTGATTTCTGCTTTTCTTCTTTTCTGTGTTCTTCTACTCTGAAGTAGGACGTTGAGTCACATACCTCTGTGCACCAAGCAGGAACATCTGAGTCTGATCAGCCTGTGGGCTGTTTGGTCTAATCTGATCACACAACGCCGACACTGAAGCTCATTAGCAGAGTTTATGATGTTAAACTCTTCATAGATTATACCTACAGATGTGTTTAACTATGATTGCTGCTTATTTGGTCATGAATATTTAGTATCATAAACAAACACCTATAACTGATAGTTCTGTAGAGACAATGTATCAGTGATGATGAGGATATTAAATCAGATGGAGATGAATCAGTGTTGTGTTTAGGGAGTTGGTTTCCACTGCCCCCAAGTGGCCGTTAAAATTTGTTATATTGCAGGTTCAGGACAAGTTTAAAGGGATTTTAATAAATTGTGATATTCAAAGTTCTTCCAGATAATCTCAGGACCAAAAAGCGCTGTGTGAGATAAAGACTGCTGCCTTTGCTTCTGATCAGCCACACTGATGTCTTTAGAGGACTCTTACCATAGACGATGGGTTGCGTCTCTGTTGCCTGCTCTTCCTCTTTCCTTACGGACTCTGAGGTTTCTAGTTTATCTACCTGCAAGGCAAAGACACAACAGCATTTAGAACAAGGCCACAAAACATGAGTCAAGAACTTGCTAAAAGAAAAATTAAAAACAGTTCAATATATTCTCATTTACTGATCTGTGAGGACTTCTCTGAAAAGAAAGACGCTCACGTGGGCTGCCACTCTGAGCCATTTTACCCAGCAGCAAGACAGAAGACAATTACAGGTGACTTTTCACATTTTGTGCAGAGAACGCAGAGCTTTCTACAGTTTCTACTGAACATAATGTATTAATGAGTATTGCTCTTCACTCCTCTCTTGTTCCCAAACTTCAGAGCACATAAATAAATAAAAACAAGTTAAACTAATCAATTTAAATTAGGTTGAATTGTCTGTGTGGCCTGTCTGACAGCCAACTCTTCACCCCTCAAACAATAAGGAAAAATAAGAACTACTTCATCAGGCAGCAAGTCAGATGCAGCAATAAGCGACATGTGCAGAGATCAGGTGCCCGGGGGAAAGCAGCAGCAGCAGCAGCAGCACCTGGGTGCAGGTTATTTGTAGAGTTTAAAGTTGGGGCTTGCAGAGCAGTGCACTTCCCAGTCTTGTACATATGAATTTATCATTCCGTTTCTCCATGCCTCTTCAGAATCAGTCGCTCCCTCAGTTAAGTTCTCTGCACACACACGTTCATGGAGCCGACGCTTCACGGTAAACAGTGACAGTGCCATGCTCTATGCGCATCGCCACTGGCAGTGAGCAACAGACAGCAGCACTGAGATGCACTTTGGGAGGGGGAGGAGGAAGGAGAGAGGAGGGGGAGTCTCGGGCCAGGCGCTCCCTACAGTTCAAGGTTCTCTACAAGAAGCCAGGCACAACCAACAGCCTGCTGCTATGTATCAGCAAGAGACGTGTCATCCATGCATGCTTCAGTCCAATAACCAGCTAATACATCCAAACACGACATTCAAAGACATGTACAGCTTCATATAGTGCAGTGTCTGTGAGGGAAAGCACTTTTGTGATGCTTAAGGCGACTTATTGTACTTGTTGAAGCTTCGTCACTGTTGAGCTCTAGTGACAAACAAAGTGGATATCTTCATGGACTCAGAAGGTAAAACTAATATTTTAACCATGATCACAGTGCATCTGCTTCAACTAACTCCCCTGGGTAGACTTCTGCCTCAGTCTGCTGCTGGTTCATAGTTCTTTTAACAGGGGGGGGGGCAAACTATGGTCCCTTAGCAACTGGTACAACATGCATCTTATATTTAGATAATCTATATACAGAGTTAGCTAGGTTACAATCGTTTCTCACTCAGACTGCTGCAGGTCATTTTCTCTTGTAGCATTTCTGTCCTTTGTTACTCTGCTAAAGCCAATTTGATTTGCGTGTGTTTCCTGCTACTGTCATACTCAGTGGTTCACTCACAGACGTACTGTAGTTTAGTTGGCCAACAGTAGTAAGTAGTTAAATAGAACGTTTTAACATCTAACTGCCCACACAATGACAAATTGTATTGGCAAATGGCAAATCTGATTTATATGTAGTGAATGAAAAATCTCCAATTTCATGCAGCAGACAGCTACAGTTTAAGTTCCCCAACAACTACAATGTCAGCTTGAAGGCTCAGTGACCGTGTCGAGGTGAGAGTGTAGCTAAAACCATGCACACTCGAGGCTGCAGTCCTCCAGGCTAAATTCTTTCAGATCAAATACAGAGCATTTAGCTTTCACCTGTTCCTTAACTGCATCAACCTGGAAGAGAAGAGGCGCAGCATAGGAGAAGAAAATTAAAAATAGTTCCCTGTACAGTAATTTGGAAGACAGCTGACCATCAGAGAGAATTCTAAGTGCGTCTTTCATTTGATACTGACAATTTTTATCTGTTACTTCAGTCAAAAAAGAAAGAGGATGATAATGTGCCCCTTAATCAATCCATTTTGTAGGTTGAACAACTGATGCAGCACACAATCAAACACAGATAAGAGATAATTGATTAAGAATATTAATCAGCATCCTGACTGCACCATCTAAAACATTAATCCCTCAGTTCACCTGACTGCAGCCTGAAGAGAGCTGACCCACCTTGACGAGGTACTCCCTCATGACCTGAATGAAGTATGGCATAGAAAAGTCCATGATGTTGTGCCTCCAGGCCGTCTCCAGCACCACGTCAGGCCGCAGCAGGTCATAGCAGGTGAAAAGGCAGGCGGCGAAACATTCCTTCTTGTTCTCCTGTAGGAACCAGGACAGTAGCTCCTCTGCCAGCTCTGTGTCCTTGGACTCTGACGCATACTGCATGGCATCCTGCAGGGGAGACACGGCACACACGGGCTCAGGGGGGGGGTCTAAGCCGATCCAAGCAGCGCATCAGAGACATTGACAGAGAAAATAAAGGTGAATGTTTTGGGGGGTACCTTATAAAGCTTGTCCTTCTTGCAGAGCTCGACACTCTGTTTCCAGCGGTTGTTGCCCTTGAAGAGGTACGCAGCAATTCTCCTAAACTCAATCAGCTCGTGCTTCTCCAAACGCTGGGCCAGGGAGATGTTGTCAAAGTTGTCGTAGGCATCTATTGATGTCCTCAGTGCCTAACGTGACCGAGATGGGGAAAAGGGGAGACTATCAAATTTAAGAATACTGACATTAACACATGACAAAAATATAAAATGCAAAGGCTCTCTCACCTGATAATCCTCCTCTGTGATGAAGAGGTTGTTAAGTGCTTCATTGACCGATTTGTTGTTGTGATTCTGTACTGACCGCAGGTAAGGCTTGACCAGAGGCAGCTGTTTCACCTGTGAACACACATGTACAATCATCATCTCACTCACCATGACAATGGGCACATCGAAGTAGAACAGTTGGTGGCGCCAATTCTCCAGTCAGGTGCCATTAAAGCACCTGAGAGGAAGAGGGCTTGACAAAATGTAATGAGAAGAAGGCCTTAAATAATGGAATACTGTGTGGAAAACCTTATAGATAACGACCTTCTGATTCACTTGTTTCATGTATTAATCTGTCTCTCAGTGACACGTCACAATTTATTCACTTTATCAGTGTCTATTGCACGTTACTTCTCAAAGTTCTTGTGTTTCCACTGAGGTTTTCAAAGCACAATAAAATAGGTGGCTGGAGATGCATTTAGTCCAAAATGTGGATCACTCCCTGCCTTCATCATAACAAGAGATTGAAGTGTACCTTGCTGAAGAAGTTGACAGCACGAGAGTGGTCCAGTCTGGGAGAAAGCACTATGAGCAAATCATTCAGTAACAAGGGCTTGAACTCCAGATAGAACTGGACAGCTTTGTAGTACAGCTCCACGTTGGCCACCTACACAGGAAGGAGGAGAAACAATCATTTCAGAGGTTCAAACACTGTTGGATTTTATAAGACCGTGTTCAGTGACACAGAGGCGTTTCTTATTCAGAAATCATAAAATCATAATTTGAAGCAACAATAAAGACATTTTAAGTGATAACGATTGCAGCTAACGCTAAAAGCCCCATAAAGCTTTGACTACAAAACATCCCCTTTGTTCAATTTCAGCTGAAAAGCAAAATACAAATTGGACAGAATACAATGATATCAAGACAAACATACTCTTAGTTTTCAAAGTGTACCTTAGTGATGATGTCTTTGAACTGTCCCTCCTTCCAGGCATCTGTCGGGTGATTCATCATAGTGATGATGGCGTTGTCGTACTCCTCGTACTTGTCGTACAAGAAGACCAGCTCGGCCCACAGGTGAGCCTGCTCTGCTGCTCTCAGGACCTTTGGGATATTAACTCTGGACCAGAAGAGCTCCAGGTGCTCCCTCATCTTCTGGGGCTTGAACTTGGAGTAAAGGATGGCCAGCTCTGTGAACATCCCCATGTGAGCGCGCTCCAGGCCCAGGGCGGCCTCCAGCATGGTGATCAGCTCCTCAAAGTAACCGCGGTCCTGAGAGAGAGGAGGGAGGACTCAGTGTGGATGCACATCTCAAAATGATAAAACTTGTAGTAAGCACTGCACACCTCTGTGTAAATGTTGGAAGCTGAGAACACAAACATGCACCCAAAAAAAGCCTTCATTTCCATCTTACTTGGTAGTAGTTGATCAGCTCCTCCAGCTCGTCAGCGTGCACCACGATGTGGAGACCACACATCTGCGCCAGTCTGAACTCCTTTCCATCCACGCAGGCGAAGCACACCTCTTTCCAGGTGCGGGTGCTGTTGGCCTTACGGGCGCCGTCCACAGCGGCCTGGTACTCCCCGAGGTGCACCAGAGTTGAAGCCAGGCGACCAAAGTTGGAGACGTTGTTGTATAGCAGTTTAGCGGCATCGTACATTTTCTCATCGTAGCACCGATCGCCAACCTACAGGACAGATAGCGTTTCATGTTTGACCTGACGGCTTATCCACAGGGCTGCGAGGGTTGTCTGAGAGCAGGACTAACCTGTTGGATGTGAGCATTGTTGGGTCCGTTGATAAATTCTTCAAGTTCAGCCAGGCGATTGGTTTTGGCCAAGGCAAAGATGAGTTCTGTCTCCACGTAGGACTCGCGGGCCTTCTTACGAGCCATCTGAAGGAATTTGACCAGGTCCTCCCAGTTACCTGAAACACAGGGACAGTAAGACTAAGCTGTTGGTGTGTTTTAACATTAATTCTTTTTTAATAGATGTAAAGCACTACCTCAACTGTATTTTATGTTGATGGAGTGCACTTTCAATATTGATTGATGCACTAGCTGCAACTATCAGCAAATACCCCTAGAGGACAAAACTTAAACAACAGTCTCCACTGATGTGCTCCAAATTGATTGCTTTCAATCAAAATGGCTCTGACAGACAATTAGCTTTCTCTGAAACCCTGCCTTCTGTCCATAGTGATTGATTTGCTCACAGTAAGTCAGACGGTATTCTTTCCCTCTACCCTTTGCTCAATCTACCCTCTGCTATGCCTCATTAGCAGAAACAGAACAGAGCAACACTCCTGCCACACTCTGTTCCTTTTTATTCTGACACAAGCTCAACAAGTCTTCTTACCGCTCTTATCGGCAGCCTGTACCACCTCCATGTATGCAGAGGGATCATCGGCTTTGATGTAGGAGTCGATGGCCTCTTTAACCAGTTCCTTCTGGAGTTGAGCCTTTGCCAGCTGGCTCCACACAGCCGGCTCATTGCAGCGTTCTGCAAACTCATAGGCCCGGTCCAGGTTGCCAATATGCTCGATCAGCACCTAGGTTAAAATAAAAAAAAAGAAACATGGACGATCAGGACTTCTTCAGTGATATCAATAATAATGCTTTAGTCTAGCTGCTTAGTGACTGACCTGCACAGCAGAGGTGTTGACGTCAAACTTCTTGAAAATGGCAAAGGCTTCCTCGAAAAGTTCATTGCTGATGGCGATGTTAGCGATATCAGGGGCGTCATAGTTGTCTAGTCTGCTGATGTACTCCATCACACGGGTCCGGTCGGCTTTGATCGCCGTTAGGATCAGCAGGTTCTGCAGATTTCTGTGGAAAAGAGGAGAAGACACAGAGCCCTCAGCACACTTTAGTTTTGCAATTTGATTTTGAACCGACTCGAGGGAGAACAAGAAACTATCCGAAATGTTAGAGCTACACACCTGTGTTCACTGAAGACAGAGTTGTCCAGTACAATCTTCTCCAGCAGCTCGATGAGCTCATTGGGCAAGTCTGCTGTCATGAAGGCCTTGACTGTGACGGACACCTCCTCTGGGTCCTGGGTTTCTGACAGTGCTGTCTGCACCACCTGAGGGCAAAGGAATAGAGGCTTAGAGAAGCACCAAGCAGCTGAATCAAACGATATACTCGTCCTGTGTGGTCTTTACCTGGTCAATGAGTGGTCGTCTGTAGGGGTTGCTCTCCAGCAGCACACTGGCCCACAGCTCAGGGTCTTTGCGACGGACCAGGTAGCGAGACAAGCTCTTGAACAGGGAGTTCTCATTGCAGACCTGATTAAGAACAAATATTATAATTCCTCTTCTATAAAGTTTTATGATCTAGATCAAAAAGGAAGGAAAACTGATCCAGACATTTAGATACACAGAGGAAAGTCAGACAGGTAGACAAATTCATCCTCACATTGATCAGCTCCTGGTCGCACTGTCCTCTCTCGTAGGCCACACAGGCCAGGTGGGGGTCTCTCTTCTCGCAGTACTTTCCCACCACACGGCTGTCATAGTACGGGTTTTCTCTCAGGAAGCGTTCAGGGTTGTTGTTGCTGTCAATGTAGATCTTGGCCAGAGCATTATGGGTAGCTGGCTCCTCACAGCCTTCATGGATCCGAGATTCCAGCCAGGGCAGCAGCAGCTTCAGTCTGTGACAGAAAAGGGACGTCAGGACTCTCTGTGACTGCTCAAACAGGGACGAAGTGCCATGCAAATCCTACTTAGACATCAAGGTTCTTCATGTGGGGATCCCTGTTTGGCTCGTTATGTTGAAAAAGTCAGATTCCTCTTTGGATTACTGTAATCTATTAACTTTGTTACTCTGCAAAAATTGTTACTCTGCATAAAATAACTTTCTCTCCACTACTATCAGTGTAAAAATACCACGTGCAAAAACTGACCACCGTTTCTTCAAAGATAATCCTCAGTACTGTAATATTCCTTCTAAGTGTTTATTTAGGTAAAAGAAAAGTCACGCAATAGCTACAAATACACTAACAAAAGTCCTTACTGTTTTTTTTTTTCTTGATATATATTACTGAGACACAAAGTTGTTGTTAGGTAAATGAATACTGCAGCAACACTGTTATTATCAAAGCATTAACAATATATTTCAAAGTCAAATAGGTGACAGATCAATGATCGATCATTGTCACCCAAGATACCCATATCTCAGGCAAATATCAATCATCTGACTGCTGGCTTGAAAATCTTCTCTCCTTTTCTGATTGTAGTCAAAACAAGTCAAGACAGATAACTACTTAAAACTTCTTAGTTGGAATGTTTAGAAACACGTAGGTGAAACAGTGCAGCACCTGTTCCTCTTTTCCACCTCAGCGACCAGTTCATCAGTGGAGAACTGTCCCCTGACAACCAGGATCAGGCTCTTGATGACATCCTCTGAGCAGTCCACGTCTAAGAGCCCTCCAACCACCACAGGCAGACGACTAGGATTCACCTATGGCACAATTTTCACAATAAATCAAATTTCTGTATTGCAAAGATGTAGTAAAATTGTAATGCTGTATTTCATTGCTTCTCCACTGAGCCTTACCTTCTGAACATAGATCTCAATGTACTTCTGCAGGTTGTTGCGGTACAGGTAGAGGACCAGGTCGTGGACAAAGTCAAAGCGGTCACAGACGATGATGAGTGGGAGCTGGTCTGTGAGTTTGGCTTCCTGTCCGTCACACAGAGCGACAGGAAAGAAAGCAGGTTGAGAGAGATAATGACCAATAATACCACCTCTATACAAGCCACAAATCATCAACCAAGACTGATGGAACAGGGCTGATCTTTTACTGCTGCACTTAAAACATATCAACCTTTTAACAGCACGTAGACTTCTTTAGCTGCAGGTGTGACTGTGTTGTTGATGGCTGGTGTAGTGTGCACAGTGGTAAGAGTCATTGACAATGAAATTTATCATTTTTCAGCTATGTCAACTGTCCTTAAGTGATTAAAAATGACACATTCAATAGGAAAAAAATAAAAGGTTTGTCACGACAACAAATGGATGTCACAATGGAAAATTAGTGTGTTTCACAGTAGTCACAGAACAAGACCTCTACATATTCTAGGAGCTTGCTTTCTTATCTAACAGACAAAGAACTGCCACTTGTCAAGTCAACTCTAGACACCGCGGACCACTATCCCTCTGTAACCACAACGTACTGGTGTGCTGACACACCGCTGCCATCCACACTCATACAGGATTAACAAACTGGGATTGTGCAAATCGTCAATATGATCTGAAGACATGCTGCACTGACCACAGGCTCCTATTATGGGACTACACACACACACACACACACACACACCTTCATTGTCTTCAAATATGGAGCACAGGACTCCAACTTGTTCACTATGAACTGCAATTACATGCAACACATCCAATAAATGACTAAGACTATGTAAGGCTCCGAGAGCACTGATTGCACCCCAGTGGGTGTATGGATTGTGGTGTATAAGTGTATACGCCTCCATCCAAATCCCAGTTTCAATCCTGTGCCTAAAGTTCAAGGGTAGGGGAGAAAAAAAAGGGAGAAGTCCTGTACTGTGGGGAAGGACAGATTTACCTGATACATGTCCTGTCATTCCAAAGACAAAAGAGGAAAAGCAGAAAAGACAATTGACTGATGATTGTCTTAAACATTTTTAACCAGTAAACGATAAATTGTTTGGGATCTGCTAGTGTTGGTACTTATTTTCTAATCTATAGGAAGGGGTCAAAATGTTAATCAGTGAGGCTTCTCTCTTAATAGCACATGGACTGACAAAGCACTCCACAAATATGTGATATGAATGAAGACTGGCAATGGGGATTCAAAAACTGCAACACAGTCTGAGAGCAACATGGCATAAAATTGTGAAACACTGTAAAAAGAAAAGACTCTGTGAAGGAGGCAAAGAGCTGTTAAATGTCAGTGTTTAATCACTGCAGCTGCCCCTGCAGCTTTACCTTGAGGAAGTTCTTGACACGCTCAGGGTCATAGCAGTTGCTCTCTCTGCAGATCCGCTCCACCTCTTTGATCTGGCCCGTCTTGCAGGCAGCCTGGATGTATTTGAAGTGAACTTCAGGGTCCTGACTGAAGTTCACAATAGAGCCCAGGAAGTAGAACAGACCTGAGAGACACAGTCGGTCACTTATTATTAAGAAGATGTGCACATATACAGCTCAACCAGTCTAATGATGGCATTATGGATCCAGCACAACATCCTAAAAGGATGTAACTCACATTGCAGTTCAGTTCCACAACAGCCGCTTTTCTCCTTCCCAATTAGCTTACTTAACCTTTACGCTCCATTATTTCACTAATAGTAGAGGAGCTGAACTAATTCACCTCCAGGCCATTCTGCACAGCCGATTGATTGCCCTGCCTCTGCTCTGGCCTACTTGTCAAACTGATAGTTAGAGGACATCTATCAAAGTACATGGGCAGGACAGAACAACTGCATGAATAAAACTGAAAGTCCAACGCCACTCTAATGTCTATCCTAATAGACGAGGTTATTTAGGTGAACTGACCTATTGTACAAAACATCTCAAAGTTTAAAGTACTGAATCTTACATACAAGCGTATCACTTTAAAAAAACATCAACAACAACATTTATGTTGTCTGGACAACAGATTACAGTTTTCACTAAAACTATGAACCAGTATGAACTTTGTTTTGTCACCTTCAAAGCTCTTGAAGGACTCAAAGAGCTCAGTGAGAGACTGTGTGGAGAGCTGTTCGTGGTATTTGGAAGCCACCTGGACACAAATCTGCAGGTTCTGGCGTATGTTGGCCGACAGCATGGCCCTGAGGCACTCCAGGGAGTCCTCCACTGACAGCGAGCCAAAGAAGTTGACCAGCCACTGGAGGAGATGGGGGGCATGTTAGTTTAAGTCAGCAATTATGCAATATCAGCCATGGCGCTAATGAACAATTCTACAAGAAGCAAGGAAAATCTGACAAGAAGTTTTCATCTTTGCATTTTATTGAGTTGGGAAGTGAACCCTACCTCTGGGTTGAGCAGGTGCGTGTGCACTACAGCACGCTTGATGTCGTACAGGTCGGTGTAGTGCTCCAGAGCTCTTTGCAGGAGTCCGGCCTTCTCACACAGCTGGGCGATGTGGGCTCGATCGTAGTTGGTGAACATCTGGTTGCCCAGGATAGCATCAGCAACCTGCAATGATGACATCAAGCAACGCAAAAAGTTAAGAGAAATGCACCCCAGCTATTAATTGGATGAATTTCAGTGAGGATGTGTAGATGGGTCCACCTGTGGAGCATGCATGAGGTTCATCTCCAGCAGGCGAGTCTGCAGTGGTCCTTCTGAGGGTCTGTTGTTCTTCAGGGCATCCAGGAGGAATGAGGTGCACTGCTGGATCAGGTTGTACTCCATGAATACATCCACGATCTGGGCAGACATGGAGACACACAGGTGTTAACTTCAACACAAGAGAGGAGAAGAAGCCATGCTTATCTAGCTGCTAAAGCCCTGACAAGGATATTACTTGTCAAAACCTTTGCTGTAGCAAAATAAAGTACTACTAAACTGTGGCTATTAGTATACAACACATTAGTATATAACACTCCTGCCACAGTCTCCTAGAGTCCTACACCGACAGGATTAAATTTGACAGGTGCAAGAAGACCGAATACCGAACATCTTTAAAGCTGCTTAAAGGCCACTTGCAATAAAATGTGACAGTTGGCTGATTACAATACGTTTCCTCTTTCAAAGATTGAAAAAAAAAGCATCCCATGCAATGTGTTTTATTCTTAAACTCTTGTTCTCTGCCAGTACAGCACTTTGGGTAACGCAGAAAGCTGTGTCAGCACTTGACATTTGCAGTGCAGATTGTCTGCAGAGGCAGGAAGCAACGGAAGAGGTGCGCTTCCTTTATACAGCAGGATAGCGGAGGTTCACAGACGTTAGCGTGACATGTGACTTGGTCAAATACTTTGTCCAGTTTCGAGGAACGTTTGGAGGAGGCCTGTTAACTTCAGGCTTGGGATGTAAGGAGTTCACAATGTTTATCATAGTTTAGAGAAGTATAGTTAGGTCTCACTTGAACCTCAAAGCTTCAGCAGTACAACCCCACCCACCCTGTGCTGCAGTTGATTTTTAATCTCCTAAATCTCCCCTCCCCTCCTCTGACCTGTGTGATGTCAGCCAGTGGCTCTTCATCTTGGACCAACATCTGGGCAAACTGCAGGCCTTGTTCTGGGTTGATCCGCATCACATTCCTCAGCAGAAAGATCCAGTCTGGAGTGTAGCCCACCTGTAACAATAAATGATACATCTGCATTATAATCAATTTTAGAGCCATTGTTTTAAGCTATTAACTTTAGGGGACGCCAAGAAGTGCTCTAAACTCCATGCAGACACATACTGATTAAAGCATGAAACAACTAAATCCTTGAATTGGACATAAGGAAATGCTTTCTTTCATATGAGTCTTGTACTTTGTTGGCCAGCGCTCACACGCCCTCTCCGGCAGACAGACATACCTTCTTTGCGTACAGGACGATCTTGGGGAACTGACCAGTCTCTGCAAAGCACTGGATGACTTTGTTGGGGACGTTGGCCCTCAGGTAGACACTGAGAGCCAAGGTGGGATCCACTGCTTTCACCAGGTCACCCAGTTCCTCTGAACACTCCAACTGAAACGTAGGACAAGAAACATCAGCGCTGGGAGAAAATTAGGACAATTTTAAAAAGGCATACAGCATTTTTCTCTCATCCTTTCCTCACTTTTGTTTTGTCTCATTTAAATTCTTGTTTTGTGTCCATCTTTTTTATGATGTATCTGTAGAAGTTACTTAAGTGATAAATAAGCAAATACAAAATGAAAATCCATACAGAGGACATCTATGTTGTACCAAATGACAAAGGGAAAGAACAGAGATAAATTGTCACATATTTGTTGTTGCATATATGCTAAATACATATGAGTGAAAATTCAAATACATACGAATACATATCCCCAGTCCCAGATTTTCCTGTTTACCATTGAGGCAGTTAAAAACTACCCAAATGTACAGTTTCAGACGCTCTCACACGAGTCAAGATAAGAGGAGAGTCATGTAAACAAACAGGCAGCTAAGGAAGCGCCTCTTCCTGTGAGTGGAGGCTGAGATGGAGATCTGCAATACCTTGTCTTCCTTCAGCCACTTCTCCAGGAGCTGCTTTCGTCCCTGCTGGAGGACCGGCCTGCAAAGCTCCAGAGACTCAAACTTGTTGAGCTGGCCCTGGTCCAACAAGATACCAAAGTACTGCAGCAAGGGGGAGGTCTGGCCTGGCTGTGTTGGAACACTCTGGAAGCGACGGATGGTGTCTGGGGTTCGCAGGATACCCTGGGAGGGGAAAGGTCAACACAAGGTGAGAGGAGATCTAAAAGGTCTTATAAAGGCCAAGGCGAGTGGGAAGAACATGTGGCATATCTAATTCAATGGCCATGCAATAAAAACAACCGGGCTGATTGTATATTACATTTTTATTGTAATGACTACGTCAGAGAAACAGGCTAATAGGATGAGTACCTTTGGTGCATTGGCAGCAACCTTGGCAGCCTCAGAGTAGTTGCCAGCACCAAACAGGTTGTTGAACTTGCGTGCAAAGAGCTCCTCAGCGCCGGCGAGGTTGTTGCGGACAGCTAAGCGGAGAGCCAGATCTGGATTCTGCAGCACGTTAGTGATGTAGGGGATGATGTTCTCCTCTTCCACGCAGACCGACAGCACCTGAGTCACAGGGAAAAACAGAGAATGTTGCAATACAGTGCACTAGAGAGCAGAGTCAGGGCAGCACTTACCATGCGTTGTTTTCATAAATCTGATGAAAAATAATAGCACTTTTCCTTTTAGTATTATCTTCTATTGCCCTCTGGTCTAGAAGGTGTCAATCCCCAGCAAGGCATGGAGCTGCTCACTGTATTATCATTATACCAACCACCTTAGGTTTGTCAAAATCTATGTGCTTTAATGTGAAGCATGCAGCTAAATGAAGTCAGATGGACAGCCCCTGACCCCCACCTCAACAATGTTTATCGAGGCTAGACCGATAAATCGACCAGGCCGATGGAAAGTGCAGGTTACATTGATGGATGGTCTTTTTTATTTCAACTCATCTCAGCTACAGCTAGACAACTCTGGTATAAATCAACACATTCCTTATTCACATCCTGGGTCAGAAATTAGCAAAGTGAGCAAGCTCAGCTAAATACAACTGTGGGCAGTAGCATTAAAGTCCATTAGACACCGTCTGGGCTTGGGTTGTGGCTGATGAATGCAAATGTATGATTAGTGGGTTAGTGTAACGCATGGCTTTTGTGAGCAGTCTGGCAACAGAGAGAGAAAGGAGAATGAGTTGAATGAAAAGAGCAGGGTGGAGGAAAGGGGAGGGGAGTGAAGGAGAAAGACCGCCAGTGTTGGTCCCTCTACAAACAAGCCCAGCAGGTCAGTGCCCCAGCTTTTAACACGGGTGACTAAACCTCATTCTTCCTGCCACTAAAGCAGAGTCACTTACTCACTATAATGTGGGTGGACTAATTGGAGGTAGTTGAAATATGGACAGAAAAGGAGCATGAATAGGTCCCTTAGTTTGTGGAGATTCCGTGTGCTACCTCAGTGTGGTCAGGGAGGAGGATGCAGCATCCCAAAGAGATGAAGAGGCAAATAATTAAAGTCAGGAGTGAAACATGGACGATAAAAGAAACCCCCTGGACTCAAGTGACAAAATACACTGCTGTCGACATATTTTGTGATAGCCTTCAGCTAATTTAAAATGTGACCTGCCATTTAAACACAATGATCAGAGTCTGATGGAAAAAGAGACAAACTTGCCAGAACAACTGCTCTCAACAGGAGAGCGCCAAGTGTCAAAGGACACACGAGCTGTCGTATCAAGTGATACACTGGTCCTGACACAAATCCACACACAGAATAGTAAAACTGTGAGGCAGACAGCACATGTCTCTGCCATGCCGATGACGTGGAAGATACGGTGGAGGTTGTGACTGGATGAGAGGACCAGCACTAAGAGGATTGAGGGCACCAGGCGGTGCCTCCCACTTCACATCATGTGCTAATGGATGGTGGGCCCTATTTTCCCCTCTGCTAGGTCTCTCTTTTCTCTCCCTCCTTTGCCTCCTCTGTCCGTCTCTGGCATGTATGCAGCAGGTCTGCCCTGCAGCTATGGCCATTGCATGTCAATGCCAGGCCTGGTCTGGCATCAGGTCTAAGTCAAGGTATCAAGAGATGCTGATGCTGAGACTCAAACACACTGCTTAGAATGAAGCTTTCTGACAACTGCAGCTACCAGTTAAGGCAGCGTAGAAGCAATAATACTGGAGAGATGGAAATGTACAAGTCAATACGACATTAAGTCGTAAAAAAACTCCAAACCAGGAGGTTTATGTTCATGTTGCTGCCAATTTATTCCATGTTCATCCATGACGTGAAGACCGTAGCACCTGACCTTAGAATGGGGCTGTGGGGGGTATTGATTTTTTCCCCACAGTGGTTACGGTACACTATACCCGTGTGGTTAACCACCATTTAGTTTTGTGATGTTTTCTTCAAACCAACTCCACACACTGGATGGTTATTGCAACTGAGTGAGAGAGTTTTTCCTGGGGGTTATTTTTCTTTGCTTACAGTTAACTTTAATACAAGCATTGTGATACCACAGCACAAATATTCAACTACTACGTGACTTAAATTTCAAACTACCATATTATCATCTTGAACTTTTTAAGCAGCAGCACAGAGCCAGCCCTTTCTGTGGCCTTCTACACGGTTCTGTTTGACCAGTCCAATCGGGAACAGTACTAAATAAAAATCACTTTTTTCAATTATCTGGTTTGCTTTTCTTTATGCAAGCACTTCTGTGGTCTGCTGACCAAAGACAGCAGTGGGTTCACAAGAAATGTATGGGGAAAGCGGCGTAATAATATATTACTACTAGTATCAGGTTACCAATATTGTTGGTAACCAAACAGTCAACTGGAGGCACTGAGGGGCCACAGCCAACAGTGGCCTATTATCTCTCAGATCACATCCTCTGTGTACGTGTTTGTGTGCATGTGATGCGTGTACACACACACACACACACACACACACACTTCACTGCCCCAGCATATAGCGAGATCCGTCACTGCCTCAGATCAGCTTTCTTCTCTTCACTCAATTATTAATGTGGTGTGTGGCCTGGCTGGAACATTATTCATAGGCTGGCTGGATCCAGTTCTCCTCTCTGGTTCAGCTTTACAAAAGCAGTAAGACACAACCCTCTCTCCTCTCTCCATGTGAAACAATACACCTTGGATTATTTATAATGCCTCCTGACAAAGTCTGAGCTTGCCTGATGATGGCCGACAAACAAGGAGTTGTTGTTACTACCCGATGTGACAACTAATGTTGATGTTGGGCTTGTTTACATTCATTAACCTGAGTCAGATTTGCAGGACCTGCGATTGCTGAGGATTTAAGGGGCAAATAATATAGAACTAGTTCTGTCGTATGATAGCGGTTAGAAAGAATATATGGTTTCATCAGGAAAACCTACTTTGACATAATAACAAGACAAACAGCAGTCATGCTAAACATACATTTAATTTCCTTGAGCATATCATTCTTACCTGTCCCTTCCTGTTGACCCCGATGATGCCTGAGGTGGCCTCATGGGGAGCTGTAACAAAGATGGTCTCTCCACTGATGCGGTTCATGTAGATGCAGGTGCCCGTCTCCAGGTCATACAAGTGAATGTAGCCATATTTGGTAATAAGGAAAACCACATCTTGCTTGGAGCTTATCTGTCAAAAAACAAAGATGAAGCACAGTGTGATTGTCTGATTATGATCACATAAGGCATCACATTAACCTATATAGGTAAAAGGAGACAATACAATATTCCAAGTGGTACTAAACTCTCACGAAGCATAGTGCAGCTCTATGACAGCAAACAGGAAAATAAATTAGCAGGAGACTCTTGTGGGGTGGAGGGTGTGCTATGCTATATGGATTGCATTTGAATAATTTCAAACAAATTACGCATCAGTTCTAAATCATTCGAAGTTGACTTTTGACAGCTCAAGTCTGAGCCAGGTGGCCAGTTATGGAAGAGTGGTCCACACCTGCATGGCCACAGGGAAGTCGTTCTGGGCTTCTGGAGGGAAGAACACATCCACTGCTTTCTTTGGAAATGGCTGGTTGCCAGTTGGTGGAGTCCCCACTTCAATAATGTGCAACTGCGCCAAGACGAAAAAACACAAGTGAAAAAAAAGACTCAAGGAGGTTTTGCTTAAGAACGCCAATGACATTAAAACTGGTTTCCCCTATTATGTTATCAACATCAGCTACCTTCCCTCCAGCCTGGCCTCTGACAGCGAAGCAGAACAAAGTCGACTCCTCTGTATTCCCCTCCATCTTGAACTGGGCGAAGCTGGCAGCATGGCCTTCGATGGGCTGAGAGACCTTTCTGTCAACAGAGTAGAGCTGCATGGCTCCCACCACCCGATTTTGCTGAAAAGGGAGAAAAAAAGTACACAGAAATATGAATAAAATAGACTGACTACCAGTGCTAAAGGTAGCTATGGGGTATCTACACTTACTTATGACTGCAAACAGGCTGTTTACTGTATATTCTCTGTGTTGACGACATGTTTAAGACATTAAACTAAGAAGTCATGAGCAGCCGATTACCTGGGCTGAGATGCCGATGAGCAGGAGCCATTTCTGTTTGGCGTCAGTACGGTAGTTGATGATCTGGCAGCCTGCCAGACTAGAGTGGCGGTCAAAGACTTTCACAGGCTGTGAGTCACCCTCCATGCTCCAGTGGTAGACGGCATTGTCAGTCACAAGTGCAACTGTGTTAAGGGAGATCCACTTCCAGAAAGTAACATCGTCTGTCATGGTGTGTGCCTTCATCTTGCTCTTCATCTCAATATTGAAGATCTGAAGGGTTTTGGCGGCTAGAGGGGGGAGAGAGGGGGCACGAGTCAGGCCCCAGGAGAGTGTTATAATATCTGACGACAGCATGTCCGCACATACAGTAGATTCAGGGGAAAAGAAAAACACCAAATTTCAATAGAATTGGGAGATTCATATTTGAAATATTGGCAGTCATGGTACAGAGGTCATCAAGCAACGATGCCATGACTGACAGAGAGGGGATGCCATACATGCTGTAGTCGGAAATTGTGTCATACCTGAATGAAGTGTAGTGAGACAACTGGCATAGAAAAATTGGAACAAGTGATTTAAATTTCAGCCTCCTCAGAGGTTACACAAGGTGTCATTGTGTAAATTGTGCACTTCAATCAAGTCAATTTTATTTATTTATTTTTTTTATTCTTGACTGTTTAGGTACATGGTGAACTGGCAGGCCAATAAGAGCACATAAATATATGTAGAGAAGCCTAAAGCCAGATGCAGGTAGAACTAAAGGTAAATGAGGAAGTCAAGGAGGAGGATAGTTGTTTGGCATTAACTTAACAAACAATCCCGTGAGCAAAAAAAAGGTTATGGGTGCTCCTTGTGGTCTGTGAGGATGTGAATGACTGAATACATACATACCTCTTAGCTCAAATTAAGAATATGGACTAATAAACACAGTATTTAACTAAACTGACCACAGCTCCACAAAGACGATTAATAAATGTACTCATGTCATGTATTGTTATGTCCGACTACGTGGCCCATCCCATCAAATTAATAGCCTTTATTGAAAGAAAGCAGACAGAGGGTAGAGGCAAGAAACAACTCACAAAAAAGGCAAACACATCTGCATCTGAGTCAAATATATAACAGTGTGATACGACAGCGAAACATATGTAGAGGCACAATCAAGGGGAAGGGTAGATTTTATGCAATTAAGAGGCTTTTGGAGAAGAGTCACACGGTGACAGCGTTTCCAATAGTGATTGTGATTGGTTGTCTACAATTGAAGTTAAATATGCTTTGTGATGTTCTGACAACAGATTGGAAACTTAATGTTCAAATAAAGTTCACTCACCTGCATTTTTTTGTTTATTAGTTAGGGTTAATTTAGTGAGCTAAAGCTTTATTAAGAAGCAGTGTGACTTCCTTGTTTGCTCATTATTATACCAACAAAGTGGGAAAAAGCAAAGACTAATGTGTTAGCACAACTTTTAAAATCATCTTGCCATCACTAAGCCATGGGACCAGAGTACAATAAGCAGTGTGGTGACCACTTGCAGCAGCAGCCAAATTTCAAAGAGCAAGCAAAGGGATTTTTAATTGAATTATGATCAGCTGTTGGAGGTGTGTGAGCGCATTCTGTCTGTAATTCAAACACGGTTACATGAAAAGATTATGGCTCGATACCGTGTCACATGACAAGGTCGGCTGAGAGGCATCATTATGGTAGACTGAGCAGGGAACACAGTGGGGGTAGAAAGAGGGAGGAAGCGTCTATGCTGCACCCTATCCTGCTGCATAATCCGTGAGGAAAAGATAGATACGACAACTTGAGCCAGTATGGATCTGGAGCTCTCCATACACTGTTCAGCTACTCAAACTATTCTTTTTCACACAGTCACAGCACAATCACACAACTGGTGTGCTGTGGCTGATGAAAACAGGCATTAGCTGAAATTTTACAGCATTCACGAGACATATTATATATTATTATTATTTATTTATTTATTTATTTTTAATTTTCTGAGCTATGCTAATGAAAAGAGGACCTGCTGATCAGCGTCTTCTTTTTTGTAGCATTAAGGCAATAACTTCTGCGTGAATGTGAATATATTATCAGGGTTAATCAGGGTCTGCGACTTCTAGAAACTGAAAATCAAGAGCCTTGTGTTTGCTGTGTAACATTTAACCAGGCAGTATAAAGAGCAGATAGAACTAAAAAAAAAGCTCACTCCTGCTCATGTCTGTATGTCACATGTTGGTCAGCAATCAGCTACAACTCTGTAAAAGATCAGCACACAACTCCACGCTGCACCACATCCTCAGCAGGGACGACAGCCAGTCTTGTTACAATACATTGTAAAAGGACACTAACGCACGCCGTCACATAAAGTTCTTTCAACGCCCCAGCGTCAAGCCAACAAAACTGACATTCTCCCTGTTAGTACCTCCTCATTGTCCTCGTTTTAACACTAACTAATGTTTACTGAAATCAATACATTTGAGTCTGGTTAGTAAGTAGCAAGTATTCCAGTAAAATGAGCTGGAGTAAATAATCTGGTAAAGTCAATGACCTAACAATCATTTCAAATTATCAAAATAATAATGTCCTTGGACAAGGAAACCTGAAGGGCCAGTGGGCCTTAGACATTCATGGATTTCCGAGCATAAAACTGGGACCACAGGGAGATACTTAAGCCAAAAATCTGAAGACACAAGCTGTTTGGCTCATAAATGATATCCTAATAGTTGGACTGGGACAAGGCCAAGGGCTGAACACAGACAGGCGGACACTGGCTATTGGGCTCTTGGATCTGCTGGACAGCAAGTGCTCCTTAACTCGACTTTTCACACCTCGACAAGAGCGCCTCACAGGTTATTATTCAGAGTTGTCTTTTTGTGTCCCATCAGGGACATGTGAAATCAAATCAATGCTGCTATGAGATCAGGTCTCTGCTTTCTGGTACATGAAGCAAACACTAATCTTGTTTGTCAAAAGTTGCTAAACTAAGCAAGTAAATGAACAAATATCAAACACAGCTGGGAAACAAGTGAAACAACAGGTTTGGGCAATTAGCACTTCGCACAGATGGAAGAAGACATGGATTTCAAATGAAAGTTGAGAAGAAACGTGAATTGAAATGAATAAGTTTTACCCACAGCATTACCACATGTACAACAGGTTCTGAATCACTTGTACGTGTGAACAAAATTGATGGAATGCCAGCAAGCTATAAGGCTGTGAAAGCTAAATCCTGTTTACGAAGAAATATTCTCAATGGCCTACACGTGGGAGAAGGTCCAAAGAATTATCCAGATATGCGTGAAGAAGTATTAAAAATATGAAAAGCTAGGCCATGCTTCATTTAGTAAGCATGCTACGGAGTGTAGTACCAAATGGCATAATTTCATCAATACTGTCTTGAAAACAGGATTTTACTTCCACAATGAAGTAGTTAAATTTCAACTCACCGTCTGCAAACACATAAGAAAGCAGTAAAGGAAAAAAAAAGAACACAGAAAAGACAAAACAAAAACAACAAAAAAAGTCAAAGCAATCATGGATGCTGGACAAAAAGAATTAAAAATATGCTACTTGAATATTTACAGGACAAATGTTTGGAGAAAACATACACGTTGGCCAATACAAACTAATTCACAGCAGAAAACTAAAGTAGCTGGATGTGTATGGACATAAATAGATGAAACTAATCTAGAAATACTCTTATTAATTACACAAATGGCACTTTCTTGAACAAATATGTCAGAACCAAATACTGAAGACCCCTTACAAGGGGCTGGTTAAAATACAGCACTGAAGTAATAAGACAGTAGCTCTCTCTCTGATTTACCTACACTGGTCTAGAGAAATGTGGCCTCTGTTCTGCCAATACACTGCCTTACCTTTAAGTGCAATGACTTTGCTGGCTGGATTCATGATGGCGCTGTCGGCTGAGATGGGCCTGCGAATAGGTGTATTGGGGTCCGCCATATCAATGATCACCACCTGAGTCTGCTCGCCCACCTTCTCTCGGATACAGATGAACTTATCAGACTCCATGGTTAGGGTGCTGAAGCCTATGTTGGCCGGATTGATTCCTAAGTTTTGGAGCTAAGAGAAAAGGAAAGAAGTGAGGGGGCATGTTAGGTTGAACAGCAATGCACAAGGTTACAGGTTACAGAAAGCACTGAGGTCACTTTCTTCCTGCCACAATCTCATCTCCAGGCTGTCATTTAAGGAGAGGTAGTTTATTTTCATTTCACTGCAAACTGTGTTTTTGTAAGAGATGTCCACGCAACCACGCGTGTGGTAAAATAAAGTACGGAGAAAAGGACAATAGGAAATGTCTTTCAAGCACTGCAGTGAGTGTCAGGGTGCGACACTGTCCAATGAGAAGACGTGGACTCTGTGCTCAGCTGCTTCTCACTACCGCAGCCAGCCGATGAGCTCACCCAGCCTGACACTGAGCAGCAGCTCACATGGACACATGGAGCTGTGGTCACAGCGGCTAGCGAGCTGGGCTGGGTGGAGGGCTAATCCAACGCCAAGTTCTCAAAGCATGGGCCAAAGAGGAAACTACAACCGGATTACACAACACTGTGGTCTCACTGCACTCTGACAACCAGCAGCCTTTTTCGTGGTCTGACTTCTTGCAGCTTATTGCATTTAGTCAAGAGGCAGTTTGTCAAGGCTACGAGTAGCATCTATTAGTATATACAGTTATATTATTAGCATTAGTGTTTTCGCTGCATGAAAACAACTCTGCCATGACACCTGTTCTGATAATCACAAGACAAGCATTCAAATTGTACAGCTTGTGCAATCAACACAGAAAAGGATGTCACAGTTCAGCAATGTTGCCTGAGCTTCCCTGACTTACAGGAGTCCCAGCAGAACGAACAATGTGATATGGGACATAAAGAGGTTTAACTAAAATCCTGAGGGTATGGGTATGAAACGCCTTGCAGCACATAACACCAGCAAGCTCTGCAGCCCAGCTTACTGCCAAGGCTGGAAACGGGGCATCCTGCCGGCTTCATGCAAACCCTGACACAGCATTACCTACCGAGAGCAGTGCCAAAACAGCTCTGGGCAGGACTGTCAGGACTCTGGTGCAAGTACAAACCATGTATCATGGTTTACAGGTCTAAAATGACACCATCATTGCACACACAGACCCCACGGATCTTCCTGCTAACAAATTGCAGTCAGTAACACTGTTGTGATGTAAATCTGAAGGAAATGAAACTACTGGAAAGATTTCCTATAGGCCACGTTTTACTGTTGTAACTTCCTCTTCTTTTGCAACCTATCAACTATAAACCACAGTTGTGCAAATGCTGTATAAATACCTGTCGCTATTTGGAGCATGATTTCCTGATCAATCTTCAGACACAGTGGCGGCTGTTCACATACATGGTTGTAGTCAATAATTTGCACCTTTGTTGTGACATCATTTCCATTTGCCAAAAAGCTGACCAGATTGAATTATTTCTACTTAGTGACACATCATACCGTGACATTTATTTAAAACAAAATGGATAAAACTATAGAAATACAACACTCAAATATAATGTTGTCATTAAATATTTGCCTCATAATATATTAATGCCAGTAAAATTTATTTTTTCCTCTTCAAAACTGCAAAATAAATCTCTAAATAAGTACGTACAGTCTGTGGTCTTTAACGGAGAATTCTTAAATTCATAATCTGTGGCCCCCTGATATAAACTTTTAAAAGTCAAGAGTACGTTTGTGAACACAAATTATCAGCCTGCTAAGCTTGGCAGCCACAACCACAACTGACCCATGTTTGGTGGCGAGTGTTCGTGGCTTGTTCATGATATTATTTGGCTGCACTGTCAACAATTTGCCTTTCCTAATCAGCAAGCACAAACCACAGTTCCAGGAACTGCTCAACGAAACGGGTACACCTTTTATCAATGACAGGACACACCCTTCACTCCCAGCCCTGCCCCACCCACATTCTTTCACTAGTGCGTAACCTGGTTCCCTCTCAATGACACTGCCATATACGACCTTACAGAACAAGTATTTCTACAAGCTATGAAGGACGAACTGAAAAGTGGTCTGTGGCTGTGTTTACCACAGCGTTACATGCTTTTTTATTACAGCAGAGGGTGACATCATGCACCAACTCCATCGCACGTCTTATCACTACCATTGTCCAGTGCGGAAGCCTTGTTTACTAAGGCAACATTTATTCAAACACCAGACAAAGTGAAAGGTCCCGCAGACAGAATGTCCATGTACTTCAGACACTGAATACATCTGGTTTCAGTGATAATTAGCCACAGTTTACTTGATCATAACACCATAAAAACTGCCATCTTTCTTGAAATGGACCTACTAGACATGGATTCAAACCAAGAGCAGACTCCTCTTTTGTAACAAGATCCTATGTAGCGGCTCTGAGATCTGTGAATTAGCTGTTTGACTGTCTTTAAATCATCTCTCTAATCTCTGTAAACCAGACGGATGTCTATGTATTAAGCAGAAGAAGAGGGTTATCCTCTATTATTACACAATAGTTTTCTAGACAGATTTACGTGCTCTCTCTCTCACTCTACCATCTGCCATCTATTCTGGGATCAGCAGGAAGCCCTTTCATTCACAATGAAAAGCTTTCGGAAAAACAAAGAGCAGCACCGCCTAATCACAGCAAACATGGTACCTCTGTCCCTTGGAATAAAGAGCAACAAACACAGACAGATGTTGCTCAACTAGAAGACGGACCACACCACAGTTTGGTCTGTCAGACAGCTTTGCTATGGAGACCTTATGGTAAAACACTGCTGTGGGCAAACATGACATCAATGAGCTGGAATTTAGGCGAAAGCAGGTCAAACCAGTGGAGCTACAACCAATGTGGAAATTCATTTAGCCATTTGGTCTAACCTGGCCTGGCTTTGGTGCTCCCGCTTTTTACTTAGCACAAGCTTTAATGTGCAGATGCTAGACCCAAACCTCCGAATCCATCGACGGCTAATGACAGGGTTGCGAGAGGAGAGCACATGAGAGACCGGAGAGTAATCTAAGGGGAGAGTGTCACGTATACTCTAGTCTAGCACGACGATCAACACACTAATCTGGGGAGTGTGGTCAGCAGGTCAATTTCTGATTAAAATCAAGAAGGAGAAATGTCTAATACATGTGGTTTAAAGCTTGTTAGTACAGAAGAAAAAAGCAGTCAAGGGGAGGAATAACAGGATCAATTTACACAATGACCTTAAGGGTAACATTGAAGAGATTAAGTCGGCTAGCCTGTGCAACTGCAGCGACAAAATGTCAGCAAGAGACACAGAAGCTCACTATTACGTGAAGCATTACTATCATTAGTCCCTTGACAAACCATTAAGTCCACCTCTCTGCCTCACTCCGTTCTAATCACTTCCAGAGCTGCGTCTGCCATGACATGACATTATAGTAGGGCATGTCCTAAATTGGTGCCTTTGCGTGACAATGTTTTTGCACCAGAGACAGCAAAATTGCCATGCAAATAAGTAAAAGAAGCCGAGTCTCACTGAAACCTCCTAAGTTAATGTCAAGCAGCAAGGAGAACAGCTGATTAGGTGCTCAGGAATGAGTGTGTCAATCAAGAGTGTGTCAGGAAATGAGAGCCATTAATTGCTAAACTCTGGATGTTTTATTGCAGATTTACTGCACTTACACCAATCAGACAAGTTAACACGATGGTCTACTACCGCTTGCAGGAATGATTAGAATTACAGCATTTAACAGCTACTGATAAAGAAAGTCCCTATTGACACTTTTGTACAACAACATGTTATCAAAGTCTACATAACGAAATTCAAAAGGCCCATGAGAGATGAAATTACTTGCTGTAACACAGCACCGCTGCTGCATACGGCTGTGGAAACAATAACCTTCACATTCAGATAAAGCACAGTGGCCCAGCATGCAAACACCCATAAGCTCCCTCTACGTGTCTTAGTTGGACTAAGTGTTAGAAACCTTCACCCTGAGGATACAGCAGGAGCTCAGATCATAGTGCAGGACTCTCTGCTATTATCAGCTCCTTTCACAGCATGAGCAAGTGCACTTGAGACAAAAACCAAAACATGAGCTCAAATCCAAGCAAGTCCCATCCTTTCATCAGGGACTGAAAACTAATGGGAGAACGAGGTACAGAACATCCCCACATGGAGTTCACTCACATATAATCTAAGTGGGCCCTGTACTAGCAAATACTCTAATCTTCATTTCATTGCTGTACCGCCATGTTTCTTGCTTTTCTTGTGACTACAATACATGGCTCAGAATTAAACATCTAGGAAAAGCTGCTTTGTTTGTAAATTTGCATTTATCCTGATTTTCAAAAACATTAACCGTGGCATAGAATCACCTGGACATCTTTTCCTCAGCAGGTGGATCCATGAAAGCTTCACTGCAATATATCAGGCAAACATTTGATATGGTTCCAAAATCAATAACATTATTCTCATGCATCTCTTGCCCAATACAAATAGCCGATACATCATGCATCCCGTGTGAGGATGTTTTCTGCCCATTTGACCAGATCAGTAGCAGACAGTCATCCAGCTCAGACACTGCGCTCTCTAGTAAGGAAGCTGAGTCAAACTGAGGAAATCCCCATTATCGCCAAAGAACTGAGCTGATGGTTGCCGCTGACCTAAAGAGATAAGGAATCTGCCAGCAGATTTGAACTATTCCTAACTGCCCCAAGGGAGTCCCATCTGTTGCTTTAACCTGTACGCTCTTCCTTCAAAGGAAAGCAGCATCTTGCTCAGCAGAAAAAAAGCCCAGTGTGTGTCCCACACATGTGAAGTTCAAGGCAGGGCAGAGAAGGATGTGCTATGTAATGTGCTGAGGCTTGCAGCACTTCATTTCAGCGCTCCACAACAGGAAACCAGGGACCTATTGTCCACCAGGACTGAAACAACAGGCCTGCCCAGTGCTGCCTCCTCCACTACCATGTGACACTGGCGGGGGACATGTGACCAGCCCAGGGGTGAGCTGCAAGAGGGCTGCCTTTACTGTTAGATAAGGGGGGGCAGAAAGGAATGCATGCATTCCTGGACCCCATCCATCTCCACTCCAGGCCAGTTCTGCTGAGGTGGTTCTGGGACTGCAGTTTCCTTTTTCTCCCAAATGCACGTTTTATCTTACATTTAGACAGAGCTGCAGAATGTCAAGTGTTCAGCAGATCTGTATCCTCACCCGCCTGTCACGGGATATCAGCTGGTCAGTTACTAGCACAGTTCAAAGTGCAACATGCAGACCTTGTAAGGTGATATTTAAAGAGCACGGAGTGCATGGCACAATAAACTAATGCTCTCCCCACAAGGCAAACAGGAGGAATGTGGCGCAAACCAAATTACATTTACCATCAAACACCACTGAAAATAAATCTGAACTATATGCATTTAGTGTCAGTGCTGTCAGTCCCATCTTTTCAGGGAACTGTATCCTTTCTCAGACCACAAACGTCTATTTTAAAACCACCAAATGGACATGACTACCCAATTGCACTTATTTTTCTTTCCCTCATTCAGGGCAAATTTGTAAATTTTGCTAGCAGATGTCCTTAGACAACACAACGATGGTGCTGTCCAATCACACATAGCTGTCTTCCACCTGCCAACACCTCTGTGGATACTGTGCCCAGGGGGGGTGGTAACTCCTCATACATGTTAACAATAGACTGGAGTAAAATGATTAAAATGTTTTCATAACTGTTCGGAATGAAAAGCTAAATGTTTAAAATGGGTAAAGTGTGATTTCCTGTAAATATCTAATATTTCAGACATTTTAGCATGAAGTATAGAAAATCTTTTATTTTACATAATTACATATTACACAATGTTTTGTAGACGCAACAGATTACTGTGTATGCTTACAAAACATCCATCTATGCAGAGAAAGCTAAGTAGCAGTGACATGTCATTATGGACTTGTATGTGAAAAAGTGTTCTGAATTAGCACACCATCTGAGAAGCTTAAGCTTTTGCTTTTCCCTCCACAAATCATCAACAGAGCCTTTTTCACACCGGATGGGAAACCTGGCGTGTCAAACCCTTATTATTTGAAAAGTGAGCCTTTGTCAATCAAGAATTGCCACATTATTGTCATCACATAAACACGATCTGACCATTTTTCATGGTTGCAGACAGCCAACTCCCAGGTAGAGATGGGTATCGAGGACCAGGCGTCAGAACTGTAACACTGATCAAGCTCCTCCTGGGCAGTAGGGGTAGCTATTGGTATGTCAACATCATTTATTCATTTAATGTTACATGTTTTAAGTTTGCTAGGAGTGGAGTGCATGACAAACTGAGTACATATACTATGTTGTGTGAGAATAGATAAGAGAGCCTGAGTTACAGGCGTTTAACTTGACACTTGTGCAATTAAAAGTTCTTGAACTGGAGTCTACAATACACAATATAAATGGATGATATATAAAAATGCAAGCTATGCAAGTTGACCATATGACAGAGGACACACAACTGCAAAGTTGTGGGGAGCACAGCATAGCCCAAAGTAAAAGCTTTTATGCTTCCGTCGCCCACGTGCACACGGCTCTGTATATTAACTCTGTACACTAGACACAGAGAGATCAAAATCCTGTAAACCATCAACGTGTGTCTACACTTTAGTTTGAAAAAAGTGGGAAACAACAAATGCTTATTTAGCATTACCTTTATTTCAATACATGTGACCATGAATAAAGTTCACCTGAATGTGGACTCAGATTTGTGTGAAATGTATCATTTGGACATGACATCTAAGAAGTATAATATCTTCTTAAAGTCTTATTAAACAGACAATAGACTTATCAGCCAACCATAGAGACTACTCTGTGGTTATCCACAATCACATATAAAAAAGGACAGCTTCGGGGGAGATTTGCTGTGATACCGTTTAATATGAAGTTCTCAAGAGAGCTACATAAAAAACAGGAGGTCTTGGGACTGTTTTTTTCCCCCTCTTTTGAATAGACTTGGATATTTTAAGTCTCTCCAAGAAATGTTTTTTGTGGAAGCAGGAATTTGAAAATATACACAGGATGACATGACGGCCATCATTACAAAGTAGCTTTTATGTCAGGGGGGGGGTCAACATCAGAGCAATCAATCAGGTTCAACTGAAGTGATAGTAAACTATAAGTTGGCAGGTTGAAGAAAAGAAAATCAGCCACGTCAGAAACAAGCTGTGTGAAAAATCACGACAGGAAAAAGAAGAACAATGAACTGATATCAAGTTGGTCTCTCCAGGGTGCTGTGACCCCACTGAAACAAAAGCTTAGGAGAACTTCCTCATGCTCCCTGGGTGCTCTTGTGAGGAGTCTTGCCAGCATCTTATGGTACCTGACAAACTCACAGGCTAAACGATTAACAAACATACTCCTCAGGACACGCCAATCAAACATAAAGCAACACAAACAACGAAAACACATTTGCAACTCAACTTGCAGTAATTGTGACAATTTACCCTTCTATAGATTTTAGGTCATATCATCCAGCTCTATTATTCTGCATGATCTGCTCAAGTGATGCATGCTGTGAAACATGCATGAAACAGCATATGCAGGTCATGCATTAGTGATAGGTGCTGGAGATCCATTGGGAGTTGATTAGTCACACAAAATGACCTTGTGACGTGCCAATGACACAAATCCGGGAAAGCACACTTCACTTCATATCACTGAGACCTACAGTGTGCAACGGCAAGTAATCTAAATGAAATGAAACACATTACTGTAGTATTATGCAAAAAAAAAAAAATTACATAAAAGTAAAACATATCTACAGGTAAAGAAGCTTACATGTGAAATATAGTAGTTCCTTGAATTAAATCCTATAGATCAAATTCTAAAGCTACCGGTATGATTTCACTGGAAAGCTGTGGTGTCGGGGCATGATTGCACAAGCCTTTAGCCTGGCTGAAGATAAAAATATTAGTTCAATTTTAATCCACAGTACCCACAGCAATTCACCACTTCTGTATTGCTCTCTCTTTTCACTCCCACAATCAAGAGCACTTAACAAAGGAATCAAAATTCATTCCATAATTATTTCATTGTAACAAAAGACCTTTGCATAGCTTTGTGAAGCTCAGTCCCCATACAGTCTCATGTGATTGGCTCACATATTAACTCATCATCTGCTGTCACGTAAACTAAGAAAGCAATAACAGTGCTGTGCTGACTGGTGACTTTTTTCATTTTGTTTTAACATCATCAACAGCAGCCAAATATGACAAAAAAACAAATCTAAGGACTTTGCTATTCGCTATTCTCACAAGACCTGTATGAAATAATAAGACTAAGAGGCCTGGGTTCAAACATTCACTCTGCTGAGCTGTCACTGCACAAGATACTGAAAGTCACAATCAACTCCAATGGCACTGACCCTGACCTCTAACTTCTCTCTTCAGGGATCAGTGTTAAAACACAGTTATCATTACTGAGTATTGGGGAGAGACAGATCATCTTAGAAATGAAGAGAAAGTAGAGAAACAGTTCTATCACAAGTAAATAGTCTACATTTAGGCCCAAAGTCATCAGTGCCATAAGGCTTAGAGGATTCAGACTTTTTGTGCTCAAACCGGGCTACAAAACAAACAAAAACTTTGAATAAACATGTGATTTTCTTGAAGCCGAGAGGTGCAAAGATCACATTTCTCCTTACAGAGCCTGACGGAAGCACCAAAAAAGTCAACATGATTTATTCATTGCGTCTTGAAAGTCAGGACTCCAGACGATATCCATAAGCTTGGAGAGCACTGAATGTTTCCACTTCCTCATCCTGACCAACTGGCAGTGTTATTGGGGTTACGGTAAAGGTGTGGCCATTTAAACCAAGAAACAAGCACAGTCCAGACAGTACACAGGAAGACACCTGTTTGTCCAGTATTTCCAATATGTGTTATATGACATATTAAATGGTGGATCGATACCATGTAGGAGGGAGGGTTTCCATCAAAGACGACAGCAAATGAATTCAAATGAAGAGTCATTCTCAGAGGATAGTGAACCTCATCCAACATTGGCAAAGTCATTCAACACGAGTAGTGGAGCAGCTATCAGACGAGCCAACACACCACATGACCACCTCCACAGCCAGGAATAAAAGAAAATATTTGCACTTTTCTTTTAGCTGTCACGTTACTATGTGCTGGTAAGTGGCGTAACCGACGTGATCCAACTACGTCAGCACAGGTAACAGGATAATGAATTACTATTAAACTCATAGTTGTTCTGTCTGTCCTCCGTATCTGTCAGAGCTCCAGCCGTGTGCACTCCGGGGAAACGGACACTTTTTCTCAGAATGTGTTCATGGCCGAAATAACACGAGAAAGAGATAACTACGATAACACAGCGTTTCTGATTACAACTCAATCGTAATGTGTATAGGCACTTTTGTGTCTGTATGGCAGAGTTTCGTAATTTATGTCATGAATAAGGGTGGCTAGTCAAAGTGTTAGCAACAAGGCTAGATGCTACCTAAGATAAACGTCATCCACCCTGCCAAGCTAGTTAGCATAGCTCACGAGAGCTAACTCAACGCTAGCTTGTTAGCAATCAATAACTTGTGTTTGAAAAGTCTCTGGGGCCACTGTGAATCTCGTAGCGATTGCGACTGTAAGACACACTTTACCCAACAATTCACCCGTCCATTCATCCACATACCTGCAGGTGCTCCTGAAAGCGAATAGGCAGGATCTGAGCCATGGCGGTTCCTCTCTCTCACTCTCCTCCGGTTTCTTCTAATGCTAACAAACTACGGCTTCTTCTCTCAGATCCTAGCCGGACAGCCAGGGAGCCTCTAGTCTAAAGTCCAAATCAATTGAGTCTAAGCCTAGTGTAAAACGTGCTGTCGGTGTGACGATACTTTTTTATTTGTCCCTAAACTGTTTACTTGCGGGCTTCCCCTGGCTAACGCCTGACTGCCACTACACCGACTCCCTGGACCTGCAATGGCGGTGGAGGTTGGTCAGCAGAGAAAACATCCCGGAAATGGAAGTGCGCTCAATAAGGCGGATGAATACACAGTCACACTTTTTTAAAAGTGCACTATGGCGGTGTGTAATTGCTATTTCATTGGCTAATTTACAAGGGTTTAATATTCTGTTTGAGGTATAACACAGCGACTCAAAACGTCGCCAAAAATATAATAGACCAAATGCAAAAGTGGAACTACTTCTTTCTATGCGCCCTTTGATTTTTGCCACATCATTCGTCTTTGTAAATTGACGTCAGTTCTACGTGTTGTACACTTGTTCCTCTCAGCCAATCAGAACACTCTAAACTCCAGCCAGGAATTCAACTTTTTCGAGCATTTCATTAACCATCCATTCAACATTAATTATGTTTAAACTAGGTTTCATATTCACACATTTATTTATTTATGGTATGAACATGAATCACTCAATGATTTATCGGCCCCTTTTATGGCATCACTGGTAAATGTCCACAATTTACTTAAAGGAATTAACTTTCATCATTGCTGATGATCTGGACACACGTTGCTGTGACAAACATTTCATATGTATATAATCATATGTATGCAGTGTATGTGCAGTACACTGTAGCATTTTATCCAACGTTTTTCCTGACACAGTTACCAAACGTCGACTATTACACCATAGCCAAAGCTTGCAAGCAAAGCAAAATCTGATCAAGCACTTTTTTGAGAACTAAATTATCCTTCTCACACTGAAATATGACTTCAAATGTAAGAAGTAGGTGTCTGTTCACGCCATTCTCTCATGACAATCTGAGAAATTAAAATTATAGGCTATAAAGTAGTCAGGTTTTAATCAAATTCTGCAAGCAGAATGCATGTGTTTGGGTCAGAATCTTGCAATATCTGTCGGGTGGAGTGTGCACCCAAGTGATCATTTCCCTTTTTTACATCCACAATTTCAGTTGACAGAGGATGTAACATTATTGCTCAATGTAAAACTGAATGCTTCATTCAAATGAACGGATCTTCTAGCAGTGCTTCTGCTGAGCCAGCAAGTTATGGCTTGTCAAGAAGTGTTGCAGGAAAATTGCATGATATTTGTCAATCACACATCATGATTCCTGGGAAGTGCAGTGAAATCCTCAAGCCTTTCCCAGCAAGAGTACCATAATATAGACAGTGTAGAAAATAAACCCCCATTTAACAAAGAAAATGTACGACTGTTGTCTCCATGATAAGAAGGGAGACACTGAAAGAAGTAAAACTACAAACCATAGTATGACCTTTTTTTTTACGCTATTTTGCCTGTTAAAATCTACAATCAATCAATCAATCCTCATGTTATTGGTGTTATTGTGATTGTTAAGATGTCAGCCAAATGAAAGGACCAGGTCAGTGCCCCAAAACCACTCTAACCACTGCACAGCACAACACAACAGAGCATTTTGACTCAAAAACAGACATGAAATTGACAAACTTGACACCACACATTTGATATTTGGTAGCACAGCCTTTGGAGAAAATAACTGCTTCCTATAGACTTCAGGGCGGTTCCTACCCCTCTCTACTGCCAGTTTGGCCCACTCTTCTTTTGCAAACTGCCCCGGGTCTCTCAGACTCGAAAGGTGTTGTTTTCAAGTGCTGTGCTCAGATCCCTCCACACATGTTCGATGGGATTTAGTTCTGGTCTCACTTCTGGCCTCTTCAGAACAGTCCAGCATTTTCATGTGAACCATCCCTGAGTGCTTTTTCATGTGTGTTTGGGGTCATTGTCCTGCTTAAGGACCTACGGCCTTTGACGGAGATGAAGCTTTGTGAAACTAGGTTGAAAATTGGATTTCAAAATACCTGAATGATCTCCTGATTTCATGATTCCACACAAAGATCAAGCTTCCCAGTACTAGAGACATCATACATCAGTGAGCCTCCTTCATGTTTGACTGTTGGTACAGTAATTTTCTTCTTTTGTTTTGTCTGTAAACACAGAACTTATGTAATTTACCAAAAAGCTTTGTTCTCCTCAGTCCGCAGGACATTCCTCGGAAATGATTTAACTTTTCAAGTATGTTTTGGTAAAGTACTGCAGGGATTTCTAATGTCTCTCTCTCTCAGCAGGGGGGGGGGTCCTTCCGGGTCTCAGCCACTTTTCAGTGAGTTGGCAACGGATGGCATGAGTTGAAATGTTGTGCCTTGTGTCTGATGGTCAGCCTGAATCTGTTTTGCAGCTGTCTGAGGTCCTTTCACCACCATTCAAACAATCCTTCGCTGCAATCTTTGGTCAGCTTCTCTCTTGCATCCTACCATGTAATGGACAAGACATCATATTGAAATTCTCCATGATGTTGTTGTTATTTTTGTTATTTTCTGTGGTATCAAAATAATGAATTGTCCAAAGAGCTTCAGTCCAAGAGCATGAGAGTCCTACCAGGCAACATTTGAATTGTGATCCACCCAGAAGAATCATCTGGCCAGAGCCACTCAAACAATAGACTGAAAAGACTGAAACATTTCACTATTGTATTTTAAGGGGAAGTGTTGGGGTAGGCTTTATAAGATACAAAAATGTTCATGAAAGAGTTTCTCAGTCATAAACCTGCATCACCATATTCGTGTTCAAGAAACCTAGTGTGTTACATACTTAATTCAAACTCACAAATGACATTTATCACTGATTTATCACTGTACTTGTAGTACTTTATACGGGAGAAGGGAGAATGCTACATCTTGCTACAGCTTCATTGCTGTAACACAAATATCTGTTGTACCAACTGTAGGAATAAACTCCATGAAAATACTTTTCAGTTAGATTTTGATTACTGAGCATTTTAGAACCACCAACCAAATAATTGGTAAAATAATGAATTAAACTGCAGTTTCCCAATTGTTTATTCTCCAAGATTACATGGATGTGCTTTGTTTCCCACCTGGGACCTATTCTAATACACCTGGACCAAACCAAGTGTGCAGTTTGCTTGCTGATCCATAGTTTCAGAGGCAGAGGGTGTAGTGGAGGCAATCCTGAATGGACCATTCATGCTGCTGTTGCCATGGAATCACAGACTGAGGAAACACAAGACACAGACACTAACAGAGAGGCCATGTGTGTCACGATAAAAGAGTGGCCTTTGGACTCTGTAAGGATGTCACACAGGGCTGCTGAGGCTGCTTAGCCTCAGGCTTCATGCAAAGCGAAGGGCAGCGCTGGTAATTCTGCAGCATTTGGCCTTGTCGTTCCTTATACACTCTCTAACATGACATCCCCATCTCTTATTAATGTATCCCACCTCTTGCAGCTCAACAAGGAGTCAAGTGAGGTCCACAGGAGAGCAGCTATGCTTGGATGTGAGATATGTGTAGCAAATGAGATCATGCTCACAAAAAGGTAACTGTCTCCTTTACAGATTTCTGACCGTTAGTGCACTCCAGCACTTTGGCAAGGATTTAGGCACAGATGGGAGCTCTGTGTCTTCCTGTGGCTGGGAGGATCCCATAAAGGATGACTGAGTGGGACTGACACTTGGATCAGTAACCAGGATGGAAAAGTCCCATAGAAGCCTTACTGGCTCTTCTCCTCTCTTCTCTTCTCTTCTCTCTTTCCCTCTCCCTTGTCGCTCTCTATCATTCTCCCCGCTCCACTTTAAGAAACCAGAGGTTAGGGGACTGTCCTCAGACAAGCATACTGTACACACACACACACACACACGTATACACACACACGTATACATCTTTTCTTTTGTTTTTCAGATTTCATTTTAAGCCTCTCCCTTTTTGTCAGTCAACCCTGTGTTGTACCCTCTGATACTGTTACACTGTAAATGTTACAACATTTTGCGTGTTAAGTTGAACTTTAACACACATGCGTGCAGATGCTTGCACAAATCATCTTGAGTCACCTCGTTTTCATTTCATTTCCACAAACTCACAGCATATTGTAGCCTAACCTTTGAACGTCAGTGGAGGTGTAGTTACTAATTGACTGCATGTGGGCCTTTGCACCTTGCAAGCAAGAAAGAGAATAGTTTGCCATTGTTTACACATACCACAATAAGGAGGGACTGATACGGACAGATCATTTTGTTGTAAGGATTGTTGTAAGAAGAACGGTGAACTGCTAAAGTTTTCCTGTTTTTGTCCTTTGGAGTCAGCTGCCTTCACTGCACTTAAGACTGGGATTCACAACGTACAAATTAAAACCCATTATCCATTAAAACACTGCCACTGATACTGGAAAAAGACAAACACTATTTCCTTTATCACTTACATTTGAAGTGATGTGTCATTTCATTGAAAATGGGAAAACTGTCTTCAGTGCAGATATATTGTATTTGGACTTTGTTGCCATCTGGTGGATTGAGACATCAATTAGACACTGTTGAATTGGACCTGTAGGTTTTTGTGTGGTTTAATATCTGCTCAAACTCCATGCCTTATTCCTGAAAGATAAAAAAAACTGCTACAGCACTCTTAAATAGAAATGCCAGTCTGACCGTGTTCACCATGACTCTACCGAAGCACTCTCTCCCCTAAAAACACTGTCCCAACAGACAGCTAAAAGATCATCTAAAATAACCCGCCATCACATTCATACTCTCAAGAACAATACAGGTGAGTGACACATTTTGCACAGGGACACTGTTTGTGATTTTGGTCACACGAGGACCTGAGCCAGTGTACATGTACATGTGCACACAGTCACAGTGCTGAGTGGATGTTGTGGAAACCAATAAAATAAACCACGACAGGTGCTTTTATTAAAAGTGTAATGTTTTTGTTCAAACATACATACAATACTTTTGCTGCCACATGCATGTGTGTGCAGTTTATGGTTTTGAGTTCTTACTAATTGTATTTGGTCGACAGTTCTTGTTGGATAAGGAATATGAATCTGGAGCACATTTTCTTATTTGTGTGTTAAAGAAGTGTGTTTATTAGGAGTGTGAGTGCATAAGGAATGCATGTAATCAGAGTGCTGGCCTGGTGGTTGGATGGTTTATTGCTTCATCTGTTCTGAGGTTTCAACACACAGAAAATCACAATGGAGTTGTGCATCTTGATTCACCATCAATTGTCAAATGTGGAGCTCGGTTTAGCCTCATCTAAGTGTTGTATGGCTTCCTGGAACCCTTCAAGTGAAAAAGATGAGACCATTAATGATGTTTTGATTTCTCATGACTCTCCTCCACCCTCCTTTCCTCTGTGTTTCAGTCAGTCAGTTCTTAGTTATGCTCTTAATGTGCATCAGCACCAGTCCCTGTGCTGCACCACCAGCTCAGCTGTGAGTCACCACACTGTTATTGTTTTTTTGGAGTGATGGCCCGTTTGGGCCACTTGTCATTAGGCCTTGACACTGACCATCAGCCTTGGGTGTGATTCTCCTGGGAGTAGGTACAGATACAGTGTGCACACATGCACAGATAACAGTCTTCATTTCTGGAGACAGAGCAGCAGGGAGCGATCGTGTCATGTGTTTCCCACTTTCAGTCTGTAGTACATTATGAAGCAGATATCACACAGAGACATGTGTGCTCACTATTTCTCAGACAGATTAAACATTAATCCTGGTGTCCCTCAAAGGGAGGAGTCTCTCTGTGGTTAGAATAAATGTTTGGGCATATAGTACGCCCACTGCTACAGCCCTCTGTGCAGCTGACTGCTGCCTGGACGGAAAAGAGACACAACATGAAATCAAGCACAGGTAACACAGTCAAACCTTTTGAAATGTCCCAGTCTATAACGTATTTGAGCTCTCTAATTTCTGTTATCATTTATTATATCTTTTCTATTTTAATTGTAACTCTCAATGTATTCCTCATGCCTGGGCCATGCCATGGGCTTTGTATTGCTGTGCTGTGTTTAGGATCAGATTTAACAACCATTGCCTATATGCACATAAGATGAAATCTGTACCTCGACCTGTTGAACAAAAGCAAAAGTTTGCATAGTGCCTTCCAGGTTAAAAAAAACTAAAAAGTTTATATTAACTAGTGGCGATCAACTCAAAATCCTCATCTTTGTAATGTAAGGGAGCCAAATGTGACACTGAACAGACCCAGCTGAGCTTCAGCAGCTTGTCTTTGTGTGTATGTACTGGAGCACTATGCCCTAGAACATTAAAAAGAAGGTTTATTGTGGAGAAGAGCAAACAGTGACCCATTAACTGCATCGAAGTGACTGTGGTATAAGCTATTCAGGAGAGGGGCTGCTTAGCCACGAAGATGTGATGTGAAAGTGGACGTCATTCAGGAGCAGAGAGTTACTAATCATCACATTATCATAACTGTTTGTTTTGATTTCACACTATGTTAAAGAATAAGAACTCAGTGTCCCTGACATGATGAACCAAACACATAGACAGCATGGAGGACAAAGACGCTTTACTGTGTAAGCTGTTTCATTCCTTCTAATGGACACTATAGGGAGAGCATTCATCTTGAGCAAATTAAACATTTATTTTAGTTTTATTTAGCCTTTCTTTATAGAGCTGAGCATATTCATGCTCTTTTATGGCATAGCTGTAACCACAGAGTAACTGACAGACTCAATAAATCCACAACACAAAGAGGTAAAAGGGCTTTGAGTTTTTAAGACACTGCAGATTATTCCATCCGAACGAGGAAGGCAGGTTTTCCTCTATCAGTTCTGGTTCAAGGCCGCTGGAGGATCAACTAATCACTGCTGCAGTCTAAGTACAGGCCAGAGCCGGAGCAGCAAGGATGAGATATGGGAATTTATCATCAAGGGCTTTGGAGATAAATAGGGGCCAGTAGTTATTACTTCTCTCCGACAGAGAGGGCCAACATACTTTATCATACAGATTGCAGTGGTGAGTTCATATCATTATCACTTGTAATGAACCTGAGGTCTCAGGTAGGAGGCAGCTGTATGCTGACGTCCCCAAAATCCAGATCCAACTTTCTACGGCTGAAAGGGAGACTACATCTCATCTCAGCTGCACTGAGTTATATAGGGTTGTAATGTGTCTGTGGCTACTTGGACAGAACGAGCAGCACAGTATAAAACAATATTGTCAGCAGAGACAGCCTCATTTTCATAAATGGTGAACAGGACACAGCCCAAAATGGATCCCTGCAGCACACAATTTGGGTACTGGATGAGACTGAATGAAAATGAATGAATAAATTGAGTCAGCCATACAGCTCTTTGACAGAGGGATGTTTTTTAATCCCGTCAAGTGTCATGAACTGACTATTTTGCTCAAGCAAAACAGCTGCATTGTTGCTGATCCTTGCTCCATGCATGATAACTGAGCTGTGCTCCACGAGAAAGTACAATGTGTACCAGAATGTTGCATATTTGAAGGAATCTGAGGTAAAATGATAGTTTGAGTGCGAGCTGGTCCTGTAAAGTTTTGATTCTTTATGTTTCACATATTCATCAGACATTTTAGATAACTATAAGGTTTTTAATGTTCCTCAGTCGCCTCCTGTTTTAGAGAGGACAAAGACTAAAGATAATCACAGAGAGCCATCGCCTTTTTATGGTGCTTCAGGTGAGAGTTAATGTCAGCAGATGTGTCATACAAGGCTCGAACTGTTAAGGCTGTTAAGCTGATGCCAGTCAGTTTAGTTTAGTTTAATATACAGGACCATGCAGATGTTCACAGAGCCGTCTGATTTGTGCAAATGTTGATCTGGGGACTGAATTTTATGTTGCTATTAAATTGCCATTAAATTGATATGTTCTCTGTTTTTTTAAGGTTTGGTGGAAATCATAGGGTTGACAGAGTAAGTCTGCTTTTCATCTAACTGTGGGCACCAGTGCTCACCCGTTTTGAAATACCTCAGCTGTTTCACCGTCAGTTAAAACTTACATGTGAACACTGTACTGCTACAACTGATGATGACAACTATAATGTAACATGAGGATCAGGCACAGCACAGAGCAGAGTTGGACATTTAGCCTGAAAAACAGAATTACAGCACTCATGTCTTCCCAAAATTAATTAATTTACAGCTTGGCAGGAATTTAGAAAAATTTTATTGACTTGGCTTGGCATGTTGACTTTTGGAACATGGTAATCTTTAAGACTTTGGTCCCAAGATAGGGCCTGCTGAGCTTAGACAAATGATAACAACAGGTGAGGTGGTTTGATAATAAAAAACTGTAATGGAATCAAAATGCAAGTGGTCATTTACTTTCATTAGAATTAGAAACAAGTATTTTTTCTTCTTAAACAATGAGCTTAGAGTCATAAACAGAAGGACAGTATTATATTTTGCTTTTCTTTTTACTTCTTTCCTGTAAGTAAAAACTCAAGTCACATGTTTCTCGTCTCCCCTAATGCAGGAAATTTACATTTAATCCCAAAGAGGGAATAGACAACCCAGTGATGGTCATCACAGATGATGCAGGTATCTTCCAGTCATAACATGCGTGTCAGTCCGTGAGGAAACTCTGCTCTGAGGAGGCATGACAGCACTTTTCTGTCTCCCCCTGCTCAGACTTTGTTTCGACACCCAGCCCACGTCTGCGTATTTTAAAGCGAGAGGAAGGGGAGTTCTACGGCTTCCATCTGCGCATGGAGAGGGGGCGCCAGGGTCACGTCATCAGAAATGTAGTACCAGGAGGGGTGGCGGGACGCAGTGGCCTTCAAGATGGAGACAGGCTTCTGGAAGTCAACAACTGCTATGTTGATGATGTGCCTCACCCGGAGGTAAGATGAGCCTCCATCATTATACTGAGAGAAGCCTCTCCAGAGGACTGGTGGGATTCTAACTAGGACTGCTGTGTTTTCCTTTTTATGAATCAGGTGGCTAGGAAGATAAAACTAAGTGGAAACCAGCTATGTTTGTTAGTGTTGGGCGGGGAGGAGTATGAGCAGGCTGTGTCCCAAGGTCAAGACATCCGAGATCTGGCCAGAGCGACCAAGGGTGAAGGCTGCAAACCACCCCGACTCTGCCACATCACCAGGGATCCCGTCTCAGGTCTGGGCATCAACTTCACACCCGTGGAAGGTAACACCACTCCTAGTAATACCAGCAAGTCCAAGGTTCGAGATTAGATGACGAACAGCGAACAGAGTGACGTTCAGCTGGAGTCTGGGAGGTGTTACTCTATTACTCCTCTTGTTTCTGCTCTGTAGGAGAGAAAGGTCGCTTCTCTGTGAGCCTGGTTCCAGGAGGTGCGGCCGAGAAGGCAGGGGTGTGTAAGGGAGATCACCTGGTGTGGATGAATGGAGCAACAGTGTCTGATCTCACACACTCTGCACTCAGCAGGATGGTACGAAGTCTACCTATTTCATAACAATAAAAAAGTCCCAGCTCTTTTGTAGTACTTTGTTTTGACGTAATTTCCCCAAAGCTGGTTATTAAATAAATATGGCCACACAAAAGGTGTTCAAATAATGAATGTTCGTGCAAAAATCTACACACAAACAATGGATCCATTCCAATTACAAGATCAAAGTTCTTGTGCCCAGCCTTGTCTAGCAGTAACAACGTACAATGTCTTGCTGTAGATGAAAAAATGTGGCAGTCACATCACCATCCTAGTGGTTAACAGTGAGAGCGAGAAGAACTACATGCAACTGAAGATGCCCATCCTGCCCACCATGGCTGTGCCGCACAACCTGCCTTATAGAGCCAGAAAACTCCACCTGGTCTCTGGGCCCGAGGGCTACGGCTTCCTCCTTCGGCAGGAGAAGGCACCGTTGGGACACACATGTGAGAGGACAAAAAGAGCACAAAACTCAAATACAATAGCAATCTGAACCTAAGTATCTGACGTTACTGTCTGCATGCTTTTGAATAATAGATCATGTTCTGCGTGAGGTGGACAGGGGGAGTCCAGCAGAGAGTTCAGGCATGCAAGATGGAGAGCTGCTGCTGGAGGTCAACAGGGAGTCAGTGGAGTCACTGACGCATGAGGAGATTGTGGACAAAGTGAGACTGAGTGGAAAACAGGTCTCCCTCACCACCATCACTCCCCAGGGCCTGGAGTTTTACACCAAGGTGGGCATCACTTACTCTTTATACAAATGCTGCATGTATACATGGTTCAAGCCACACACAAAAATAGTTATTCTTAAAAGGTGGAGATGAAGAAATCAAATGTATTTGGAAGCCTTATCTAAACACAATTTACATCATTTCTGCAGCTGGGTCTCTCACCTCTTCTCTTCTGTGAGGATGATGAGAGAGAGGAGCAGAGCAGCACACCGGCCTCTGCAGCAGAGCAGGCACCACACAAGCTAATGGATGGCTTGTGCAGACACTGTTCGCTCCAAAAAGGCCCGTTTGGATTTGGCTTTAACCTGGACTGTGTCCCACAGAGTCCTGGGACCTTCATCAGCCAGGTGGGGATGAAATATTATTTTGCATGCAGGCATCTAGTTACCTTGTTATGGAGAACAAGAAGAGATTTATTTATTTATTCGATCAAATGTGGTGGATTCTGTTGTTTTCCCTGTAGGTGGCATTGGGGGGCTCTGGGCAGACTGCAGGATTACGTTTGGGCGATGTGGTGGTGGAAGTCAACGGACAAAATGTGGAGGAGAAATATCTGGAAGATGTGATTATGCTAGTGAAGGGAGGGGGGCATCTTCTTTCCTTGTTAGTCATGGATAGGACTGACTACAACAAGTTGAAGCAGACTGACACAACCACCGGAGACATCACCGACATTAAGGTAAAAAGAAAACGACATAACCTGTTTACAAATTCATGAATTCATCAGTGGCCACAATATGTACCATAGTTCCTTGTTTGTGTCTCAGCAGGAGGAAGAAAATGAAGAGATATCATCTTTGTGAGCGACAAAGATAGTTCTGAAGACTTTCCCCTACCATGTGCCTGCTGAATAGACTTCAAACAAGAAAGACTTGTCGATTATTGTTATTGTTGTTATTATTATTAATATTATTATTGCCTTAACCTAATCACAGGGTTTCACAGGCAAATCCAACCAGTGAGATGTCAGCTGTACAAACTACAAAGAAATCTTGTCACATGTATTTATGTTTAATATAAAAATGTCTTTTGCTTCAGTATTATGCTTCTCGAGATGTTGAGCGTCTTAGACAACAATTGCCACATACTGTGATCTCAGTCTGATAAAATACATAATAAATAAAATGCTTTGCAACTGCAAAAATATCATAAATAATGGTATGTGCCAGTGATAAGTGGGGAAAAACAGTGGCATGGTCCTTTACTGTTATATAACAGGCGTTAATTATATTGTTATGGGTGGGACTGGAAGGGTTACGTGTGTTTCACACATAAATCATTGCATAAAAAGTGTGTATGTCTTCTGAGAATGGAGCTGACAGCAAACAGACCTATTAAAAAATAGATCTTTGTTCTATTGTGCAACATTTTAAGAGTAATATTACCATTTTTAAGAATAATAACATTTTATTAGATATAATTTTCTATGTTGAATTCCCCCAAAAATACATAATCCATTGCACAGCACAAACTAATGAAAATATGACCTGATACACGTCTTAATAAGTCTTAGTGACATGATATCATTTACTGTGACAGTGATGAGAAGTTGGCCAAGATGTGACCTGATGGATGATTCATGTCCTGAGTTGATAGATTTAAATGTCTCTCTTTGCAGTCCCCTTTTGATTATATTCATGTGACTTATTTACATATATGCTAACTATTAAACACGCACTCACATAAACAAAACAGTTCACTGCACCCTCCAGTGTTTGTGCATCAGCTGTTTGTCACAATATTGTAATGTAATTACATTGAACTTGCATGCCATATAAACGTGTCAGCGTTATACATAAAACACACAGAAAAATACAGAAGATCTAACCCACCTGTGGTCTGACCAGACTAGGGGGCTGTTTCTGCACAGGCACTTGTGTGGTCAGCTGTAGTTGTGGGTCCTTGTGCTGGAGGTGACATTCAGTGAGCTAGCAGGAACCGGGGGAGCAGCTAGCACCGACAAACACGTCAACATGGCACAGGCAGTGCAAAAACTGGTCTCCAAAGTACCTTCTATGGTCGGCGGTAAGTGAATTAGTGGAGTTACTGATCATGGGAGCTGACTTGTAGGGGGGCTTTAGGGTGCAGTCTTTGTTGACAAGACACAGCTCGGCTAACACAGTCAGTTACACCGAGACGCAGCCATCAGATGAATGAAGTGGAGCTAACGTTAGATGATGCCAAGATATATTATGCAGAAAGTACTGGAATAACATTTCATGTTGCTTTAATATCTGTGGCGTAAATGCTTTTTGGTTTGCTAGTACGAGTGCTCTGTATTGTTTACACTGAGTGAGCACAAGCCGTATAGTGAGTGGCTAATGCTAATGCTAATGCTAATGTTGCCAGTCAGCTCGCAGGGGATCTGTGCAGCTCAGAGACACCAAGACAAAGCTGCACCACACTAGTAATCGCTATATTTCTTCTCTCGTAGCCGCAGTCAGTTACTCCAAACCTCGGCTAACCACCTTCTGGTACTATGCCCGTGTTGAACTTGTCCCCCCGTCCCCTGCCGAGATCCCCAAGGCCATCGCGGGGGCCGCAAACCTCGTCAAGGGTCTCCAGTCAGGACGTCTCGGTCAAACCACAGTGAGGGTGGGTGTGCTATTTTAAATGTCTGTGTGTATATTAGGCGAACCTTTGTCAGTCTCCAGTGACTTATTCAAAATAGATCACATATCTATCATAAATCAAAGAGCCATATTATTAGAAATCCCAATACAAGTGTCTAAGATATCAATGTATTTATGCCCCTTGGTAATTTTAGAGCTGCTCCTCAAGACTTCTCTCTTAGATTAACAGAAAACTGGGTTGTGGAAGCTTTCTTACAGTCAAAATAAGGAGAGATGGACACTCTGAAATCCTGATATGATAGCAAACACCCTCAAGACAGTGTTGCTATACATGTTTGCCTCCCATGGTGACATGGTGACCAGAATAGAATAGAATAGAATAGAATAGCCTTTATTGTCACTGCGGTACAATGAATGAACTTTGACAAAAGTTGCTTTCCTCAATTGTTAATGTCCTTCATCTTAAAAGATTACCAAAAGCCCTTTTCCAGTATAATCTGGCCATGCAAGTTGTTTAACTTTTGTTTGCCGAAGTTGTTCTTCGTACTAAAAAGGACATTGTCTATTGTAGTAAAAATGTTCACAGATGAATGTCTAAGTCACTCAGTCAGTTTTTTTTAACCAGTGTTGGAAAATGTTCTGATTGATGCATATGGATAGGGGTGGAGGCCAAAATCTTGGAAATTAAGCTCACAAAGTCCAGGAAAATCAGCTGAGTTAACTTATACTTCTCCTTTCACAAAAAGCTTCCAGCCATTTTTTACAGTGAGTAATCGTGGTGAAACAAAAAAGTAAAACAAGCGTGTATACACGTTCACAATGCAGCATAATGCACCATGGGTTGAGAGGTTTTATAGAGTAGTACTTTAGGGGATGTTCTTCTATCAAACGCTTATTGTTTGTCTTTTGTCAGCCTGTGAAGCAACACAGAGAAACACACTATTGACTCAAACAGTCCTGCAGTCAGTGTGCTAAAGTTCTAATGAGCCAGGACACTGAACATGTTCTAAATCTCAGAACCTGGTAAAGTAACTGTTGGATCATTGCATGCTTAAAGTGGTGCATTTATTTATTAGTTATTTATTTTAATTTGAATGTCTTCATTATTAAAGTACGTGTGTATTAAATGAAAACATGATTGAACAAATCCACAACTAAAACTATGACAGACTGTAAGATTGTCATCAGTGGTTAATATCACATTTTGCTTGATCCATTTCTCCAGGAGCAAATCTGATGTGGTTTTTGTGTTTCTTCACAGGATGCTTTTAGGAACGGGCTGGTGGCCACAGAAGTGCTGATGTGGTTCTACATTGGAGAGTGCATTGGAAAAGGAGGCATCGTTGGCTATGCTGTCTGAATCCTGGACTGTCATGCTTTTTTCCCCCTCTTTAGTGTCATATATTTAACTTCCTGTAAGAACCCAGGGAACCAATAAACAGATATCTATTGTTTAAGTAAACTGACTTGTTTTCAGACTCCTCGCTTTTTGCACAACATGCATTTATTGGACCAATGTGTTTGACAAATGTGAGCAGACAGCTAAAGGAAATATGAATGATCTAAAATACTTCCCCTGCCTATGACACATTAGTGTTTGTTGGTGTAGTTCGTACACACACAGTAATTAAAGTAGTAGTAGTAGTTAAAATATCTGCTGTGAAAAAGGCTTATGGCTTAATGGTGTAGTCATTAGTAGACAAACTCAGTCACAAGGGACCTCCTACTGGTTTTATTTCTTTATTAGGGACCTGTACGTTGTCTGCTGAGAACCAGATTCTGTGAACAAAATACCACTCCTCCAACTCCTCCTTACTAAGAAAGTACCTAACTATGTGCAGTTAAAAGCAATGTACATTTCCTCCAGAGATAAATGTACTGTACATCGTGTGCTGGAGTATGAGCTGCTGTATAACGGTGCAAAGTATGTATCATAAATCAGAATACCATTAATGCATCTCTGATATGATGCACCTCTGAAGGATCAGTGAGAACTGAACAGTGCTGCTGGTATTTTGGCATTTTGGCCACAAATGTGATGATACAAGACACTTTTATTTCAGTTCAGTTGCTGGAATCAACCAACAGAGGGGGCTGTGTGTTTTGCCAGTGTTAAAGTTGTGTTAGCGCTGCCATTTGTTTCAGAGCAGGCCGTGTGGTTTCTCACGGATATGTGTGACTCTAAAAGCAATAGTTCAGATAGCAGATAAATGCCTTAATCGAGCAAAGCTTCAAACTATATTTCTGTTAGTGCAGATACGTTTGAAAGTTGTTTTGTTAGCGCAGCAGCAATAAAAAATCAAACAAGTAGCTCTACTTTCTCATTTAACATTTAAACCCTTATCAAACAGAGCTGTGGTGTCTAATCCACTAAGATATTTAATGTGACAGGAGACACAAAACCCCTTTTTGTCCTTCTGTTTTTATGTAGAAACATTAAGAATCACAAAACACAAAGATCAGTTCGTTCATGTAGCTCTTTATTTAGAACTATCAATGAACCATTTTGTAACAAAACAAGTCATCTCTCAATATCAATTATACTCTGGTCGTCCATTATACGAGTAAACATACATGAAATTAAATAAGTGTTAGTACAAGTGAAACAAAATGAAAGACTCAGAAACTGACAGATAATATGAAAACATGACAAAATGAAATGACCTTCTGGCTACGGTGAAAACCATATTAATAACTGTTAATAAACCAACATGAACATTACTGTATTAATCATACTGATCATAAGAGTGCAATATGTTTCCAATGAATTATGCAATAATATTGGCCAACAAAGTCATGACCTATCTCACATTTTATCTCAGGGTACATTCATCATCATAATTCCATCATTACAGGAGATGTATCTCACCCTGTATGAAGCAATAATGGTGTGTAAATGTGATCTGGGAACACATAACATTTGAGATGGACATTTATTACATACTGACATGTTATTATATAGTCCTGCAGTTATTACTAGGTGCTAAAAGGGGTAATACTTCTCTATATGTTGTACTTGTGCAGTCATGTAGTAACTGTGTGTTTCAATAATGTCTTAGAAAACTATCATGAAAATGTGATTTGACGGCACAATGCAAAACTTAATACGTGATGTGTGAGTTAAAAAAGGATATATAGATTTTAGAGGAACAAAAATATGCAATAAAACTACATAAATGTGGTTTGGTACAGTTTCAAAGGGTTGCAAAAATATATATTCCAAAAGCACGGCTGTATATTAGGAGAAACACGTGGAAGATATCTTCTGATTTTTTCTGAATGAGACCTCAAACATCATCTTCACTTGACATTGCAGATCTTGACCGAGGTTCCAACTCCAAAGCCCGGATAGACGGGCTCCACAAACGTGGTCTCAAACCTGTACAGGAGGGTCATGGTGTTGCCTATGCTATAAAATGCCAGCACACCCGCGGTGTAGTCCAGGTACACGCCTATCCTGGGGGAGTGGGGGGCGCTGATGGCTTTGTCCACCCGGTTGTGCCAGGCAGAGTAACCCGTGTCGGAGCAGAGGAGACTCCAGGATTTGTCGTTGTAGCCCAGCAGACACAGTGAGCCTTTGCCCTTCCGGCTGATGCTCCTGTAGGCCACTCCGATGGAGAACTCCCCACTCCACTCGATCTCCCAGTAGAAGCGGCCTCCGGACAGGGCCTCCCGGCACAGCACCTGGGCGAAGCTGTCGAACCTGTCCGGGGTGTCTCCGTAGGGCTGCAGGTCCCTGGTGCGGATGACTTTTCTGCTGTTTTCAGAGATGTAGAGCTCTTTGTAGGCTGTGCTCGGATCCAGTTTCAGCTGGCAGAAGTCTGGAGCAGACGAATCAAATGTATCTGGTGACTGAATTGTGTGGACAATTGTCATATTTTAGGTAAACACACCACCAGATACTTACATTTCACAAAATCTGCCCTGCTCTTCGGCTCTGGAGGAGGAGCGTTATCCACGGTCACTTCTTTGGCTACACCTGAAGAAACACTGTGTTAGGTCACTGTGAACTGCATACACCCACACATGCCTTTCATTCTTTGTCACTGTGCTCCTTTTCAGTAATCTTTGATGCAATTGTATTGTGGTTTGCCTCCAACACATCGCGGCCTACCGGTTTACCAACCTAAATAATGATTAACCTCCTGCAGTCTTATATCACTAGAGGGAACGTGACAGTGCTCACCTCTGCTCCTTCTGTCCAATGTTCGATTTTCTGTAGTGTACACTGGGACCTCATTCACTACAACACAAAACACATGCATATTTAGCAAATGGTGTTTTGGTTGTTTTCTAAACCATCACGTAGAAGTGTTGTGTTTCTGCTGCTACAGCCTGACCTGACTTGGAGATCCTAAGCAGCTCCTCTCTGCCAAACTCCTCAAGGCGGTCCTTGATCTCAGCCACAGCTTTCCTCACAGCCCCGAAGGAGAAGTCAGGGTTCACGGTCACTCTCGGGATGAAGCCGTCATCAGTGGGGGTGCAGAGGTAATTGAAGTTCTGATGGAGAAAATCAGGTGTCATGATGAGAGCTAATATACATGTTACATATTCATGTTAAATGTTCAATCTTTGTCCGTCCAAGTTTCCATGTACAATATTGTGAAGTAATACATAAAATCAACACCATTAATGACAACCCCAGATGTCTTTCTTCTACAACAGAAGCACCAAAGCTTTATTCTACCTGCAGAAAGTGGATGTGGTCCTCGGTGCTGTACAGCTGCTTCAGGCCGGACTCCTTTTTCTTCAGTTCGTCGATCTCCTGTTCCAGCCGCTCGATCAAAGCCTCGGCCTGGTTGAAAGCAGCCTTCTCGTTGATACCAATCAGCTTGGTCACCTCTGACCTCATCCTCTCAATGGAGCGGATCATGTCCTCGAACATCTTCTGGCTCTCCACCATGGCTCGCTGGGCCGAGTTCTGGACAGAGCACTCAAGATGTAAGTGTTCTACAGGTGGTGCTGCTGCAGTCCACGTCCTATATATATATTCATAGGGATGTCTTTCTTGTTTTCACATGGAAGTCTATGACATTTAGTGTGGCTTCAGGTTTATTCATATTTCACAAATGTTTTTTTGGTTGGTGGAAAGATATTAAAGAACATATTATCATATACGATACTTACCTTCAGTGAATCCACCGCAGTCTTTAGCTCCTCCAGCTCCTTCACCCTCTCCTGGCATTTCTGTCTAATCTCAGCTTGAGAGACTCCCAACAGTTTCTGCAGGATAAAGGAACATTACACAGCCAGCTATGTCATTGTTCTGTTAAGCGTGCACCCCTGTGCTGACAGGCTGTGCTGCCTTCCTCTAATTTATTTTGCACAAGTATGCAAAAGTTGCATTTAATCAAATTCACAAGGCGTAGCTGAATGTCACGCTGTTTTATTATATGAAATATAAAGCCTCATATTTGTTGGTTCACTAAAAACATTCTTTCTCATCAAGGAATATCTGGGGAGGCCCTTCGGCACGTATAATAAACTCTGCCCAAAGAATCTTCTTAATACGGGAAGCTTTTATCTCAGAGGGAGAGGGGGAAAAAAATCTGTAATGGAATTCTGGCCATGTCAGGAATGTGAATCTACCGCTGGCTGACTTTTAAAGAGATGTTTCAAGGTGCACACAGCGCTGACATGCAGAATAGAGGGCTCCTAATTCAGCTTTTACTCAAGCCCACCAACCCATTCTTCAAGATAAGCTTGAGGAATGTGGGGAATCTAGGGAGGGGGGGGGGTGTGAACATGAGAGGGGGAGGGGAGAGAGCGGGAGATGGAGTGAGATGTGTGGGAGTCAGGTTGTAAATCTTTGGATGAGAGAAACCAGACTCCCCGTGTTGTAAAGAAAACAGCAGGCTGAATTATCACTTCATCATGCACTAAAAATCTTTGGCCCACATTAACGTCTGTCATGAAAACAGCTCCTAAATTACTCGTGCATAAAAACTACCATCGCTCTGAACGGTGCATCTGTTGACATTCTTATCTACTCTACATCGTTTCACCGGCCACGTGTTTGGTGAATCATTTAAATGTGCACTGCTGTGGTTACAGCGTTGCGATAGGTTGATCATGAGGTGTTGGAGGCCTTGACTCCCTGACATTCCACTATCATTACAGACCCACTCCCACAGGTGGGAACCAAGGCTGCAGAGGGAACTGTACAGTTTCTGTGTGTCTATCCCACAGCTGGAACCCCACATTCTCTGAAGTGTAGCTTTGAGAGGCGATAACTATAAGACACTCCCCCAGACTCCATACAGCTAATCAGAGAGCCGGATTTGTTTTGGCGGTGAACGCTCGCCAGTTTAGCTGATAGTGTTGGTGAAATGGGTCAAAGTACAACCACCAGCTCTAGAGCACAGGCAGAAGTTGGGAAAAACAATCTGTCACAATTGGTTTCACTTAAAATACTCCACAGACTGTATATTTCTAATGTATAAAGGGGGTTCCTCTTTCTAAAAGTATATATGATAAACATACTAGAGAGTTTCAGCTTGTACTTTATCTCATGTAACTAAATACACTGCTTGTCTTTGTGACGTGAAATCACTTTAATTCTCTGACAAGCTGGTTAAAAGTGACTCTTCTGACATTCTGACAGGTGTGTCGGTGTGCACTTGGGTATAAATTCTATTAAACGGACCCATAAACACAGACAGGAGGATTTCTTACCTGCTTTTCGCCCCTTTCTGCCTCAGCAGAGACAATGTCATGGCCCCTGTGTTCACTGACTGTGCAGATAGCACAGATACACATCTGGTCTGTTCGACAGAAAAGCTCCAGGGACTTCTGGTGCTGCGGGCAGATCTTCCTGTCCAGGTTTCCCAGCTCATCCACCAGCTTGTGCCTTTTGAATGTGGCCGATTCATAGTGTGGCTTCAGGTGTTTCTCGCAGTAGGACGCCAGACAGTTAAGACAGGACTTCACAGCCTTTAATTTCTTCCCAGAGCAGAAGTCGCAGGGGACGTCACTTGGTCCAGCGTAGATGTTGCCCTGGGACGTGTTTAGGTTGAGGGTCAGACCGCTCTTCTTGATCTTCTCAGCCACCATGCTCAGAGTGGCGTTGGGCCGCAGCACGGGCCTCTGGGTAAATGTGATCTTGCACTGAGGACAAATGTAAATCCCTGTGTAGTCAGCCTCATTCCAGTAGCCACTGATACAGTCCATACAGAAACTGTGGCCACATGGGATAGCCACAGGGTCCCTCAGAAGGTTCAGACACAGGGAACAGCTGAAGTAATCTGGAGAAGTGTGATCGGCCATTGTGATGGACTCAACACACAGTCAGACCTGCGGAAACAGACAGAGAATGCCAGGAGCAGATAGAGATTTCGTCGAGTGTGCCTGGGAGCCCGCCCTCAAGAGTGTGGTACAGCCTGCCAGAGACAGGACCTACTTGTATTTCTGAATTCCAGAGGTTATTGATTGAAAGCAGACAAGGCCCTCCCCCTGTGCTGTGAGTATATCGAGCCCTGCCCAGTTCAGATAAGCAGGTTGAGCAAGGAGAGGGGAGGGGGGGCAGAGAGAGAAGGCGGGCAGGCAGGAGAGGAGAGAGAGAGGGAGAGAGAGAGAGAGAGAGAGAGAGGGAGCGGAGTAAAAGAAAGAGAATGAATGAAATGTAAAAAGCACAAAAAGTGACAACTAACGTGTTAGAAAAAGCTTCCATTTCCCTCTCAGCTTCCTTTCTCTCAAATTTCTCATGTGGCTCATCTGTGGATGAATTGCGCACACACTTCTCGGCAGCTGTATTTCCACCTATTGTTGTCAGACAGAATCGCCATTGTCTTAAACCGGTTATAGTCCGACAAACATAAATGCAGCCTAAGGTACTGTAGGAATTTAAGGGACCACCCAATAAACAAACAGAGAGACACTCTGAACTCAAGCAGACTTTCTGAATCATTTCAAACACCCCTGAAAGCTCTGTTGATCTCTGAAGACTTGCTCAAAGTTTAACTTGCCGTAGGTGTTTTCTTCAAGAGCAGCTAGAGTTCAGAGCTGCAGTATTTACACTGTGTCCGGTCAGACCAGTCGGGTCACTTGTACAGTTTACAACTGTAGATATGTGGATGTTTGTACAGCAAAAGGAAATATTCATGGTTGAGACACCGAATGGAAACACACGTGCACGCGTGCGCGTCCACATGCAGAGCCAGGTCCAGGTGTGTTGTTGCACTGGATGTTTTACATATTTGTGTGCATGCTTCATCACTAATTATGATTTTGATACTATGACGTTTTTTCATGACTAAAATGTCCCTCTCATAGTTACCCAGTGTGACCCCTGTATAACCCTCGTGACCCCGACTCACTCCGCAGCACCAAAACATCTCATTAACATTTTAATGAGGCCCAGTCCGCTGGTTTCTACCAATAGTAATGCAAATTCACAATATTATACATAATAATGTATAATAATGTTTATTTGGTCAACTTTTGTTCCAGGTTACAGCCCCGATACTTTATATAACTATAAAAGACTCTAGCTCGTAAAACTGTTTTGTAATATAAGGTAATTAAGGTTGTAAAAAGGACACTAGCTCCTCCTTCCACTCTTATATTGCATTACTTCATACACTAGATAGTTTCACCTCTCCATATTTGGTCAGGTTTCTGATAAGCCAGTTTTCCTTCCTTCCTCCAGAGTGAAGGGTGTACTCTGTGCTTACAGATTAACTAACTGTTAGTGGCGATGGCCGCTGCACGGCACAAACCTTTGAGAATAGCTTTGATTTGCTTGAGAGTTTCTAACGTATGATAGAAAATTGAAGACTATACAGTGCCTACATCCAAAACTGTCTCTGTTTCTTCAAGAAAGTCCACATGAAGCGAGGTAATGTTTGTGATACACGACACTTTAATGAGATTTAATAACAAGGCTCTCTAAAAGAGCAGTGAGTCCCAGTGTTCTTTGATGAAGCAGATAGAGCTCAGTCAGTATTGCTCAGCCCAAGTTCAAGGAGAAGGGTCAACCTTCATTAAGGTGCGGTGAGCATGCTTCTGCAGGGCAAGTGCAGGAGAACACAAATGGCTATTTGATCAAAGGAAACAAGGACCCATTTCACATAATGTGAGTAATAAAAACAGGAAGAGCCGATGTTGAAACGTGCCATGGGAAAACAGCGTTGATGCTGGTAGATACACACAGTTAAGATATAAAGAGTGCTGAAACACACATTGACCAGATTGTGAATGAAAAGCCTTTATGCTGTTAGTAAGCATCAGTGTTGTCACGACAACCTCAGCCAGGAGATGAGCAAAAACATGTGGAGTGTCTGTCAGCGATGGATTCAAATGAGTACGTGCTAATCCTAAAGTAGTGGTCCCCATTTTTTAAGGTGTCATGATAAGAAGAGCAGATTTGACACAAGCCTGCATGTTTGCATAGGTTGTTGAGAATATTTATTTCTATCTGTCATAATATACATGATAAGCAAATAAAACCAAAGTGGAGCTTCAAAATAAGAGCTGACCTGAGCTGCTGTCTCATTCAGGGGAAATTCAGTGGAGCATGTTTGTGTTTTTAGCACTAGATTTGAAGTGGATAGAGGGTCACATGTACGTAACGCATGCTTGACAGTTGATCATGTTTGCTTTCATAAGCCTGTCTGCCATGAAACAGATTTCGGTTCGGCGAGAGACATTCTCAGTAGGTGCAGAAGCCGAGAGCCATTGTGTGTCCGGCGGCTCATTAATCAAGCTTAAGTGTAGTGAGAGTAAACCAACGGGCTCTTCTTCTCCATAAACTTTCTATGTCTTTGTTCATCTGCTGGCTATAAACAGGCTCAAAGGTCAGGTCAGTTAAGTACAGACAAGAGAAAGAAAAAGCATTCCAAGACAAACATGAAATCTAAAATATCCTAATATTAATCAGTGTCAGTTTAGAGGGCTGTTGAAGTGCCTTACATGTAGTCTGATTAAGAAAATGATCAGATGAGCAGACAAGCCACTGAAACTCTCACCAATAACTGATATTTTTGTTGTATTTGTCACTGTCAGTAAAAAACAGGATCAATATTGACTTTTTGTCATGCACAACATAATATAAATCATTCTTGCACATTTGGAATATCAGTTGAAACAACTGAAACAAAAACATTTAGTAATTTGAATCTTTATTTTTTCAACTGCAGAAATTTTAAATATGCAAATATACGTATTATCATCACTGCATCAAGTCTCAGTTCACGACGGTCACTTGTCCCTGAGACCGTGGCCCCTGTTTGTGTTTTTTTTAGTTGAATAAGATGCTACATTTAGTCCTGCGTGTCAGCTGTAGTTTCTGTTGTTGACGGACAACAGACCCTATAATGCCTGGCACTCGGCTCGGGCCGTGCTGGCTCAAACACAATGGAATCTTTTAAGCAGGCTTTCTTGGCCCTCCTGTTATCTGGGCTATCAAGTGTAGTTGCATTCCTATCTCCATTTCAACAGCCCCGAAACTCCATCTTGGGCTGGGAGGTGTGTTCACTGTAAGATGAAATCTACAGAGGAAGGTATTTAGCTCAGAAGAAGAAACATTCTTGTAATTGCTTCGGTTTCATGGGGCACATTTTCTTACTTGGGAAGTTGAGCTTATGCCACAAAAATACAGTTCCAGTGATTACTTATAGAAAACGTGAGCATCTTGTCAAACCCCATAAGAAATCAGCGTTAATGACGTGCCAAGTACAACAGAGCTGATTATGAACTGGCTCCTGGCGAGGTGAAGGTTTGGGAAAATCTCATTACAAACCTCCTCACAGTGAAAGGAGTCACTGTTGATGCCACCACTGACGGCACATTACAGCTGATCACCACAAAAGGAGCTGTATTATTACTGATCAAAGCGCTGAAAATAATCTCTTTAGCTTGAGGTCAGTTTGCACTGTGACTTGAGAGTATCGTCACATGCACGGAGGGAACAGTCTGTCTCCAGGCAATCTCTGACACTCAGCAATTAGAGTACTCAACTGTAGAGTGTGACAGGCCTGCTGCCTTTCTTTACACTTATGACACTGCATTGTTTCAAGTTACCTTTGAATGTACTTTTTTTCTTTTATTCAAGTATTCATGGGATGCAAATCTAACTAATTTTATTCTAAATGGCACTTTTCATGCCCTGTTTGCATCCCTTTCCTGCTCAATATGTACGAAGTCCTGGAAGCCTCTATTGTCCTTTTAGTTAAACGGTGTCTACCTGAAATTAAAAAACAACTTTGTTATCAACACTCAAGGCCAAACCTTGAACAAATTTTATTGCTTCTGCCTCTGTAACTGATTACATTCACTGTGTCCTTTTCTTGCCCCGCCCTTGTTTTACTGGTTTCGGCTTAACCAGTTTACCCTCCCTCTCTGTTTACTCTATATAACATGCGCTGGTAGTACCTGTGAGATCACTTTGCCGCTGTGCTGACACGAGTCACTGACTGTCTTCACGGCATCATCACTGCATTAGAGGAACAACACCAACTTGTCACCATGGCATCTGAGCAGGACGGCTGCTACCTGTGTAAGGAACACCTCAGGGATCCTGTGTCCATCCCATGTGGACACATCTTCTGCTCCGTTTGCCTGAAGACATACTGGGACCACGCTGACCACACAGGCTCGTACGTCTGCCCACAGTGCAGGGTCAGCTACAACAAGAGGCCCACCCCGAGACGCGTCGGAGGATCCCGGCACTCCACCATCCAGCGCAACTCAGAAAGCTTTCCACCTCCACCTCCGTCCCCTGACTACAACTACGCAGGACCCCAGGATGTAGGTTGTGACATCTGCATTGGCAAGAAGCACAAAGCCGTCAAGAGCTGCCTGATGTGTCTGGCCTCCTACTGCGAGAAGCATCTCAAGCCCCACTTTGAGTCTGCCACTTTTAAAAGGCACAAGCTGGTGGATGAAATCGGCCACCTGGACAGACAGATCTGTCCCCAGCATCAGAAGGGTCTGGAGCTGTTCTGTCGCACTGACCAGATGTGCATCTGTGTGCTGTGTACAGTGAAAGAGCACAAAGGTCACGACATGGTATCTGCAGAGCAGGAGAGGGCAGAAGAGCAGGTACGTCACACTTTACTTAAAGTGACAGCACTGGTTTTTCAGATTGCCACCAAATTTTCGACAGGAACTAAAATCTAGTAAGAAAAATCTGCTTTGCTCAGCACGACAGGTGTTGTTTAAAGTCATGAACCTTTGTGAATCAGTGGTGGCACGTGTTCACTTCACCCGTGACTCAATGGCAGATAATGCATGAAAGAGAAGCTTACAGTAGATTAAACAAGCCAATAAAACAAAGCCTGGGGCATTTAGTGAGACACACCTCAGCAAATAAGGCTGCTGCCTGCACGTACAGCTCCTGCGTCAACTTTGAGCTGCAAAGCTCTAGCGATTGGGTTTAAAACACACCTTGATTCAATGATTTTGTCACTTTGAGGTGATATGTGGAGTTGCTTTCATCAACCCCAACAATGCCTGTTGTTTTCCCAATAGCAACGGCTGGGTGCCACTCAGGCTGAGATCCAGGAGAAGATTCATGACCGACTGAAGCAGATGGAGGAACTAAAACAAGCAGTGGACTCACTCAAGGTTTGTGTCCCCATCATCCATCAGACAGATAAGACCAGACTAACCACTCCAGACTGAATGGAAAGCTAAATCAACACAGAAGCACCAACACATACAACCTTCCTTCATGGAGGAGTGATGACAGCCTCTCTCAGTGCGCTCGTAAAAACCAGCGTGACACCCACTTGATTAATGGCAGACATCCACCTTTTCTGTGCAGAATTCAGCCCAGAGAGCGCTGCAGGAATGTGAGAAGATGTTTGGCGACATGATGCGCTCCATTGAGAGGATGCAGCAAGAGATGGCCAAGCTGATCACCACCAACAAGAGGGCAGCGCTCAACAACGCAGAGGGCCACTTGGAGCGTCTGAGCCACGAGATCAGTGACCTGAAGAGGAGAGACAACGAGATCACCCAGCTGTCCCGCACCGAGGATCACATCCACTTCATCCAGGTAGCTGACAACCACACAGAGACATGAATAAGACTCAGCGCCACCTTCACAATAGCCAGCCATCCTGTACAGGGTGGCGGAGGGCTAGAGCCTGTCCCATGTATTTTGATCCAGCACCAATTTAAAGTTCACACTGTCATGCAGGCATGTTTGTTTTCCCATGATTAGTCCTACCACATGCTGATCGCCCAGACGGAGGCCGAGGAGCTGCCCACAGTGAGCGTCAACCCCTACTTCTCCTTCGGCCCCGTCACTAAGGCCGTCTCTGAGATGAAGCAGCACCTGAATGAATTCAGTAATGATGAACTGGTTAAGGTAGCCAAGGCAGGTGAGTGTGGAGCCAGCACCAAGACCGTACTGTTCAAAAACACGGAATAACACTAAAGTGATTGTAAATAGTCTAATATATCTCCACCCCTCTGGATCACTGTCAACATTAACACCGGTGATTGTTAACTCACTCATTTTGTATCTTTGCAGTTAACAAAATGACCTTCTGCCAACTGGAAGACTCCAAGAAGAGACGCTCAGTGAAAAGTGAGTACACATTTTCTGTAGACAGTCCATAAAGCCAGCAGAGCTGCAGCTACAGTATTTAGGAGTTATACAAACCCAAACTGAAAGGAAGGCTAGATAGATTTATAATTTCCCTTGGTCTCAATGGGGCTTTGTGCAATCCTGTTTGATGTTTAGCAGGAGCATGACATTCATTAGAGGGCAGCACGAGGTCACTCAGTTGCCACAGGGTGTTTAAATGTTTACTTTCAGTAGGTTTACATTAACACACTCCTCTGAGATAGAATTTAGCTGATTTGCACGGGTGTGGACAGTTCAGATCAGCTTCAGTGACGATGACTGATGATATTCTAGATACGGTGGCAGTCACAGAAGCTGTGGTTAATACAACAAGAATATCAGCACTACCAGCTTCATAGGGATGACACACGTGTTGTGATGCATGATTAATAGCACGAGCGAAGTAATCCACTATGCCACTCCCATTGTTTTCTGACATGACACACATCTTTACTTTCACAGGTGAGGAAGCCGCCATGTACAAGTCTCTGCCAGTCCATGAGCCCCAGCACAGGGACGACTTCCTGAACTGTGAGTCTCAGCTGCTCTGGTTCTCTTATCTTGTGTTCTGCACAGATCACTGCTCTCTCTGCTTATTTCAGTGCGTGAGGCAAATTAAATGCTGATGAGGTTCTCTGTCAGACCCTGTGGCTGAACACAACATCTGATTCTAGTAACTACTGCATGTCCCACTGTGTTGACAGAGACTGGGATTGACTCATTACAAATATATTAGCTGGCACTTACACGGCTTTGTGATTTCGCTTCAGTCTGCACTTTAGGCGCTCCCTCCTTGTTTAAAGTGAGAGCTTGAAAGAGCTGATCTTCACTAACCAGTCAGACTAGAACCCCAAAAAAGCATTAGAATATAGAAAATCCAACATACAGTAAGAAATAACTGAGTAATCCTTGTAAAAGACATAATGATTTTTCTAATATTGTCTAATAAGTCTATTTTCTTTTACGCAAATTGTCAGGTACCAGATATTCAATTTAAAAGAAACTAGCACAGCCTTTGGGGTCACTGATGGGGTTCAAAGGTTGTGGGTTTCACCTTACAGTTACAGTTAAATATGTACTTTGTTAGATGAACCTCTGTTTGTGGTCAAACTCACAAACAGTGTTGATGACCTCTGGCATTCCAGATAATAGGCCGGGCAGAGGTAACCGACGCCACCGGGTGTCCCACCAACTGTGACCTGCAGAGGCACACGGCAGGCAGGTGACATCTAACCCTTGGGTTTCTGGTTCTGATTGCTGAGTGCAGCCAGAGGGGCTCCTGCTTTTCCTTTGAATCACGCTCTTACAAAGTCACTCACAAATGGTGGTGCAATGGTGTGGGGCGCTTTGAGGCTTTGCCCATCTGGGGGTTCCACATTTACATATAATCCAATCAAATGAGTTAAATGCTTCCTCTTGTGAAGTAAATGTTCATCTTCTCCGCCTAGATGCTTGCCAGCTCACTCTGGACCCGAACACAGCCTACAGACAGCTCTACTTGTCTCGAGGGAACAGGAAAGCTGCCCTCAAGAGAGACCCTCAGTCCTACAGTGACCACCCTGCCAGGTTTGACTCCCTGCCCCAGGTCCTGTGTGCCGAGGCTCTCTCTGGAGGGGCGTACTACTGGGAGGTTGACTGGAGCGGGGAGGGGGCCGCCATCGGAGTCACCTACAAAGGCATCAAGAGGACGGGCTACGGAGACACCTGCCGCATCGGCTACAACCGCAAGTCCTGGAGCGTGTTCTGCTCTGACTCCAGCTACTCAGCCCGCCACAGCAAAGACCAGATAGAGGTCAACGCCCCCTACTCCTCACGTATAGGCGTGTTCCTCGACCACGCAGGGGGCACCCTCTCTTTCTACACTGTAGGGGACACCATGTCTCTCATCCACCGCTTCAAGGCCTCCTTCAGCGAGGCTGTCTATCCAGGCTTCTGGGTTTGGTATGAGTCGGCCGTCACCCTCATCCAGCTGTGATTCAATGACACACCTGCAGTGATCGATGTACAACTGTGATTCAGTGTTGGTATGGATTTACAGAACAAACACATTCCTCTTCTCTGATGATATGTTAGAATCCCTTTACGTGATTGGATGTGTTCAGACTGTATATAATGTGTGTTGAATATCAGGGGAACTATTCTTGACTACTGTGAATAAGCTGCAAATCATCATCACGTGTGAAATGTAAAATCAGTATATAAGTCAGAAGATCAGTGTGTGCAGTAAATGAGCATTTGAATGATCTTTAAAATAACGATGACTGTACTTGATTGAAATAAGTCATTTCCGATCATTTATATAGATTATAATATGTTTATTTTTGTCAATAAAAATTTTATAACAAGAATAAACTGTTGTTGCAGTTTTACTTCATAGTTCTTGTTGGGTCACAGAACCGAGGCTCCAGGCCAAACGGACCGGGCTCAGAGGTGTTTAGCAGTGTCCAATTATGCAGGAAAAATAGGCTTGTAGCAGGATTCAAAACTGAAGTGCAGGAAGCAACAATCTTTAATACCAGTACCAAAGAGAGAACACCCTAAATGCACATTACATGCACCCAGAGAGCTCTGAGCTCTGCTGAACAGTACACCTGGACCCTGGAGTGTCTGAAGACTCCACCTTTTAACGCCCATCACGCCACCAGATAATCATTTTACATTGGTTGACAATGACACCATCATAATTTTATTGGTCAAAGTTAGTATATCACCTCTGTAGAACTTTTATGCCCTCATGGTGGGGCTTTCTGGGACTTTCCAATCTTTTAGGTACACTTTCTTTTTTACATCATATCTTGAGTGTCTTTGATTACACATCAAGAATACACGTGGCTCATGTCGAGCACACGTGAGGTAGTGAGGGTTCATAAAAGGTTACATTCTGGTGCAGTGAGGAGTATATAAGACATATCCTAGTCTATCTTATAACAGTTTAAAGATTAATGAACACACACAAATCCTTATCTTGATTTGTCATAAATCATTTGATTTGTCACAGTTAATATAATCAATACATCCTCTGATTCATCATACTTAAAATCAATGTTTAGCATCTTGCAGGTTGGTTTTCTTTAGCACAACACTGATCTCATGAACATTTACATTCTATCTATCTATATAAACTTTAATGCCACAGGATGACTACCTCACAGTCCACAGAAATATGAAGCTGAAGAGAAAAATATGAATCCATTCATTCATTCAAGCTTCATTTATTCAGATTCACTGCTGTCCTCCAGGGCTTAACGGGTTTGAAAAACCTGCCAGACCACACATATCTGCGATGCCTTAAGAAGATTAAAAATATGTTTGCATTGACATTTACAATAAGCAAAATAAAATGTGTCTGCTCAGAGACAGCATGTGTCGGTTCTGTTTTGTCTCTAACCAGCGGTGGTGGTTTTGTGGAGGTCCGAGAGGTTTGAGATGAACTGTGCAGGAATCAGTGAGGTGTGACTGAGAGGCTCCTGAGTTCACAGATGGTTGAGCCTCATCAAGCAGCGGCTTTAAATGTCTGTGGTATGCTGAACTAAGGTACCATCCAGTCGGACTGAAGACGCTGACTTGTTCATTAAAAGTCTGGAGTCAGGCAGTTACAGCAGCAGTAATGCAACACAAGAACCTCTTTCTTCTTTACCAAACACAAGCCAACGATTGGACAGCAGGAAGCATCACTGATCATCAGCTGATGACAATGACAAACAAAAGGTTTTGTATCTGCGCTAATCCTCTGTAGTTTTCAGTATCCGTCTCTTGTGACGCTGCAGTGAAGCGAGTTCAGATGGAGGAATCCTAAAACTGCAGCCTTTAGGGAAACCTTTGCAGACACGGTGGAGAGGATATGAAAGACTCCTCCACAATCCTTCAGGTTTGCTCAGTTATATTATATCCCTGACTGGATGTTCTCTGGAATTACATTCTCCCACAATTTCTCTGAACAAGGGGGCCTGACTGGGGGCTCCAGACTGTCACTGCAAACATGAGGAATTGTTCAATTTTAGCAAATCACTTAAAAGGAGAAACATAAATGTAAATATGTGAGACATTTTGCATCTCCTCAAATGAAATGAAAAGGTTTGTGATGTGGTAACTTGCTGTGAATTTGACTGTTGCAGCTCCTCTGCAGCAAAACTCTTTAACCTGTAGAGGCAAGCGTGAGCCGTGCTACCTCTAGTGGAAAAATGTTTGTAGTGCTTACCAAGGATGTCTTTTGACCCCCCCTCTGAGAACGCCTCTGTGTGGGGAGCTGATTCACTGTTGGAGGCTAAAGAATGTGACACGGTGAGCTAAGTATGATATGCCAGCATGTACCCTAGACCACTCTTTCATTATGGGATCGGTTACTTCAGACAACATGAACAAATTAATGTGTGTGTGTGTGTGTGTGTGTGTGTGTGTGCGTGTGTGTGTACTGTATGCATACTCTCAACCACTTTTGTCATCATCATCAGAGCTTCACTTTCTGGATATCTGAATACATATTGCGAGAAGTGATTGCATACCTGTCGTTTTGCACCACCAACAGTGAAACAAAAATGTTTTATTTAGTTAATGACAGAGGTTTGATTCTATTTTTATAAACAAGCCTTAATCTACATTAGTCTAAATTAGATTACTTAGACTTTCTTTATTTCTTTATTTGATCCCCCATAGGGGGAAATTTTCTAAAGAATCGGAGAACAGGAGTGTAAAAATGTTGAAATGATTTATTACATAGTAAATATGGAGGACATTAGATTGTTTTTATGCCCTGGTGCAGCTGTTCTTCACCACCAAGTCTGCAGAGGGCAGTGAAGCTCACAGGTTACTTAGACAGGAGAAGCGCTTGTTTCTCTCCGGACACAATTAGCCCGCGCACCAGCAGAAAGAAGCGCCGCATTCTCACATTGTCGCTAGTGTGGCTGCTCAGGTGAGTGTGGGCTCAGGCGGCAGCTTTAATACCCGTTTGAGACTTTTGGCTTTCAAATCCTGATGCCGCAGAGTGTTAACTACAATCTGAGTCCTCGCTATTCTTGCTGTTTGCTTTAGCATCAAATCTTTGCCGGTGTGTAACTGTGGTTACATGTAATGTAATGAATGGGGCTAGCTAGAGTGCTAACACAACATTAGCTAGCGTTAGCATTGTATTTTGCTGTACTGGCACTGTCGAGAAGATGACAGGTGTTTTAGTTTTGTGGCTTCCGTGTGTTGTTTGACTCCAGCTCGTGTCGCTGCCAACAGAGGTGGGCTATAAAGAAGACAAATCTAACAAAGTAAAAGCCTCAGCTAGGCGACACACGCTCGGCTCTGCCTGTGTTGTGTCATGCCTCACGACTGTCACTATGACAACAGACAGACTGAGGTTAGATCTAGATGCTCCAGCTGGATTAACTAATTTAATATTAGCTCTGAAGCTTGGGGTGAAACCTGACTCCTTTTCTGTGTAAACAGTAACGTACTAAAGCATGAATAGAGGATCCAGGGACACTGAACGCCTCAGGCACTGGGCTTTATGTGAATATGATTGGAAAACATAGATTGTGGCTGAGTGAAGTGAAACACCTGTGTTGTTTGATGTCAGGTGCAGTCAGCCCTCTGCTGTTAAAGGCAGAGACTCCTCTGAACCTGCACATTGATTTTGGTGTTCATCCATTTCAGCCACTTTTGTCACGACAGTTTCAGTTTCTGGATGTCTTTGAGATGCTGTATGCTCCTGGCAGTGTCTCTGGAAGCTGGTACGCTTTTCTTTAAGGGGAATAAAAGTTAGTATTTACCTCTGTTGTGCTGTGAGCTGAATTCCCTTGATGACATGAGTGACATTTTTTGAGTCCCATGACGGAGAGCTCGAAAGATAATAGGAATTTGAATACAAAGGTTGATATCTTGATGTCTTTGTTGGAGCAGTTACACATATTGTCGATCAAAGCTCGCCCATTCCTTAGTGATACTGTTATTATAGTCATACAGCACTGGACATAGTGGTCATGTGGTACTAATACCTGTGTTACCTGTTAAAGACATCTCTGCTGTCCTCTTTGGCTTCAGATGGCGACTACAAAGGTTCCAGAGGTTCGTGACATCACGCGGATCGAGCGAATCGGTGAGCGTCCACATTTACACTGGGACCCTGACTGATCCGCTGCTTGTGGATACAAGTTAATGATTGTTAAATGAGTCTGTGTCTTTACTCCCTCTTCCAAATGTGGTAAATACTGTGTTCAGGTGCTCACTCTCACATTCGTGGCCTTGGTTTGGATGATGCGTTGGAGCCAAGACAGGTAACATTAAGTCTTCATAGTATGTAGTATGTAGTCTCCAGTGTATGTCAAGTAATCGTCAGACTAGTTCACTGTATGTGAATTCACCAGGTACATTGAATTGTAGCACACAATAATACATGACAAATCTGCTTCTATCCCACTTCAGGTCTCTCAGGGGATGGTTGGCCAGCTGGCCTCCCGTCGGGCAGCTGGGGTCATTCTGGAGATGATTAAAGATGGCCACATCGCTGGCAGAGCGGTACTGATCGCTGGGCAACCTGGCACAGGAAAGACCGCCATCGCTATGGGTAAGGGCCACATTGGAGGCTTTCCAGAGCACAATATCAGTTCATCGTCCTCACCTGGAAGTCACATTGCTGCCTTGCACTGATGGCTTTAGTCATATTTTTGTTAAAGGAAGAGATTTCTATCTATGCAGGCATCGCTCAGTCTCTTGGCCCCGACACACCCTTCACTGCGCTGGCCGGTAGTGAGATCTTCTCCCTGGAGATGAGCAAGACTGAAGCACTCAGCCAAGCTTTTAGAAAAGCGATCGGAGTGAGGATCAAGTGAGTGCGCAAACACAATAATTGGACTTTGTAAACCTTTCGGGTTTGAAATGAATGATTATTCATAGTGGGCTTGTTTTACAGAGAGGAGACAGAGATTATTGAAGGAGAGGTGGTGGAAATCCAGATTGATCGACCAGCCACGGGAACGGTAGGCTGCTTATGTGTCGGATACAAGTGCACTCCACACTTATTCTTCATGTCTGCTTTGGAAGATAGTTATAGAGCATAGACAAACTAACATATTATACTTTGATTCTCAGGGTGCCAAGGTTGGTAAGCTGACTCTAAAGACTACAGAGATGGAGACAATATATGACTTGGGCAACAAGATGATCGACAGCCTCAGTAAAGAGAAGGTTCAAGCAGGGTGAGTTAGTCTTCTGGTCACTGATCTTTACGCATCACAATCGCTCTGGCCTGTCCGACAGCCACACGTGTGACGTCTGTCTTTGTCCCTGTTTTCTCTCAGAGATGTTATTACCATTGACAAAGCCACTGGAAAGATCAGCAAGTTAGGCCGCTCCTTCACCAGAGCCAGAGACTATGATGCCATGGGAGCTCAGGTATCCTGCAACTGCCACATCACTTAATTCACATTCGACAACAACAACAACGACAACAGATTTTCAAAAGCCATTTGTGTTCAGCTTTGGTGTCTGAGCTTGTTTTTTGTTCAACTGATGCCTAATGCAGCCAAACTCCTTTTGTAGAATGGTAGTTGATTTAATGGGACAGTTTGTTTTTTATATATATTAATGTCCCTGTATTTGTGGTGCCCCTGTAGACGCAGTTTGTTCAGTGTCCAGAGGGAGAGCTGCAGAAAAGGAAAGAGGTGGTCCATACAGTGTCCCTCCACGAGATCGACGTCATCAACAGCCGCACGCAAGGCTTCCTGGCTCTCTTCTCCGGAGACACCGGAGAGATCAAGTCTGAAGTCCGCGAGCAGATTAATGCCAAAGTGTGTGAGTGGAGGGAAGAAGGCAAGGCAGAGATCATTCCTGGGGTAGGTTCAGCTGTGTGCGTGTGTCTGTGTCTACATTCTCCTCGTCTGCGATCGTACTTGACTCATTTTCTATGTTTGTGGTTCCAGGTGTTATTTATTGACGAGGTCCACATGCTGGACATGGAGTGTTTTTCCTTCCTGAACCGTGCCCTGGAGAGCGACTTGTCCCCAGTTCTCATCATGGCCACCAACAGAGGCATCACTCGGTACTCTGTGCATCTTCATTTCCCTCCCATCTGATCAATCCTTTGAGTTGTCTTTTTCAGGAAGATGCCAATATGTCTGAAAAAGTGATTTCTTATGACCTGTGTATTTGATAAAAGAATCAGTATTTAATAGAAGTATTTTATATAACTAGAAACAACAAGTATGATGAAAACAGTGGCCAAATAAATGATACCATATTTCATGATCACTGAATACTGGACATATAACTAAGTATCCACTCTTTTCTATCTTAGTATCCGAGGCACAAACTATCAGAGCCCTCATGGCATCCCCATCGACCTGCTGGATCGCCTGCTCATCATCGCCACCTCCCCCTACACCGAAAAAGAGACCAGGCAGATCCTCAAGATCCGGTGAGAAACTGCCTTCATTGTCTGTCAGCAAACTACATTTGCTTCCTCCCTGGTGTTATGAACGGAATGTAAATCTGCATGGTTTCATTTCAGGTGCGAGGAGGAGGACGTGGAGCTGAGCGAGGAGGCTCACACCGTCCTGACTCGCATCGGCATGGAGACGTCGCTGCGCTACGCCATCCAGCTGATCAGCACTGCTGGACTGGTGTGTCGCAAACGCAAGGTGAGCTCACACATGTAAACACTACCTACATGTGTAAGCAAGTTTCCTTCAATCACTGAATGGATCACATTTCAGGAGTTTAGCCTCGAGTTCCTGTGGTGTCGGTGCTGATGTCATCTGTGTGTTTTGGCTCCTTCAGGGAACAGAAGTTCAGGTGGAGGACATCAAAAGAGTTTACTCTCTGTTCCTGGATGAAGCCAGGTCCTCTCAGTACATGAAGGAGTATCAGGATTCCTTCCTCTTCAACGAAACACGTGAGTACGCGGTGTGCCCTCCGCTTTGGGTCCCACACAGCGATGGTTCACTTCAGTGCTGCATTCACACAAAGTCAAAGTCAAAAAGTCAAAAAGTTTAGCTAAGGGACGATGAACAGCGAGCCGGTCATTATTACAGGTGACGTTTTGACAGCGGACTCACTTCACATTATCCCGCTTATCATGTGACTACTTACTAAAGAAATCAATGATTTGATTCAATATGTTTTCTCCTGTGGATTGTTATCAGAGCTGCAGTCCACTGTACACGGCAACGGTCGACTAGACAGAAGTAACAGACCGTAGGATGCTGTAATTGACCAATCAGAATTGAGTATAGAACAGTATAGAACAGAGCTATGCGTTTAAAATGAAATGAAATAAAATAAAAGGCTTTTGTGCAAATGCAAAACAGAATGTGATAAGTGCAGTGGGTGAATGATTTTCCTGCACATAATATCCACATTTTACATTACAGGATGAATAAGCAAGATGTTTCTGGTCTGACATTTCAGAAACAAGCCAAATGGACACCTCGTAATGAAGACGGCTGCTTTGCTTTCTGACGTTTTTATGTTGTCGACGCCCTCCGGGATCGGAGTCCATTCAGAACTGGATTTTACTTCAGGATTGAATTACAATAAACACAGAATTCACTGAATTTTCCCACATCTAGCTTCTCTGTTCCACTTTAATTCTATGTTGTTTGAATTGAAATCTATTCACTGAAGTTCTGCTCATCATTGAGGCCTTGTGGCAGGAACATCCATTCCTTTAGTGTTTTCTGTTTTCTGTTGACTTATCTTGTATTTTTTATGAACATGATTAAACAGGCTTTTCCAAGCACACTGTGATGATTTGCTTTCTTGTTTACCACTCAATCTTAAATGGGACAAAGTGGATTTAATGGATGAGAAAACATTATCCTGTCATCCCACAACTCTTTCAACTATAGTGAAATAATGATAATATCCTCCTATTTCTCACAATTGTTGGACTAACCTTTTGAAAAGGGCTGTGCACAAACCCTGTCAGGCTTACAAATGTATCTTCTTCTTTCCTGGAGCCTCATATAAGCCTCAGCTCAGCTTAAAGAGTATATTATCATTAGGCAGCCTTTCACTGCCGTCTCTGGGGGAGAGTTTCTGCTCTGTTTCACCTCTGACCACAGTCAGCATCACTCTTTGCACCTGTAACCACACCCGACAGTGACGTCACTGCAGCGAGGGGAAGAGTTAAACCACTAGAGGTCAGCAAAAACAAGATCTTCGGGGAGTTACATTTCTTCAATATACATATTGGCATGTGGCTGTTTTAAGAGATATTCAACAACGTGATCGTATCCTTTAAGCTCTCAAGTCTTTGTTCTTTAAATTAAACTGGGCTCACGAGACTTGAGACAACCTTTGTTCAGTCTGAGTAAGTTAAGGATAAGGTTAAGTTAAGTTAAGGGAACTTACTGGAGCCTTGAATGACCAATGAGCTAAAGTTTGAAGCAGTTTAAAGTTGTTGCCACAAGGTGGAGCTCTTGTAGAACTCTTTTCTACAAACCATACAACCAGCAAACTGCTGAGATGAACATGAACCCCGACCGTGCGTTTCGATGAAGGACTGAAAATATCTTCCAGCTGGATCTTTTAGTTTGTTAAAGCTGCTTCACTGTATGATGGGTGTGAGCATGTACTGTACATGACTGCAGCTAGTCCACACCTCAATTTCACACCCTGTCTGATGCACTGTAGGTGCTACCCTGCTCTAACACACACACACACACACACACACACAGTGGAGTAGACTTCCCCACACACAGATTCTTCTGCATCTAGATAATTAGATGCTCAGTACTGCAAATCCCATCATCCCAACCTTGCTTGTAATGTCATTCATTATGAGTTTATAATATAATAATAGCAATTTTATCAAATCACAGTATTAAAATGTCGCTGATTGTAAATGATGCTACACATTCACATTACAGTGCCTTTAACATCACTTCTATATTCATCAGGTAGCTTTTGTCATCAGCTGCTACAAAGAAATCCTTCTAAAAATGGCATAAATGATGAAAAGTACTATTTATTGCAGTGACATTATGGTAAATTTAATTCAGAAAATCTATTAAAGCCACGGCTGCACTCTCAGCCATGAATACTAGCTGCAGTCCTCCACCAAGAAGCTGCATTCATTCATAACCAATTAGCAGATTAATCAATTTTACCTGCATACAGTATGAGTACAGCGCAGACTGTCTCCTACGTGGAAATGAATATTTAATGTTTAGTGCTGGTGGGAGAGAGTCCTGCACGGATTACCCATAAATCCCTCTCAGTCCCACATGGCTGGTGCCTAGCACCACGTCTGATGGATTCACTGGTTTGATTAAAGCTGGGCTGAACTTCATCAAGGGCTTTAGGTGTATGTAAAACAGGGTGTGTGCTCCTTCTTTCTTGGGATGAACCACTTCTCCGGCTGTGTAGAATCCTACTCACCCCCACAGCTCTAAGCAGAAATGCACCACTATCAATCTATTTAATACCTTTTTGAATAAACTGGGCGACCTGAAGACATTTCTTTGTCTTCAGTGTCACTGCGACCCCAAGTCATTGTTTCCAGCTCACATTCAGCTCAGGCCCTCTGGGTGTGAGCAGGTTTTCTGGGCTTGGTTCCCACTCTTCCCCACCGCTGTCCACAGGCTACAAGGCTGCACAGCATGCACACATGTTGTGGCGCTTTGCCTGCTGCACAGATTTAGGTGCCCTTTCTCCACCGCAGTCAGGCCACGCTAGTATTCTGCAAACGTCCCCCATCGTAGAAACCCACCCTTCCATCTGTCATCTGTCATCACCAGCCAATTTAGATCTATAAGAATGGCTGAAATGAGGGAAGGACCTTTCAAACAGCCACCATGGGGGGGGGTTGATGATTTTCACCTGGGCCACAATGACAGGGAGGAAAGATCTGCAGACTATTGACTGTGTCAGAGGTTACTGGACACACTCATAGTCTAATGAGGCTTTCAGCATGAATGTCATTAGCTTAATGTACCCATATCTAAATCAGGTCCATCAGTCATGCAATGAATCGACTTGTCGATCAATGTAATTGATTTGAGGTATTGTCAGCTGAAGGTAGGATTAACACATACATTCACCCGTCAGTCTGGGTTTGGATACAATGAGCGTCTCTTTGAAATTCCTGTTGTCACAAAGATGCTGCACATATCTGGAGGATGTCATCATTTCTGTCACATTGTCATGATGTGGCTTCTGTTCATATCGGCGTCACTGAAGCACCCGTGTAGGAGGAGATTTTGGGCTAATGTGTTATTATGTAAATGAATGAGAGTATTACACAGTCTCTTTGAAGGTAACTGGAGTCACAAATAAGCCTTATTCAGGTGTTATACAATGACTGTGACTGGGAAGTGAGATGATAGTCCCTCCTGTAAGTGATAACACTAGGACTTTCACTGATTCACTCTGGTGTCTCCCTGTTTTCTTTATCCATCTACACTTGACTCAAGCACTTCTTAGAAACATGTTAATGCTGAGGCTGACGTCTGAAAGCAGAGATGACTTAAGTGCCATAAGGAGGTCAGAACCAGAAGCCAAATGAGCTTTCAATGCAAGAAGACTGATAAACACAATAATGGACACTAACTGTAGGTATATAGTATATATTCATCATGCTTTCTATGCTCCTATATCCTATATTTATTACACATGTTCCTTGAATAGGATGTCAGGATTTGAGCACCATTTGGAATGTGGCGCTCACGAATGGATAGAATTCGAATCCATTTCCTGAGTTTGCCAAGAAAAAATAAATCATCATCCTCTTTCTTTCCTCTTGCTGCCATATGTGAAAGCACCAGGCATGTAATTCCTGTGGTAGAAACTGAGAATGAGGTCATACCGTATGTGCTTTCACCCACGGTGGTGAACGTGCGTGTGAATACAGGGTTACATGACACAGTAAATGTACTCATGCTTCATCAGATTTGATACAAAGTAAATTCAGGAGTTATGTGATAAGAAAATACTGTTGAATCTGAATAACATATCAGATAACAACAGATGTTGAAAGGTTAGAATGAACACTTGACCACAACTCTTTCATTGTGATAAGTCTATCCTGTACATTTGAATTGATAGTTATTATAGTTACTTTGGACCTTTGCATTGAACACATTCAGAGCAGTGGGCTGTGACAGTGCAGTGCACCAGCTTATCAATTCACATATCATTTCCAAACCGTTTTGCGACACAAGTGAAAATGCACAACTTTTCAGATCACACTAAATCTGAGCTGCAGTCTCAACATCAACATCATTGTCTGACAGTATGCAGTGCCGGGTAGGTCACCTACCATCATGAATAATCTATCAACCCCATTTATCACCATTTCAGAGTGCTCCCTCAATGACATTCATTCATTTGTGGTTAACAGCTCCTTGCTCTCTCTCCTCCGGTTGTGTAAGAGGCGAGGAAAGTGAGAGGAGAGAGAGCAGGGAGTGAAAAGAATCGTGAGTGAAGCAAATCGTCTCACGTGAATGGAGGGTTTTGCAAGAGAAATGTCTGGATAATATCTGAGTTAAATAGAGGTTAAGAGACAGAGAGAGACAATGGAAGGGGGAAAATGGAAGAACGAGACAGTGCTGGTCCAGAATGTATTTTGGTGCTTCATTTTCAATAGTCAACAACTCATTTATGGGGCAACATGGACGCATATTCACCCATATTCACACTGTCACTGTTTATTTTCTGAGCAAAATATATGGAAATTACTTTCCATTTGCCAATTCTATGACTTATTATTACTCAAAAGCATGACATTGCTCCACATACAATTCTGAATGTTGTTGTATTTTCAAACAAGGCTAAGAGTGTAATGCTGATGTCAATAACAGTGTCAACATGCTCATTCTGTTATTGCACCAAATTCTAAGGCAAGCCACCCTGTCATCCTGTGTTTCACTCAAAACCACAAATGCCAACCTCATGGCAGTGACAGTCAGGGTTTCACCACAGTCAGTTGGATTCATCCTCTGGGCATCCTCAGAGACATTGGGATTCATCCTCTGGGCACCACGATTGTCTGTACAAACCCATCCGATAGCTGTCCTCACAGTGAAGCTGGAGGAAAAGTCAGGGGAGCCACCAAAGTCTTTGGGGTGCATCCTCTTAGGACCATGAATGTGTGCCAGACTTCATGACAATACATCTGATAGCTCTTTAGATATGTCAGTCCAGACCAAAGTGGTGAAAAATGGCTAAAAATGCTAATTTAGTGACACTGAAAAAGACGGTGAATGCGGTCCAGGACATGTGGGTCTGATGCTCGTCTGACTGTGTTTGTTTAGGCACCGTGACGTTGTGCTGTAATGATTCACTGGCTTGACGAACGGGACTTTGTGCATTGTAGGTGTTCAGATCAACTATGCAAGGAAGTATTAGAGCATAACTCGTTGAGCCCAGTTGGAGAGAAGTTAACTACACAGGGAAGTGCAATATTAGCTGCACCAGGAATGTATTCCTGGATTTAAGCACTTTTAATTACAGAGCATGAAATAACACAGTATCCTGAGTCCATCTCTTTATCTATCCCAGGGGAGTCCAAACTACGGCCCGCGGGCCAACTGCAGCCTGTGCTCCAATTTTCATTGGCCCGCAGGAAATTCTAAAAATGTATTATAACACGGCCCACACATGGAGCGCTGGACTGTGTTCTACTTCTTAGTCTCACCACTAGGGGGAGTAACGGTCTTGAATGAGGCAGCTTCTCTATAAAATGAGTAACAGAAGAAGAAATGTGCTACAGGTGACCCAACATGGCAGAATTAAGGAAACGTGAGAGAGTAAGTGAGTGTAGAAAGTTTGAGACGCGGTGTGCGATGAGAGCACAGCTGATAACTAATGAAGATCACTTTTACATTACGGAGGAGCTGCTTGATGTTAGCAGTCTAAAGAGCACCACGACGGGGGAGGATGTTTCTGAAGCTGTGCCAGGTGCAGTTGGCATGATGGGACTTAAATGGGACGAGCTGTGTGGAGGTACGATGGATGGAGCTCCAGCTGGGAAAGAAGAAAGTGGAGGTAAGGCTGTTAATTCAAGTACCAGGGCTCTAGCACAGACTAACTGTGCTGCAGTGGTTTTATTCCCTGAGATCAGAAATGGACCAGTTTTGAAGAGAGAAGGACCTCTTCATGAGCTCAGTGACCCTCTCTGGTTGGCATGTGTAGTGGATCTCACTGATCACCTGAACACACTGAACAAGAGCCCACAAGGCAAAGACCAGCTTGTTCCACAACTAATAAATGAAAGCCCACTAATGGAAAGGAAAAATGGAAAAATGGAAATGGAAAGATTTTTCTTGAATCATGTTCAGTTATCAAGCAGAATTTACCTACATCTGATTGATTTTGCCAACTTTAATCCACTAGAGGTGAGGCGATGTACATCACCTCTAGTGGATTAAAGTTAGCATTATAGCTCACTTCTAGTGAGTGGTCCAGCCTTTTGTACGTGTTTCTGTATGTGGCCCTCAGTGAAAACAGTTTGGACACCCCTGATCTATCCATATTTAATGATGAGAAATGCTGAAATTAACTGACTTGACTCTTTTTCTCTTGTGGAAGGGTGGTTGTCTGTGTGCATCTGAAATGTGTGTGTGTGTGTGTGTGTGTTGACTGTGTGATCTATTAGTGTGCATCAGTATATTTGTGGCCCGTGGCACACCTGTGTAAGCGTCTGTTTGTGTCTGTGTGTGTGTACATTCTGTATGTAAAACATGTAATGTGCTCTTGTGCTCCCATTCACACAGAGCTGTTGCCATTCATCGCCTCAGCCTGCACTCTGCACTGTACACGCAAATCATTCACAAAGCTCCCTCGCTGGCCCCGCTTCACGTGTGCGACACATGAATGCAGATGCTGTCGTGCACACACGGGCACAGGCAGAAATAGCCTTTGGAAGTTCTTCTGAATCAGTTTATGCTGCAGTGGAAACAGTAGTTCTAAATATGGAATCATGTGAGCTAAAAACAGAAACTAAAGCCAACCAACATCATTCACTCTTTGCCAAGTCAAGCGTAAGCTCATGTTTAATTCAGAAAACTCTGGTATTCATAACTCACACTTGCTGCATTCGCGACACTGAACCCACTGCGGCACATAACGAGCACAGTTGCGGTAACACTATTCCACTGTCAATTTACATTACATCCTCGTTAGTAAGCATGCAAATCAAATTAATTCCTCATCGCATTGGGGACCTTGCTGGCACACTTTGAAATGAAGCCACTGCTTCGAGGCCTAATGGGAGACGAGGAGTGATCATTAGAGCTGGCTGTAGGGTAATGACGTCTTCTCCCACGTTGGCCCAACGACAGCAGGCCTTGACCATTACTTGCGATTCATGTCTTCTTGAATCCTTTGCGTTGGTTCCTTCATTGACATTGCTCAGCCCACCATGAAGCACATCTCTTATTCATTCCACATGGGCAGACAGCAAAGAGGAGGCGGAGGACATCTCATGCTTCCTCTGGAACATGTGTCGACTTCTTTAATGATACAGTAATGCATGCAGAGCCATACATTAATGCAGACTCTGACAGCTGAAGGTTAGTTGGCTCCTCAGGCCTGACCCTCCATTCACACATCAAAGACGTGATGCTCAAAAACAGGGGAAGGAAGACGCGGAGGAAAATCTCTCAGCTGTACAAAGTTCAGTGTGGGCACCAAATCCTGCACTTACTCTGTACAATAACTTTACTTGTGTCAATTTCTCTTTATCCAACCTCTTTGGAAACAACTGCTGATGTGTTGGCTTTCTCATTATTTTACCAGTCCTTGTGTGTCATTCTGGTTTCAAATTTCTAAATTAAATAAAGTACAGCACGTCCTTTGTATTGGTAATACTGTTTACACTACTAATAAGAACATGTTGAGCATTTTGTTTTGTCATCTACAGAGATAACATGTGATGGAGGATCAGTTCATTCAGATCATTAGGTCAAATTATATGAGCTCATGTGATTTCTTTTTGCTGGTGTGTGTGTGACTTGTGGAGTCAGCTGTTAGTTAGCTGGCCACACTACATGGCAATTGAGTGCTACGTAAAACCGGAGTCAAACTACTTGTATGTGCACAAACCCTGACTAGGCCAAAAAAGCAGATTCTGATTCCAGTAGTTGTTTGATTGGTGTGAAAATAAAACAGAGGTCCTAATTACGGGCTCCCAGTTCCTCTTAAACACAGATTCAGACACTTCATCATCAATGAATCTGGTTTGTAAGACGGTGTTATTGGTTATTGGCACCTTCCAGTCAGAACTTCCTGGTCTGACGTGGATCAGTATCATGGCTCGTCCAGAACAGTCACTTAACCTGTGATCCTGTGTAATCAACAATTACAAGATGGATTGGGATAAGTTTTGTAGAGACAATCATGGTTCCCAGATGATGCATCCTAATGACTTTGGTGATCCTCTTATCTTCTTGTGCCATTGGAGATTTACATTTCTAGCTTTGAGCGAGACGCCTTGACAACTGTTGGACAGATTGCTTTAACATTTGGTTCCAACAGGATGAATTACAAGAACATTGGCTTTCTCTTACCTGCAAAACTAACGACATTCCCATCAGCCTCAGCTGTACTTTTTGTTTAGTGCTAATTAGCAAATGCTGGCATGCTAACACAGTAAAGTAGGATAATGAAGGTGGTAAATGTTGTAGCTGCCACACATCACCATGTTATCACCGTCACTGTGAGAACATGAGTGTGCTGATCAAAGCACCACTGTGTGTAGAGTGGCTGTCGACTGTTGTCATCATAGACAAGACCTCATCTAAAATGTTTGTATAATGAGACACATGACATTGTTTAACTTAAATGAGAGCAAGGTTTCTGTTCAGTTTTATACATGGATGTGTCCAAAGAAGGAAAGAAAGTCCAAGATGAGAATGAATAGCTATTCATTCCACTGGAAGTCCTGTTAGGTCTCAGGCAGATATAAGTTGTTTATGAAGGGTTACTGGTTATTTCTTTTTGTGGGCCTATGATGATTTCCTTCTCCATCTGTTCAGATGTTGCCTGCTACGTGGTAGTTCTGGTGGTGGTGATATATATATTGGTTGTTTGTTCCATCGTGCCTTCTTGTAATGACAGTGGTTGAAAACTTGAGCATGTCCCTGCCTCAAGTGAACCTCTAATGAACCAAAGAGCTATTTTTGCCTTTTCCACTCAATTGCACTTGCAGCCTTGAGAGTAATTTGTTGTTTTCTGTTCTCTCTTTTCTCTTTTAATCCCTCATGTTCAGTCCTTCTGGTTGAAAGAAATATGTGCTACATGGGCCAGTGGATGACTTAGTTTGTCTGTTTACAGCTTTGCTTTCACACAGTACAGTGTGTACTCATGTCTTTGCTCATTTCATCAATGTTTAATCCATGTTTTATCTCGGTGGAGTACAAAAATCAAGTGCTTTGTCGACTAGAAAAAAATGAAGTCCACCCAAGAATCATATTAAAAGTCTCGGTGTAATAGATCAGGCATTGGAAAATAGATCCTGGACTCACCTTCACACACAGATGACAGTACTTCCTCATCAAATGAGCCTCTCATAAGGAGATTTCTGTCGCGTTTCCACCACAGATTCTTCAGTGAAGGTTACTGTGTTTCTGCAGTGTGAAGCAGGTTGGAGCAGTCGGTGGGTGTCTACAGAGAGAGGTGAGAGATTCACAGTGGAGGTGTGATTCTGCCGACTGCAGATACTGCTTTTTTCACGAGTTCCTCTACAGGCAACCTTTTCTGCATCACACGAATTATCACCCGTCCTTTTCCTGGCCCGACCTCTATTTGTGCTGTGCTGGTAACCCTGCGTCAGTCTTCAGGTCAGTCTCTGCCTGCAACCAAACCGTCTGTGAGGTACAGTACGATACAGTCGCTCCCACAGAGAGTATAGCCGCCATTACATCTGTCTGAAAGCCATCGTTCCAGCTCAGGAGGGTGGCGCATTTTCACGAAGAAACACGTAAATCAAATAGGCGGTGTGAGTCATGTCTGTTGTCTTAAAGTAGCAGAGTAATTTAACATGATTGCGGTGGTCACCACAACATAAAGCTATTGTGTTCTAAATGTATAATGAGATGCTGCCGATTTAAGAAACAACAACATTTTAGCTCTTTAATTTAGTCGTTACATCGACTCTTTCAGGATTGCCCACCTAAAATGAAACTATTTATGATCACGTGGGATGAAGTTAAAACATTTAGTACATTACTGGACTGCCTGAATTCTTTGAAAGTAGATAGGTCATGTTTTCATTAATGTTAGTTTTAATAACACCGGTCCATAAAGGTTGTACATAGGGTAACACTGCAAACATTATACCACATATTTTTAGTGGAAATTACTGCTAACCCTAACCCTAACCCTGCTAACCCTAACCCTGCTAACCCTAACCCTGCTAACCCTAACCCTAACCCTGCTAACCCTAACCCTAACCCTGCTAACCCTAACCCTAACCCTCCTAACCCTAACCCTAACCCTGCTAACCCTAACCCTGCTAACCCTAACCCTAACCCTAACCCTAACCCTAAGCTTCAGCTTTCGGAGCCACTGGCCACTGTGATACAAAATGGACAGTAACATTTAAAAAATTGCTCCATTTAAGATCCAAACAAGCTGCCATTTTGAAGCTTCACATCCACCAGTGGTTATTTTTTCTAACCTAAATTTAACCAGCATGTTCTACAAACTTTGTCCTGTGTGAGTTTAAGTGGCAAAGACCAAATGGAAATTCCAGTGCTTGCTAGAATGGCTCCCCTTTTCCTGTCTACGCCCCAGTGTTTCCTGCCTGCTGCATGACTAGGTGTGTTGACTTTGAGATTGGAGCGTCTGACTTTGGGGTGCACACGGGTCTAACTGTGGGAAAAGGTTTTGGATTCTCCGGGTCATCCACCGACCACACACTAATTCTTCAGTCTGAGCTTCCTTTGGCTCCTATATAATCTTCCCCTCTTCAAACCGAGGGCACGCCAGATACAAGGCTCCGTTTAAAATGTAGCTTGGCCTAATTAAAGGCCTCACAGCGAATATCTCCATTCGTCTTTTGTCACAAATGCAGTGTATACTTACTCTTTGTGTTTGTGCAGCCCTGTCATAGACAGGTCCATTAGTGCCATTAGCTGCCATGTTAGGTAACTGCCCTTTCTAATCAACGTCACCACACAGAGGGCCTTTAACTGTGGACTTCCTCACTTCCTGCGAAGGTAAATATTATGTTGTTTTTTCTTCACTGCGTCCACATTACGGACGGAGCCCTGTGTCATGTCTGTGATGTGTCCGTGCATCTGTACACCACTTAGGGGACTGCAAGATTACTTTACAAACTGAGCCTCACAGAGGCCTGCCTGACTGCACCTGAACAATACAGTAGTTCATTCACGGACTAACTCTGGCCTTCTCTGCCTGCGATAAAAATCAGGTCTTTGTAAGCCTCTGCAAAGATGAGGAGAGGCGGAAAAATGGTATCCAGTTCGCAAAAGTGGTGCATATTCTCAAATAAAAGAATCTGTGCTTTAAATGTAATACTTTTGACCTGACTTGTCCTTGTATATCTTCACTGTGACGGCATTGAACAAGTGTATAAACTCAACAACAGATGACTAATGAATCTTATTGTAGCTAGTGATGTTGTTGTACTTTGTGAACAGAGATGGAATATAGTGTACACAGTGCATGATAACCAGTTTATTATTATAATCACAGAGTTTTCCAGCCTCATTCTCCTAAAAATCCAGCAGCTAGAGATATAAAAACTGCCCAGACAGCAGCATAAACGGAGGAACAATCCTCCACTGCAACATTACTTCAGGATAGCACTCATGGAGGTGCTGTGGTGTAGGTGGCTTTACTCACTGCTATCCAAAGGAACAACTCACAACCGTCAACATTGTGGTTTTCAGCCAAATTGGACAATTTGTGTGAATGGTGATGAATCCACAAGCTGCAACAATCTACTATCTGAAAAGGTTTTTCCAATGCCAAGGTTTTTGTGGATTTAAATGCTGTAATGTGATTCTTGTTTGCCTGCCAAAGGCCATAACTTGGAGAGCTACAAACTCCTGTGAATTAACAAAAACATACCAGGGGACCACAGGTTAATATTAGTTCATAGTTACATATTTGTAATGTGTGTCTTTTTTATTTAACCTTTATTTCACCAGGAGAATTCCATTGAGATTAAGAATCTCTTTTTCAAGGGGAATCCTGGCCAAGATAGGCAGCAGCTAGATTAAGATTAAGATTAAGTTTACAAGTAGATTGTTAATCAACATACTGACCTGATTTTTTTCATGGGTCACTCCCGATTAACTAAACAATGAACCCATTAATTACTATCTATTTCAACATGAGTTACTTATTCTGTGCCCTCTCAAGGAGTTACTAAATCCTCTTATTGGCTTAATGATGATTATCTTTCCGTTACATTCCTCTTTGGTGCCTCTTCAGTTACACCAGGGCATCATCATAAAGTAGCTACATAGCTTTTTACCTGGAAATCTGCAATTTAGTTCCCTAAGAACAAACAAGAGACACCAAGATTCTTGAAAATGTCTCAATCATCACCTTACATTCACATTCACATCCATGCATACACTCTACGGTTGTATTAGACACAAACCTGGTGACTTGTAAGCTTGTGATTGCAGATGATTTTGAACTATAATGCCTTAAAACTGAACTTATCTTTGAGCTCTCTATATAAAAGTCTCTTTGAACAAATCAAGGGGAAAATAATGAAGTAAAAAAACAATAATGTCTTAGTGGACAAACACCAGGATGCTGATTCATTTGGATGTGATGAATGTGTGACAGAGTGCGGAGGAACAGAGACAACACAGCGGTGTGAAGTGATTAAATAAGTTTATTTGATTTACAGACATGTACATTTTCTATCAACCCTCTGCGGGAGCCTCACAGTTCAGTTCTAGAATAATATCCTTTGATTTCTCAGACACTTCTCTTGTATTGACTTGCTCTAAAAATAAAAATAACCTCTGTTTTCTGCTCAACATCAGAAAAAGGTTTCTTTATACACGATTCTTGTATGACAAGAAATAGCACATTCTCAATACATCACTTAAGTGATTATTAACAAAGAATTACTCAATACGACGGACTTATACTCCTAAAGGATTGGTGCTAAATCAACTAAATTTGGCAAAGTGAAACTCAATTCATGACCCATCTGACCGGAGCCAGTGTCCCTTCGGATGATAGATGACAATACGTCAGCACTTACTGTGAGCATGAAGTGACACAGACCCCCGTGGCAGAGGCTGTGAAGTTGCTGCTAGGCTATGGTTCAAATAAATCCCTGAACATTAAGTGTGCAAAATGGTTTGATAAGTTGTTCTTAAAAAAAAAAAAGGAAGAAAAAACAACATTGACAAGAGCTACAAAAATGAATGCAAAAGTATTATTGCACCCTAAACATGAGATCAATACGCCGTCTTAAAACCATCACATCAAAAGTTCCTTTTGTGTGTAATATACGTGAGATGTCCAATTCATGATCACAGTAAACAGGATGAGTCTTAGTGATGTAAAAAGGTATTGTGTTGTTTCATTGTGATACAAAAGGATGAACAAACAGGCATTTCTAAACCCATGGACATACAGCAAAGTGTTATATATTCAAACATTAAACTTCCCTTTATAGATTATTCTTCATTATAGTAACAAACAAATAAATACATTGCATCCAAGCCATCATTTACAATATATTAAAATTGCTGCGTGATATAGCTATATATATCTCTATTGTAGTTATTACAAAAAAAAACTCAAAAAGACTCATTTGGTAACATTAAAAAAAGAGAACTGATAGAAGGAAGGTAAGAAGCTTAGTTCATTAAGAAGATGTAGGTGTGTAAACACGTCAGGTTGGACAGAATCACATTCAGAGAGCTCCACGCAGTTGGAGAGAAGCTAAAGCTAATGATCTGGCAACAAGGACACAGCCCACACAGCACCCCACACACAGCCGGTGAGTCATGCTCACACATCAATGCTACGAGAACCACCTCAATGTCTCCCTTTATTCCTCCGCTAAGGCCAATCCATCCTCCCTCTCCCTCTTTGTTTTCTTGGAGGTCGGCAAAGTGCTTTTTTTCCCCTTTATGCACAAGCTTTAAAACCTTGGACTCCATTAGTGGCTTCAAGGTTTCAGTAAAATTGTGTCCACCAGGTAATACACTTAAAACGATCCTTCGTGGAAGCTTCACATGAAGCTTTAGCTAAAATCTTTGTATATACAGGCAACTAGCTTTTTTTGCATTAAATCTAAGTCATTACAAATACGATACTTGAATGCATAGAGTGGCAAGATCGAATCCATTATGTAAATCTCTATGTCGCTCTCTGGTGCGGGTATTGAAGGGGACTCTGTTTTTCAGCTCCTGCAGTGACATCTGAGGGCGTGCTGGTCTGGTTTCAAACGGGGATTCCTCGCTTATCCGTTATCAATGATAAGATAAGCCATTAGTCTAACCTGGAGCCGAAGAATTTCCTGTTCCTGTCTGGGATTTTGATTTCCCTCAGAAATAAACTGATGACTGTGACTGAAAGGTCCTTTCTTCTACTCGTGGAATGGGATATCTACAATGGCGAGGGGGAAAGGTCTCATTTCACAATGCCTGTTATTGTAACCAGCGTGGACTGGACGGGAATCCATCATTAAAAGCGACTCCGTCTCTGTGTGGGTGTTGTGCCCAGAAATTCAAAACCAACCATCAGAGAGCTACTCCTTTAAAGGGAAACCTAGCTCAATGATAAGGCAGTGTGGATAAAAAGGTTGGTTTCCTTGAAAATGTTCGTATTGCTTCCACATGTACACAAAAACACAGGTGCTCCTCTTTCAAAGTCAAAAGAGAAGCATTTCATTTACTTTTGGGAAAAAGCATGTACATTATAAGTTATAAAATATATAATCCAGTGTCCGCTTTAAATTGCCCGGATTGCATCATCATCCTTCTGAAACAATCATAGGCAGCAACCTCCAGTTTCAAATCCAACGTCACACAGAAAGAAACAAAAATAAAATCACAAGAACCCTTGTGAAAAACAATGTGCAGAAATCTGTCGTCCCTGTCGTGGTCTCTGGCGCTGTCTGCGCTGACTTAAGTGCTAAAAGCTAAAAGTAAAAACACACATTGGGGTCAAAAGAAACAGCTGTTGATGTGATCGCTCCAATCTTTTAAGGCTGATTCACTGACCTTTGGACAGTAACACTTTTTGGCTCTCGGTTGACGGCTATGTTTACATGCACAGCGAGACTTTGATCGATTATGAGAATACTGCATTCATCATGCAAACACTGTTTGACCTTCATGTTGTTAATACTGCGGTTAAAGAGGCGCCGAGTAATCTGATAGCAGATGAATAACACTGAGAATTAGATTCCTGCAGCACCTTTTAATGCGTCGCTCACTCCACAGAGTTGAATTTTACATGTCGAACCTTTTCTTCTGTCTGGTTAAAGGCTCCGAGAATTGAAGGATGAATTGTGGAAAATTTGCTTTGGAGCAACAGAGACACCAGTGGAGCGTTGTGACTGCAGTTTAGAGGAGACGCTGCTTCTGTCTATCTCCTGATAATCAAACCAATCTGAATTGCATTTGAATTTGAATTTGTGTGCATGTAAACATAGTCAGTGATGAAGTCATGAGGATTGTTGGTGGTCAGTGCAAAGTCTGAAGGAATGTAATGACGCTATGGCACTTGGTGCAGTTCGACAGCCGATGTAACAGACACATAAGAGACAGATCGTTGGACAGACAGACAGACAGACAGACAGACAGACAGGGCAGGTTCATGGTCAGCATTCAGTAGTATGGCATCAGGAGTCGGAGGGGTCACGGGGGATTTTTGCCACCCCACCTCCTCCCTGGAAGGTTCAGTGGATCCTCGCAGACAGAGGTGAGGAGGACACCAGCTGCTGGTTGGCCGGCTTCAGGCACACCGCCGTGCGCCTCGACACCGGCCTGCGATTTAGAGGAGTTTCAAAGAGGGGCAAGACGCTCCCTCGTTCCAGTTCTGAGCAGCCTCCACAATGAAAGAAAGGAAGAGCAGCAGGAGCCAGGAGGAGGAAGAGGAATATGATCGGGGTGCTGAAGATGGTGAAGAGAACATGGGCGTGGTTTTAAAGAGATGGATCAGCTGCCTTTGCTTTCTTCTTTTTGTCATCCTTATAGAGTTTGGTTCAGACGGCTCCTCATTTGGTTGTCACCTGAAAGAGTGAGAGGGGAGGAAACAGTGTGGTCAGAGTCTGGCCTCACCACAGGACATTCTCATGTAATTAATGTCGAGGTTGAAAGCTCCTGGGCCATCTGTTAGGACCTTCCTGATAACGCCTGCACACCACCACCAGCCTGTGACCTACATTTTTTTCCTGCACACAGCATACCAACACATAACAGTTTGTTTAATGCAGACCCCCCCAATCTGTACAGTAGCAAGCCATAAGCCACAGTAACACCCAGCCACTCCAGATACGCAGACTGGGTCTTTGTATCAGGTGTTTTACTGTGTTTCTGCTTCAGTGTGTATCTTCAATATGTTAACACGCATGTACACAAAGATGGATGATGGAGAGGGTCTTGTCTTGTCATGTAATATAATATATTTCTGGGGCTTTCAGCTGGCTTTGGCAAGAACAAGGAGTATTCAGATGTTCTACTCAAGTAATATTAGATACAGCAATGTAAAAACAGTCCTGCATTCAAACTCTTACCCAAGTAAAAGCAGAGACTTATTATCAGTAAAATGTACAAGCAGGTATGAGGAGCTGAATGGCTGCTCCAAGTGTCTACATCATTATATGTTATCGGTGCTTCCCAGTCCTGGTCCTGGGGCCCCCTGTCCTGCATGCTTTAGTTCTTCCCTCCTCCAACACACCTGATGCAAATGATGGTTATCAGTCCTCTGCAGAGCTGGATGACCAGCGGATCATTTGAATCAGGTGTGTCGGAGCAGGGAAATGTCCAGTACATGCAGAGCAGTGGACCTCCAGGCGCAGAATAGGGGAACACTAGAGTATTAGATTAAGTGTAGATAGAACAATATTGTCATGATCCTGTATTCTGTTAAGTTCAGTTTTTTGTCTTGTCTCATGTTGTCTTGTCATTTCCTGTTTTATTTTGTAGTAACCCTGTTTTTGCCTCGCTTTAGTTACATTTACTTCCTGCCGTCTGTGATTGTCTGGCCCCTCCCTGATTGTTTCCACCTGTTCCCCATCACCTTGTGTATTTATTGTCTGGTCTCCCTCTGTCCTGTGCCAGTTCGTCATGTCCATTGTCTTGCCTTTCTGTGCTATCTTGTTCTTGTTCTTCTTGTTTTCAGTTGTTGACTTTGTCTCAAGCTCCTTTTGTTGTTTTCAGTGCCTTTTGGCCTGAGTATTTCTGTTCTTAGCGTTTTGATTTTATTTTGTCTGTTCGCTCCTGTTTTTTCATGGAGTCACCTTTTGTTAGTATAGCCGTAGTGTTTTGCCATTGTCCCTGTTTTTTCCCAGTCTTATTAAATCAAAAAATGTTTTTGTCACTTTTTGAGTTGTGTGAGCGGGTTCCTTTGTCTCGTCTGTCCGGGTCGTGACAAATATTTCCCATGGCATTGTAGAGGAGACGTATAAAGGAGCATCAAAAAGTGCAAAGCTCTTAAAGTAAACAAAAGAAATAGATAAAAGAAACAATAAAACATGACTTATCATGGTAATTCTGACTTCTTCAAATCTCTCGCAGCTGCTGAAATACTAAAAAACCCCAAAATAAAGCTCATATTCAGGGAAATGTGACACCAGAGGGGAAATCTACACTCCAGTTGGAGATTAGATCATTAAGTGTTCATTGTGCCAGGCTTGTGATATTTTCAGCGTGGATGAGAGAGAAGGCAGAGCGTCTCGCTGTTTGTTGTGGTCTCTTATTACGGTGCCCTGGATGCTCCAGTACACAAGCTACTACCGCTGCTACAATAGGATTAGTGCAGGGAGCTCGTGGAGCGATGTTCCCTCGTGCCTCACACTCTGCAACACACAGACACACACCCATAGGCCAGCAGACTCATGCATACACACATATGCAGACACATCGATGTGTTCGAGAAAAACAACAAAATCATACAAACAAGGGTAACAGCTTAAACAGGAGGATCAGAGGATTCTCAAAACACACTGGGTCTGGTTGTGTAGCTGCAGATCCAGTCCTCTATGGGATGGACCATTCTCCCCAATTATTAGAGTCAGTTGTTGCTGTAAACTGTGAATTGTTTAAGAGCCAAACTTGAAATTAAGTTGCTCAAATGCCAGCGCGACATAGAGATAATTAGAGCTGTGAGTGCTTTGATACGTGGAGACTGGCCTGCCTCCTCACAGCTTCACTATGACTATGCTGGAGAGTGTTGGCTTCTCAAGCAAAGGGGAGGTCTGATGGGTCTGGCAAGCGTTTAAACTCTAATCAAACTGACTTGTAGTGATTTTTGGCTGGGAGGACTCAAATCACGACCGAACTGTTCCGGGCTGTGCTGCTATAGATCTGACTGGCCCCTCATTGGAGGATGGATGGTGAAAGCAGCGAATGGTCCAGTAAACGAGACATTACCGTCAAGAGAACACTGCTTCCTTTGCATGCATTCATTGGATTATGAAAGAAGTTGAGGGCCTCTCTGAGTGTATTAATCTATACAGGCCACATTAGAGCCTAGCACTGTGCCTCTGTGTGTGTGTGTGTGTGTGTGTGTGGTCATTGCCCTACCTGGCACTATGAGCCTAGTCAGCACTGCTGACAGAGGAATGTGAAGAAGGGAAGTACACGCCTGCAGCTGCATAAACACTTTTAACAGTTAAAGTTTGGATAGCAGTGACTAAATCAGAGCTCTGCCTCGTGATGTGAATTTCCTCCCTGTGTAACATGGGATTGTGATTACTGAATAAATGAGTGTGAAGCTGTGCTGTCGGATCTCACGCTGATCCTTTGACAGCCCCCGGCTCGGGGATGTCCTCTAGTTATCATGCGGTGTGGGGGTGAATCTGGTCAGCAGAGGCCGGTTCCTCCTGCAGAGGAAGTTAATTGGATCTCAGTGTATCTGATCTCCGTCTGGGATTGCATCATTGGAGATTAAATGCTTGCGATGTACGACAGCTTAGACGACTACTGCTTGTCTTAATCCTCATTTACTCGGAGGTTCAGTGTCTTTTCTCTCCTCCTCTAAATTCCTCTCCTTTACTTCCACTCATTTTCAAAGCCACACACTTTGTCTGTAATCTGAATATTCCCCTTATTCCACCACAGCACCATGTAGCATGTTGGACCTCTGGGAGCTGTGAACTGTATTGATCTGTGAGTCAGACCCACGGGAGGAAATATTGACTGCCACTGATTGGATTATCCTCCAAAACAAATGTTGAAATCAGTCACCACAGAGCGCCTCAGCGGTTCACTTTAGAACAGAAATGATCAGGCACATCCAGCTCTGACCTCCTGTAGCTGTAATCACTGGTTCTCTATAATTAGCCCCTTTTGACAGCAGGGAGAAAATGCTTTTGTTGCTGTGTGCGACGGAGAACTGATGAAACCCTCAGGCTGAGAGCACAAACTGACACTGAAACCTGATATGTGTGGCAGCCATGTGGGAGCCTTTCATGTCACCTGTCATTAGCTGTGCATGCTAATGTCAACCTGCCAGTGGTAATGACACTGAAGTACTTACAGTAAAAAAAAACCTACGGGTCGTTTTGCATATTATAGCCCATTAACTGCAAATGGTGCATTCTATGTTTTCTGCAGACTATTTTCCAAGGCTTTTTAGATTGATTTCCTGCCTTCCACACATCCATTGCCTGCCATTCATCAGTGCACAATGCAAATCAAGTTGCAGAGCTAATCCGTCATACTATTACTCTTTTTTTCTCTCTCCAAACTTATGTTATGTCGTGACGCATGCACAAGTATTTGGAGGACTCCTGTCGCTGGCACATACAAGGACACTTTGAAATCTGTCTGACTGCAGAGAAGTATTATCAAATAGCAATACAACACACAGCAAAACAAATGATCCTTGTCTGCTTATTGTTTGTGTTCAGAGACAGATCTGCCAGCGATATATCTCCTGAATTATCATCTAGATTCTGACCTCTGACAATCTTTGTTTTTACTCTTGTTTGTTTTTATGTAATTTTTTCCTTCTCAGATCCCGTGCATGGGGAGGGGAGCACGGTTGAGGGGAGTTCATTGTCCAGTTCCACACCGTAATACAAAACAGCTTTGCACAATGGCACAATAAAGCTGGACCTTGAACCTTGAAAGTCATGCTTCTGTCCAGCTGATGCTCAAATGTCAGGTGTCAGAGGCAGAGGAACATTTTTACAATGGCCATAACTGCCTGATGATAGATGGTCCACCAGCATTCCCCTGAACATAGAATCATTATTCATACTTGAATGAATGGACACTAATGGTTTTCTTCAAGCTAAAAACTAATCTGAAAATGCAAATCAAGGCTAGCGAAAATAGTCAGCAATGATTTAATGTGTCTTTGTAGTTATTGGGATCATCCTGTCTTCCGCTTACAGGAATTCATACAGTTTTTCCACCAAATCGACTGTTGCCTTCAAATACTGCAGGGAGATGTGACTGGCACGTCACACCGCTTCCTGAACTGAACTCTCGGTTTTCACAAGTTGGTGCAATTTTATGATGAAAACCTCTAATCAGAGCACTTGTCAGCGAGCTCATGATCAAACCTTTGTTGGCATATTCTAAGAAATAAACTGGTTTGCATTTTTTATTAAAGCTGCCGCAAAATATAGAAGGAGCAGATTTGTTTTTCATTCAGTCATCACTCTTTTTCTCTGAAGACACTCAGGGCCCATTGCTGGGAGGTGGTGATTATAAAGCCAGCAGTATCCATGACCTATTGTTCTCCACTTTATGTACATATATCATTTTGACAAATAAATCCAGATAGGGTTACAAGGAAATGGTCAGGAAGGGGTAAAACCTTGACCCCTTTGGCTAAACATGATAACCTTTACAAACAAGTCACAGCAGATTCCTTGTCCCTCTAATCAGTAAGTCAGAGTTTAATCTTGTTATTCTTTACTGGCAACTACAGTAACTCCCCATTGTCCTACTGTGCAGAGTTGGCTGGTGTGCTGCCAATTATTGTGTCTTTTCTTTGCTCAGTTAATAATTAGAGAGGTTTTGCACCATGTGTGTGAGTCTGATAAAGGCAGGAAGGAGGGAAGGCAGTTTAGTTCTTGATAAAATGCCAGATAGTTGGTCAAATAACCAACGCTCCAAGAATGCCTAGACGCTGCCTGAGCACAATGGGACAGAACACGGATCATGTGTGTATCACTGAGTGCACCACCTCTAGCGCTCAGGTCACAGTGACTCCTAAAGGTCTTCTCTCTGCCTCCGCAGGGGAAGGGAGCTCTGCATGATGCTAGCCAGGTAATGAGAATAAATGTTAATGTTTCACGGCCGTCTCTTTGTTAACAGCCACTAAAACTGCTCGTAGAACTGCTGATGGGAAAAGCACTAAAGTTTAAAAGCATCTTTAGGAGAAAAAGGCAATTTACCTGGTCATACCTTGACGGAGGAGGGTGGTCGTGTCAGCTGGCTCAACCTGAGGAGAGACAAACAGTTTTAGAAATCAGGGTCACACTAAAACCTTTAGACAAATCTTTCCAAATTGCATTCAACATTTATTTTTCTCTTTTTCCACCAATTATTCCCAATTTGACTCATCACAGGCGAACTGTCTCCGCCTGTCCTTCAGTCGTCACTCTCGGCCTCTCTGATCCTCCATGCTTGAGCCACACTGAAGGCCAACTGGCAGGACAGATGAGGCAGTTCTGCTCTCACACATCACAAAGTGTAAATGAAGACTGGCTGAATGCGTGGAGGGTGGGGGGGGGGCACACACTGAACCAGAGCTATAAATGGCAACCCTGCAGCCAAAAAAAGCCAACAACCTAGAAATAATAAAGCACTCTTTAATGCTGGAAATAGAAGAGTGCGCTCCAGTGAGTAACTTGTTCGGCTCCGCGCCTTTTATAAATAGCGCTGAGTATCTGAGGACACAGTCAAAGGAGGAAACAGCAGCACATAGCTCTGTAACGTCAGGGGGAATTTATAAATTGGGGGGTTTATTGCATGAATGGAATCTATAAATATCACAGTCAGGAAAACGACCCCGGTTGTATAAAGTTGTGGATGTTGTCGTCTTTCTTGGTCCCAGAGGTGCTGTTTGCAGTTTGTTATACAAGAGCTGCTCCTGTTTAACTTTCACGTTGTTCTTCTTTGGGACGTTTAGTACAAATCTGTACAGTTCTGTGGAGGCCTTTAGTACACTATGTCAGGAATGCAGGAACAGCACGCCTGCTGTGTGTACCTTCACTGTATATAGGTGGATGTAATCTGAAAAGCTGGTGTATGATTAACTCATCTATGAGAGACACACACAAACGAAGATGGGAACAGGAACAAGTTGAACTATTCTGACAGCACAGCTCTTGGCCGATACAGACGGAGATTTACTCATGCATTTTAAATCATTAAATCATTAAATACCTCTTAATTAATGAATTAATGACTACAGTGAAGAGTCGTTTTTATTAATGGCTTATAACCAGTCTATAAATCTTTAGTAAATCATTTGTTAATGATTAATAAAGCTGCTAGTTAAAATGTATAAACCCTTTGTAGACGGTGACTTTGCACAGGCTTTAACATGTCGTAGTATAAATTGCTCTAAAAAAGCAGACCTCCACACAGCTTTGTTACACATCATGTTTATGAAAAAAGGGAACTAGGAGCAACCTCCCAGTGACTCCAAGTGTCTCTGTTTCATATCTGAGAGTCTTTTAACTCCATCTGCTGCTCTGCTAGCTCTGCCCTACAGCGTGTAGTTTGACTTTCAAGGGGTTGTGGTTAGATATAGTTTGAGTGAACATGTGCCATCTGCCCACTCTGTGCAACAATGTGGTCAGATAGCTTGAACCACATATTGGACCACAAACTAGTATCTATTACTGGCACGGTGGCAAGAGTATGACTTTTCTGAAAGTCATTGTTCTGCATTTCTTCCCCTTTTCCTCCTGGACCAGGCCCAACACAAGCCACAGCACGGCTCAGTGGTGCCTTAGCAAAGACCCCTTTAAAGCTGTACATTAACATCACACAGAGGAAACATTAACGGCTTGGGTGGATTGACCCCGGGATTACCAAACGCAGTAAATCCACTCAAACAAGACATTGACAGTTTCCACATTTTGTAAGCAAATTTTAAGCCGTCCTTCTACAGTGAATATTACATTAAGTCCCATTCTGGTTGTGCTAAAATCTTTAACATCTCTCTTAATGAGAGGTTTTGGCGTGGGAATGACCAACAGCTAACTCCACAGGGTGAACGACAGACATCAGACTGCCATCCTGTCTAAAAATGTCCTTCATCTTCAACAGGAAGGAAGTCATTTCTAAGAGCGCTGGCACCAGGGGAGCAAGTCAGTGTGATAAAAAAGTAGGAAGAAATAGTCAGGAAGAAACAAGAAGTCATGTCTCACCATCTGGAGGAGGATGAGTGTGTTTGTTTTAGCCTTTTAAGGCCATAACCAGCTACTGTGCGTTCTGGGTTCGCGTCTTTGGTGTTCGAAAGAGGAAAATGTGAATGCACGAATAAGAGGGGCGGTAGCTGGTAGAAGTCTAAGTAAGCACACTTTAGCAAATTGATGGCTAGAACAGCTTGTGTCAGCTCTGGAGCGCTTTCAGCTGACTCCGACTTTCTGTTGGCTCAAGGGCCTTTCTGAGTCTTGCAGGGTTGGCACCGTTGTTGGCATCGCTGGACAGCCTGTCTCTGACACATGTCAAACCATAGCGTCAGAGTTAATGAATATAGCCTAGTCCAGATAAAGTCCCTGACCTGGCCATGTCTGTATGGCACTCAGAGTAAAAACAAACTTCTAGCCACTCCTTCAGTCTCGTGCTCTGAGGTGGTGCGTCAGCAGAGAATCGAGCAATATTGAATATTTAAAGAACGAATGACTAAATAACAAATAAATTAATGATGAGTTGCTCAAACAGTGTCTGAGTCACTTACTGTTTCTCGGCCTTCTCCCTGTCATCCAGGAAAAACAGTGCAGTGGCCAGGAAAAACATGCCCCCCAGGACAATGATGAAGGGACAGAGCATGAGGGCATAGCCCAGACTGAGGAACCGCCACAGTGCTGATGTAGCGTAGCTCTCCTGAAGGGCGTCGGAGATCTGCAGCCAGGCACACCAGCACAAACACACAATGACAAACACACACCCACGCCACCACCAAACCCACCACACACACACACACAGACACAAACACAAGAGAGGTTAGATTTTATGCGAGCTAATCATCCACCAAAAATTCTTAAAAATATCCTGTCATGCTCTGACACACTTCATGCTCTCACGCTGAATGCTTTAGCAGGGTGAGCTCTGCATGTTTCATCATAGCAACAGATACAACTGAAGCACAGCGTGATGTAAGACGGCCTGTTTTCGTTTTAAGCGAGGCAGGATTTCACAGCTAATAGCTCATATTGCTGTTGAAGGCTTGAGTAACACTGGCGTTCAGTCTGTCACGCGCTGCGCTGAGGAAAACAACAGCTGGAGAGCAGTGGGTGTGATGCGACCATTTCTGCCTCCCGGTGTCACTCATAAGGCAGCTCTCAAACACGCATAGATCACCGTAGTGACAATCGTGACGGAGCGGAGGCCGCTGATGGTAGCTCTTAAGAGATTGTGTGGATGTATGCACAGCGGGAACAAGAGGGGGCTTCTCTGAGAGTCTGAGCGGCCATAGGTCGCCCTGGCAGAAACACATTGATTATATGTTCGCGTCAGCAGAATGAGATGTGGAGAACTGCTGACAGGAGGATGTCAGAGGGAGCGCCACACTACGTGTTCATGTGTGCAACCACAGAAAGCAAGAGGACGGTGCAAGAAAATAAATGAAAATACGACAAACTCTGGTCCAGCAGCCGTGTGTGTGGCCAGTGCAGAGCTATTTCGTCAGGTACAGCAAATTGCCTGCACAGTACAGCTTAGCTAAAAATACATAGCGAACTGCTGCATGTCTAATTATCGAGGTAGAAGGAATTTCTTGGGAGATTGCTGAGAGATTGTTCCTGGCGTTCCCCTGCCACCCACTCTGCCTGCAGCAATGTCCCGCTCATACAGTATAGGAGAAGTCCATTATGTGTTTCTCTGGGGATTCTGATGTGACAACTGCTGTGGTCTACGTGCTGATGGAGGGGGATCTTGGCTGAAGCTCAGGAGCATTTCAGATGTACTAATGCACATTTTTCACAGAACAGGAAGTGGCAGTTGAAGAATGGGGCACTGGGAACACCACACTGGTTTGTAGAGTTGAGTTCATCATCTGCAGGTCTGTTTGGTGCTCAGGCTGTCACCCAACTGTGAACCAAAAGGACTGACTCACTCGCTCACTTTCTCCTGCGGTTGCTTAGCAATAACCACCAGTCTGTTTTTTCTTGAGATTCTCTACTTTGCTCATTCATAGGATTTGTGCCAATCTGCACGGGTGAGTGTGTATCCACCCGTGCTCAGCGTGCGTCACGACATGTCCCTAACACTCGCGTGCTAAACCTCAGTTGAGGAACTGAGGCAGTGAGCAGTGACGCACTCGGAGCATTCTGGGCCTCGTTGGTTTGTGGAGGAGTGAGAAACCCCCGGATGTGCAGAGTCGTGACCCTGGGGGCTGGAGAACCTGGGTGACTGGCTGACTGTGGGGTCACGTCTGGGTAACTCTGACTGACAGTGCATGTGGGGGCTGCAGTATTCTGACATTTGGAGCTCGTTACAATATCACCAGAGCAAATATATTTCCACATATCATGTTGTGAGGTTAAAACTAAAAGTGAAACTACTGATTATTTTAATTACTAATGTATTTGTCTATGAAATATCAGAAAATAGTGAAAGCTGCCCACACAAGTGTCGTAGCACATCCTCAAATTTGAGAAGCTAAAAGCAGGACCAGGTTTATTATTCTTGTTAAATGTTTATTCTTGTTAAATGTTTAATCACTTCATTTAAATCAAAATTGCTGTCAGTTATGTTTTAGTTGAATAATCCATTCATTGACTAATCTTTTCAGGACTAGTTGCAGTATTTAGATTTAGCCACACAGATTCAGACTTAGTCAAAGTACTGTGTCTATACATGTGTCAGCTGAGAGTTTGTACAACAGACAGAATACAGTGAGCCACATTCTGCTTCCCAGAATCTAATTTCTTTTCTTTTAATGCCAGAGCTTGTCAGGACTTGAAGATAACTTACAGATTCTATTATCTGGCTCGAACGAGAATTTAACATTTCCATTTAAGGAAGAAAAAACAAACAAATGTAAAAACAGGACACTTTGCACTTCACACTGCAGCTCAACAGACGGCTGCGCCTGCCACCAGCCTGTCCGGCCCTGACGGAGGATCTCGTACATCGGTTTGATTCGCTAATCAAAGACTTCCACTTCGCCTTTGTTGTCATGACCTCGGCTCTGAGCCGGAGGCACGACAATGAAACGCAACGTAAACACACGACTCTGTTCTCTCTCGGCACCATAAAAAGTTAAACATTAGGATATGATGTGTAGATTGTGTTTTCAGTGTTGTGTATACAACAGTGCCCAGTGTTTCTCATTGCTTCCTGTTTGCTCAAATAAGGCATAAAGCATACAGACTGAGTTACTATTTAACTTCAGATATGTTCGTTCTCTATCTGGAATGAAAAGAATGCTCCTGACGTGGACCCTGTGTCACACTCCACTGAATGGTGAGCATCACTTGTATTCTGGATGCTATTCTTTTGGGTATATGCATGCACGGTTTGGATGGTAAGGGGGCCGCTGGGGGTTGGGGGAGTGACTGTGACCTTGAGAGGCCCAGCGTCCCAGTAAGAACCGCTCTCTCATCTCTTGACCAATCGAATACAGTAACACTGGCCCCTCCTGGGAAGCACGAGATTTACTAGAAAACGCCACTGACAGGCTGAAGGGCAGTGGTGAAATCACAACTCTGTTCACCAGCCCTCCTGAGACGTGTGCTAAAAGCTCCTCTTGTACCTCACTTTGCACTGGCCCACTTAAAGCGAGAGCTGAACTGGTCTCTGAATATATCGTGTATGAATGGAGCGCTCACAGATACGCTGGGATTCATGACCTGGGCTGAATATATTCACCACACAGACTTACCAGGCCAATCAGGTACGGACTTCCTGCGTCACCCAGGAGATGAGAGGTGAAGCTCTGAAAGGCGACCGCCGTCGCTCTCCGCGTGGGGATAACGACAAACTGCACGGAGGAAGAGAAGGTGAAAAATACATGAGATCGTGTTAGGTGATGAAGAGAAAGAGGTAGAAAGGTTCACTCAGCCATGTTAAAACATGTCTTGCAATCCTCAATAATGTAGGCAGAGCCCACCTCGATAGGTCAGAACATCCCCGGCAGACCTGTCAGTCACAGTACAACTGTCAGTGATCGCCTGTCCGTGTCTCACCACCATCATACTCACCACGGTCTCAGTCCTGATTATGAATTAAGCAGCTGGGGGGGGGGGACACCCACCTCACTGACAGTCTAATTTCATTTGGTTCACTTCTCACCTCTTCTTTTCACTTTCAGATACCAACACATGCTTCAGAGAAAGGGCTCTTCTCCATTTGTTTCTATGAGCAGTGCATGAATCAATCTGGGTGAAAACAGTAATTACCAGCCCCACCCAAACTGAAGCCAACAAGGTCCGGGCCCCTCACACAGTTCAGCACTGTGTCTAATTCAATGACCGCCATTTGGTATAGTTTGTTGCAGGAATTTCCAGTGACCCAGTGGATAAGTATAGGTTCTCAGTCCTTACCATTAAAATATCTGCTGTTATGGCCCAGTTCAGGAAAAGTAGGGTCTCTCCGATGAAGATGCAAACCTAAACATAGAAGAAGAAAACGTTTTTTTAGTAGTGCTAATTAAGATCCGCCCATTCCCACTGCACAAAAGACTGGTAAGCAGACATGAAGCCAGAGGAGGAGGTTGCAGATATTGCTACCGTGTGTGGGAATTCACTGGTGAATAAAAGTGCTTTGGTTGCGGTGGTTTAAAAACATGTTATTATGCTGTAGCCCAATTATATGTGGAGGTGAAGGCCTTCATTTTGGTTCCACTGAGCTGAGTATTTAGCTTACGAGCTGAAAAACAGCACGGGATGATAAGGGCTGTTTATTCTTGTCAAAGCCATATATCCAGTGTGGAAACACTTTAACACTTCCTAAGTTTAGATCCAGCTGCAAGATTTGAATTTATGTCCTACTTCTGAATGGGCGTGACAGAAAATGTACACTTTAAATAACACCGTGCAGCGGACATACAGAGTAGTATGGGCTACTGCATGTCGACGGGCCGGTAGCAGCTGGTATTGCTATTTGGCCACTTTCTTAAAAACACACCCAGAGGGATTTGGTTGCAGTGGAATCTCGTGTATCTGTGTTGGCTGGTTTCGTCTGGCACTGTTTTACACGGACGGCTGATGTGTGTTTCCTGCTGGGGAATAACCCGTCTGCCAGTGTGCCAGACCTACAGTACAGTACAGAGAGCTACAGAAGGAGTCTGACAGCGGACATGTAGACAAGTCTGCTCTGAGAGCTGCGAACCAGACACCGTGACCGACATGTTGCCTTTTAGAAGACAGAAGCCCAGCCTTTCCTCCGATTAGCTGTGTGTTGACGAGACAACAGCTGTGAGGGGTCAGTCGGCCTCGATAGGGCAGCACCCACCCTACGGCCACGTCACACCTTCTAATATGACACATCTGTCAGCGCTTCGCCATGAAACCTGAGCTGATCACTTACAAGTGCTGCTGTACTGTACATGATTTCATTTTGTACGTTAGAGTAGTCTGAGAGGAAGTGATGTGTAAAGTCTCAACCTCTTGTGATTAAAAAAAAACTATTAAACTTGTATGTTTTCATACAACTAAATATTTTATTCCTCCTTAGTGGGATATAAAACTTTCGAGAGCATCAACCGCTCACGTTTTTACCCTCTGTGACCGTAACAGAGACAGAAATCTGGTGTCACTCACAGTGCATCAGCTAAAAGCCCTTTCTGTCACACAGCATTTGTCTCAAATTGAGTCGGACAGATCTGTAATCATGTAATTAATATGGATACTGCTGAGTCGTACCTCTGTCAAGCATGTGATAAATTTGGGCCTTTCACCTCGTGACCTTAAAAATTTTAATTCATTAAATCAAAGTCACCGCTTATGCATGTAATTGTCTGTCATTTAGGAACTACTTTGTCTGGCAGCTGCTGGAAAACTACAGTAGATGGAGCATGTAGCATTTAATCAATGAGGCTTTTCTTTCATATTGAAATGGGGCGTTTTCTCAGTTTTATGATAGCAACACTTTCAAACACACCACACGTGTAAATATAAAAGAAAAATCCCAGCAGTAAAAGGCCAAAAAGTCAGAGGCCACACACGCCAAGGCCAGCCAAGGTCACATATTTAGGACGCAGACGCCTGTTTGTTATGTTCCTTGACATGCATGGGAAATATTTTCCATCTTTTCCAGCAACATGTTGAGAGTCAGTTCCTATTCCTTTGTCCTGATAAGAGTGAGAGATTTGTGAGTCCAGCAGTCCAGTGCATTGTTTCGGGGCAGTGGTTGTTAAGTTGCACCCTTTCCTGCTTCACAGGGCAATTAGACACACGAGCACTCTGCGTCTGGACCTTTTGGCCAAATGAGGTATGAGTCTCAGCTACCTGCAGCAGCTCCCGAGGCCTCGATCTAACCCGCAATTAAGGCTATTCATTATGAGGAGCACCACCCACTCACTGCCTCCGGGCCTGAAAGGAACTGGCATCAGGCAAGGTGTCCTCTTACTGCTTCATTCCTGATCCAAACATTAACTCCACCCAATCAGCTTTCACTGAGGCCCCTCTTGTTAGATTGGTTACCAAACGTTCCCCTTTTCATTCTCAGCCCCAGAGGCTAATCCATAATTGACACACTAACACTTCTCTTTGTCAGAGGGACATTTTTCACCAGAAACCTGTTGATTCTTGGAGAGAAAAAAAAAGGACCTAATCACAACTCGCTCCAAACTTCCTCTGCTGCAGACACAATACATGCACAGGAGCTACAGGAAAGGACTCTTACATAAGCTCCTACAATACTCTTCTTGGCCACCACGAAGATGAGGCAGATGAAGATGGCAGAGCCCAGCATGCTGACAGCGCACACGAGCGGGTCGGCTCGCTCTGTCTTCTGGCGGCACAGACGTGTGGTGGCGGCCCCAATGACGACGCCCAACAGACCCGTTACACAGGTGATCGCCCCGAAGATTAGGCTAGACAGGAGAGCAGAGGTGAAAGGAAACAACTGTTATTTTAGAAATATATCATGTCGGTTTTGAGCCCTTGTAAGGTTAAGCTGCCATTCAGCTTTTTACATGTGGCACACAAAGGAGACTGGTGCCTTTCTCTTGTACAAGGTTTCAGATTACACTAGTGCCTCTTAACCTCTCACCTGTCTGTGCTGCTGCAGATCTCTTTTGTGCAGGCCTCTGCCGTCTTCTGCACCACCTGGGCTCTGACCAGGTACAGAGGGATCCACATACCAAATGCACCTGTGGCAAAAGACACCGCCGCGGACGCCAGGGAGGAGAACACATAGCTCCGACTGGCAACCACAAAACACACACACACACACACACACACACACACACACACACACACACAAAATGAGGCAGGTGATTATCTTCTCTTACAAAACAAAAACAAGCAGCTTTTGTCTCTCACACAATCTAAAATCACATCTCACTCACTCTGACTATCTCTGTCATCTGAAAACAACTGCAAAGTGTTAAACAACAGGAGTTTGAAAGATTATCTGGTCGGACAAGATCAGCATTATCTCAAAGGTGAGAAAGTGAGAATTTAAAACAGTGGCTGTAAATGCTGAGTGAATTGAAATGATATACACTTAAGGCTGACAGTTTTATGCCGACAGAAATAACACACTATTTAATGCTTTTTGTTTTTCCATAGGTGGTGAAGTAAGAAGCCAGTAAAGTCTCACACATACTCTCTTAAAATAACTCCCATAAACCTGCATGGCTACATGACAGTGCCTGTATGGAGTTTATAACATTTTTTTAAGGAAATGTAGCCTGCAGGTCATATATTGACAAGGGCCTACAGTGCCATGGATGCAAAGCTCCCTTCACAGCTCAGCAGTATTGCGGAGTGGCGCTGAGTGCATGACACTGGGTCACTGTGCCTTGTGTTGACATTTCCATGCCTCTAATGACTACTATAAAAGCATGTAGCACATAGTATAAAAAAATATATAGTGCATGTGACCCATCATTCAAAGAGTGTGGCTTCGCTGTTGGCGTGCACGGCTCTGGTGCTTCTGGGTCCTCCACTCATCACTGAACCCTTACTTCTTGGCGAGCGCCTTCATGTCACAGAACCAGGAAGTGCGGGTCTTGATGCGTCCCATCTGGTCCGCGCTGCCTCTCTTTGGCTCAGGCACAAAGACCAGGATCAGAGTTCCTGCGGTGATCCCTAAAACTGGGGACACCTGCGGGAACACGTGAGTCTGTGTTAACACATCACACTGGCATGATGTCCATGGTGGTTTGGAGTGAAGCAGACGTGACATGCAGGACAAAGAACAGTGTGTTTACAAGCTGAAAGGAGGGCCACTGTGTTTGCTGATACGCCCGACATCCTATACAAGCCCTCTGGAGCTAAAGACATTCCCTCTGCTCACTCTGTTGGCACTGTGTGTGTGTGTTGATGTGTGTATGTGGGCTCGCCTGTGTGTGCGAGCATACAAGACTCTAAAAGAGCTTTTTGGCTTGGAGAGCTGCTTTGTGAGCTCTGCACCAGAGGAAAAACCTCATAGGTGCCTTTCTGCTATTATGTTGGCTGTCATCCTTTATGGGATACGAGGTGGCATGTTCGTGCACGTGTGTGTCTGTGTGGGGGAGACAAAGACGAAAGACAGGATGCGATCTGTGGGAGGGGGTTTGTTTCAGTGATACAAGTTGCTCAAGAGCAAAACCAATTTCATCTGTAACAGGAAATTCATCATATTACATTTTGTAGTGCATTCGTATGCAAAAGTATTGTATTACTGTGAAATGTGTGTGTGTGTGTGTGTGTGTGTGTGTGCCGCTGTGCGTATGTGTATGTCTTTCATTAAGGGTGTGACTGTGTGTGGCTGATAATGCAGCTGAACGCAGTGGTTACGCTCTCAAAGGTGTGAGGATTCCACCAACACTGATCATTTCCTTTCCTACATTGTGTCTTCCCTCCAATCTTCTGCTTGTGTGGAGCGACTTAATTGGATCCACGTCTCCATCAGAATGTTATAATGTGCTTTCAGTGAAAGAAAGCTTAATGGAGGATGGAGAAGAAAAATAAATAAAGCTCTTTTTGAACACTCAAGTCCCCTAATAATTATTCAGCGAGACACTGGGAATCTGTGACCTTTGACACTGACTCCCACGGGGCCCATTAGACACTTCCTGTATGGACAGTTGACAATCAAACACATTAGCTCCTGCCCTCTCTTGCTCCTCATTTCTGTGCTTCTTATCGTCCACGTTTTTGCTCAACAAGGGAGGTCTCTGGAACACGGCAGGCAAAAACAAACGGAAACGCTGCACTATTTTTCCCGAAAAGCAGGATACTGCTGCACGGAGCCCGTTTCATGTCTTGGTATTTGTTTTCCTCGGCGTGCCACACTGGTGATTAATTGGCTTTGAGATTGTTTTATTGGAATGTCATTGTAGCTGCTGTGGAACAAACTGCCCCACTCTTTGTGTTTTTTTAAATGCTCCACCAAGACAAGAAAATATGGATGTCCTGTTTCCTCAAACCCAGTGAGCTGTCATGTCCAGGAATCTTTTCCACCACGACATGCTGAGAGAATGTTTAACGCCTTCCTTTAAATGTCAGCCGGTTCATAAGAGGAGACAGGTCATCGTTTGTTTTAAGGATTTTAAAGGCTGACCTTGAGGCTCAGCAGCTCATGGGGAGACCTTTCATTGGTGCTCTCCATTAGTGCTGGTATGCCTCATAGAGCCATTCACCTCTAAACGTTTTGTCTCAAGTACTCATTGGGGTCCCAATAAAAAAAAAAACTGCTATGACAACAGTGATTTATGCTTCTGGCTCAACACCTGTGTCTGCTCTTAAGTACGCTGTAAGTGTGCTACTGAAAAAAACAGTCCGATAAGGATTTTGAAGCAATACCCTATTAAGATGGAACAACTCAGCACATTTCTGCAGATAAATGTCCCTTGGAAGTTCAAATTAGTCTTTAATTAAAAGCATAATCCTCTTGGAGTACCTTTTGGACATTTTGAGAGCCAGCACACACACAGCAGTAACAAATGTGTCTGTGTGCCCGGTCAAACTCAAATCCTGTTCTCCTCTCTCTAACTGCCCCACACAGTTTTTATATCTCACAGGAGGTGTTTTGCTTTCTCTGAACAGTATCTTCTCCTCTAGTGTTCATCTGGGCTTGGACACTATCATCCTTTCCACGCACGTTCCATCATTCCCCTTTGTTGCTGTAGAGTACGATGGCGGTTCTTCAGCTTTCCTGAACTGTCTCTTGTGACTCAATGACACATCTCGATCACGATCCACAGCACAGCTAGCAAAAAGAAGGCAACGAACCTGGAACACGCATTTAGTATAAATGTAGCTCAAGCAGCCTTGTGTCATTAAGTTCCTCCACTGAAAAAAGCACTGTACTCAGGTTGGGGAAGAGCAGACACCTTGTTGCTTCACTGATACTGACACTGATCTGGATTCACCGGGGACGACCTCTGCTAGCAAAGTGTAACGAAAGATAAATGTGTTTACAGTGAGTGAGAAAGAAAAAGCCAGCATCAGCCTTGATCTTTAAGAGGAATCCACTTTCCTTGCGGCAGCCATTGGCTCAGAAGTGAACCTCCTTTTCTAGCTTGAACACATATCAGAGGATGTTGATTGCGTTTGCTTTTAAGAAGGATGTTCAGAGAGGGTTCTGTGGGAGGCTGCTGCTGTCTCTGCTCTGTCACTTTGCTACAATGTCAGGACTGGACTGCCTGTTCAGCCATGTGTGTCCCCTCAGGTGCTCGTGCCACCGCTGACCCCTATGACCCCAGATCTATGACAGACCTCGCCATCCAGCCCCGCAGGAGGGGCTCTTCATCTGTCTTTGCGTGCATGTTTCTGTGCAGTGCCGGAGGTTAATGATGACGATGATGATGATGATGATGCCCTTACCCTCAGTGCCCAGTGCCAGTCTCCTGCAGCCACCTTAGCGCTGGACCCCAGGATGTATCCCAACCCGCTGCAGAGAGACAGAAAGACTGTGTTTTAGCAACAAAAGCTTCACACTGATTGCTCTGAACCTGCTGTGCTGAGGTCATATCCATAGTACATGAGTCAGTGTCCTGAGCAAGATGATTCTGTCATTTCCATCACTTCAGCTTACACCTACACTACACACATCCTGTTTGTGGTGTGATAAAAGCTGCGCTGAGTGTTTGGGTACTTGACATGGAGAGCTTATGACAGTGGAACCGATCAAAGAGACCCGGCTGGTTAGACTAGGTCTATTTGCGGATGTGTGATTAGCGTATGTACACATACATGTCACAAAATGCAGGTGCAAAGTTACCACCTATAAGTCAGCAGAGCGCAGTACTGACATCGCAGTCTGGCCCAAGGCCGAGTGTTGTCACAGTGTCATCGAATTTAATCACATTTTACTTGAGTTAAAGGGTGTTTTGTGTTTTATAAAGGGAAATAACAGGGAAATCCTTTGAGGCAAATGTTGCTAGATCAGATCAGATCAGATAAAGGGCGAGGGCCTCCTCTGCTGCGATAAGCCTCTGCTGCTAGATAAGCATCAGCATTTAAGGCACAAAGTGGATTCAAATAGTAAACTGAATGTATGAGTGCAGAGGACTGCTATTATCTTCCACAATGGAATGCAACAAAGAGATAGTTAGTCTTTGATATTTGTTCGTGATCACCAGTTTTCAACTCAGGTGAACACCTGAGGGATTTTTTAGTGATGGCTGTTTCTGAGTGACAGCACGGTCCATCAAAACACAATGAAGCTATGAAATCAGCTCTTGGTGGCCAAATACCAAAACATTTTATGTCATTTTCCCTCTCATTTGTCACCATTCTCCAGCTTAACCCTTCAGTTTTTTGCGCTAGATTAGTCGTTAAAAGTCAGACTTCCTGAGTTGTCAAAATTCTTTGAACCTGTTTGTCTGCATGTGCAGAGCCTCTGGCCTGGAGATACTGTTTTCCATCACAATAGCAGATTGGAGCAACAGATTGATGATCAATTGTGGCCAGCGACTTAACTGTGGGTTGTTATCAGCACTAGCTGCCTAAAGACCAAAACATGGTTGACAGGTTTTTCTGAGTACGTACTCCTACGGGGGAAACAGTCTAGGGTTGTGCTTCCATGATTAGTTCTCCAAAAATAACACCACAGCATAAACAGGCTCAGACAGCATATGATATTTCCAGTGAGTGACTAACAGCTGATCTTATCAGAGTCCACCCAGAGAGTGTTTGGAAAGTTCAACACCAACAATAAAACTCGAGCATGAAAAATATGCTCGCATCAAACACCGGCGTCGCACAGACACAAACACTCTGTGGGGCCAAGTTTAAAAATGATGGGGAAAAAGGAGGGCAGGGGAATCTATTTCCTGTGAATCTGGTCTAATTCCTGAGGTCATTTCCTGGAAACGGTCATAACAGCCTCAGTAAAGACAAACAAGTGGGAGACTGGATAGGATGTCTGATTGCACTTTACTGAGGCCCACTCTTTTACCTCCTATTGTCTGTGTTGCTGGGCAGTTTACTGTGACCTGAACATTTTGGCAGCTCATAACGCAACCACTCAGAGGGCAGTGTAGTCCTTCCAACTGTCGGAACAACACATTCAAATGACATAGATTTAATAAAATACTGATGTTAACAGTATTGGGGAGATTGCAGCACTTTCCCACTTTACTTAGCAGTTCCTTGGGTGTGATTCTGCATGCAGGAGCTGGAAAACAGCGCAGCATGCGGCGGCTCAGACACATGCTGTTAAGCCCTGTATATAACGATAAACCTCAAGTGGCTCCTGCGCCGCATCCACCGGTACATTCATCTTTTATTACTCAGCTTTGTTTGTTTTCTCCCACTGGCCCTTTTTCTGATTGAATGAACTGAAAAGGCTGGAGATTTGAGCTTAATAATACCTCCCACTCCCGCACGCCACATCTCCAAAAAGCCTCCCACCCCCCTTTAAGCTTCGCACAGCCAATTGTAAGTTCTGCTTGCTTTGTGCAGAGGCCCAGAGCTGTTTTTTGTGTGGCTGCTTGTGAAAAAAGCAGAGCAAAAAAGGAGCGAGCCTGACCTTCTCTATGTGACACTAATTCTAATTATCTTTGCACCTTTGGATTTAACATTTGAAGAACCAGCTGGACTGGAGGACCATCACTGAGCTTTGGTATCGTGAGCGTCCACGTGAACATCTCCCGAAATAGATGACACATCTTGTTGTTTTCTAGTGTCTGCTTCAAGAATACAGGACCTGTCTGGCTCTTACCTTCCCAGGGGGATGGCCAGGTAGAAGACAGACAGCATCATGGTGCGGCTGTTACTAGTGAACAGGTCTCCAATGATGGTGGGAGAGATGGAGGAGTAGCTGGACTCCCCGATACCGACCAGTCCTCTGGAGAGCACAAACAGCAAGTAGTACTGCAGAGAGAGAGAGAAAAAAGAGGAGACAGAGGGATAAAGATATAGACTTTCTTTTTTATCAAGCTCTGCAGGAAAACGGCCATTTTTCATCATGTCAGTTCCTCACCAACTTTTCATTCCAGCAGAAAATAAACTCTAACTCTGCCTTCAGTGCAAAGAATAGCTCTCAGGACTACTACTACTACTCAGTAGCAGGTCTAAAGTCTCAAAGATGACAAATTCACAGCTTAAGTGTTCCAGTGCAGGCAGAAAAGTATTTTTCTGTTCTATTTATCTTTTGACCAGAAAATGGCGTCCAGGATCGGACAATGACAACCTCTTTATTTATATTGTTGCACCAAGTCAGGAACATAAAGGCTGTCACACACACATTTTACTAAGTGCAATCATGCAGGAGCATCACATCAGCATTTATAACATCGTCATCACGCAAAGCCTTTCTGCAGACATGTAGAATTTTTGTACATATATATTTATATATACTGTGTATATTGTTATATTCCTTTTATTATATTTCATTGTATTCTATTCTTATTTTATTTTTGTAAAAATGTTCTTATTTATTTATTTATTATTAGGAGCAGCGCCCCTAATTTCATTGTACCGCAATGACAATAAAAGGCTCTTCTATTCTATGTCTAGTCCTATTCAGCTATATTAATTTACCGTGGCATATTAACTTTCCATCAGATGTAATATGCTGATAAATAAAAGGATGACTACTTAAAAGGCTTTAATAGGAGCATGCACACTGGCGGGGGCACCTGTGTAGGCAGCTGGATTGTTAACTGTTTCCATGGTAACTACTACTCTCTGGACTCCCGCGTCTGCTTGTGAAGCTACAAAGAAACCTGGTTCCCCCACACTGGAATCACGCAAACTACAAATACTGGCAAATACACTACAAATGCACTCATTTGCATACCGTCGCAAATTAGCCGCATGTAGAACTTGTTAATGTTGCAATGAAGTAACGTGTGGTGACAGACCGTGTCAACAGACCGTGTCAACAGTAAGTATCAACAGTAAGCTTTGCTGCAGTCACATTTCCTTACATTATGTGGGATATGTCCACCGTGCTAAACCCGATAAAATGAGACTGCGGTGTGTGTGAGTGTGATAAGGTTACACTCTGTGTGGCAGCAGTGAAAGGAGACTAATGGAGGGGCTGTAGGTAGCAGAGGGCTAGGTTGGTCATCCCTGTGCTGTCTCTCCAAGCGTCATGCTGGTAGATGGGACATCATGTTATACACAAAGACATCACACACACACACACACACACACACACTGTCACTCACTGTAAGATAACACTTAAGGGTCCCAAACTGCTCCTTAAAAAGTTTTTCTGCTTCACATCGCCTCAAATGATTTATAGTCAGTCTATTTTCTTCTTTTAATGACCCATCGTTTAGTGGGATCGTGATGATGATACACCTCTTTGTTTGTGTGGTCGTCCGTCTGTCAGCGCCACTTGGAACAGAAATGCTCGTAGCTGCGACAAAACCAAAAAGCAGCTACGCCAGAGGGGCACCACAAAAATGAGGTTTAGGAATTGTAAAGGCAGATTAAAAACAGCAATGAGATGAAAGAGACTACGTAGTTTAAGGAAAGTGCACTCTTTTCAACAGTTTTGAACCTATTATAACAAGAGTCTTGAGTCTGTAACCGAAGCCAAAGATCCCAACATCACGACAGCTGAGGGGGGAGCATGTATATATAGATGACAGCCATCAAATAAAACAGATAAATGGGCCCAACAAGAATAAATGATCATTAATCCATGCAGCGGCGCATTATTACAACAATAGTAGTTCAATAGTCATTATCCCTGTCTCTCCCTTTTCATATTCAGGAGATGAAAGTGAATGGAATGGTTCATGCCTTCCATTACATAAAATTATAAATAGACTGCCACTAATGGGCTTCAAAATTTCAAATGACCTACAAGTGATGGTTTTATGACGATAATCTGTTGTGGTCATGCAGAAAAAAATATGCCATTTCACTTTATGGCAGCGGCAGATTTCTATTACATAAGATCTGAATTCTGAATCTGCTTCAAATCCTTCTAAAATGCCCCAGAGTGTCTTAAATGCGTAATGATAGGACTCAGTTGTAAGTGGTCATTAACGTTTCATTACATGTCATGTCTTTCATCTCTCATGGCGACAGCGCCGTGGAACTATTACATAAGAGCCATCTACTCTTGTCTCCTTTGATTGGCGCGCTCTGAAGCATGTCTTGAGGGTGAGGTCTGGGGCAAGAGGCCTGTGGGTGCTGAACATCACTCCTCATCTCCTCATCAGCTGCCTTTGTGACATTTGTAAGAGGGGAAGAAGACGTTAATTTTCAGCTGAGCCATAAGCAGCCTGAATGCATTTCCTGCTTAGGCAAATGGCTGCCATCTTGTCTCTGAGCAGATGAGTCTATAGGGGACTAAAAAGTCAAAGGACGCCCTCCTGAGACATCTCTGAGCTGTCATTCCCTTCCATAGCTCTGGGCTGACGAGCTTCGACAGTGAACCGGCTTACTCACCGGAGAGACGGCATTGCGAGACACCATGACGCATGTGTGCAGACATGACATGTGCTGCATAAATTTAACCAACGTAGTTTTTAACGCCACTTATCTTTGCCAGTCGAGCGGCTTCAGATTGTCAGTCTGTTCGATTTTTACTGCGACTGTCCATCAAGGCTATATAACAGAGCTTGTCTTCCCACCCCCACATACGTGTGCATGCACAGGGCCTTTTGCTGTACTGTGATGATTACTTTCACCGGGACACCCCTCCCCCACACCATCGCCCCCGAGAATAATGTCATTGTTTAATGCATCCAGCACTGCCCAGCACACAGGGGCTGTTAGAGATATAAAATCTAAATCCACTTGTCAAGGGGCAGTGTAACGACAGAGCCTTGTCTTCTAAAGCATTGTAATTGAGACAAGTCTGAGGCATGGGCCCTCATCAGTTGACTGGCTGGTAGCCAGAGAAAAGAGAGAGACAGAGGGAGAGAGACGAGAGACATAAACAATGTCTACAAAGGCAAAGCTGGTGTCTGATTTAATGAGCGTATCATTTCATATTACTAGCCTTAACGCCAAGCATATCCAGACCAGAACAGAACAATTAGCTCACCAGTGTATCACAGGGGCGGCAGCCTAATAGAATAACACTGGAGCTCTCGTGCTGTGATTGCTCTACAGTTCCGTGTCAGAGCGTGTGCACTGCCGTACCTCTTTGCTGATGAAGGAGCTCGACAGAGTAACAATGGACCAGAAGAAAATGCCGCAGCTCAGGATGACCTTTCTGTTGAAGCGGTCGCCCAGGTAACCGAAGATGGGAGCTGCCACCATGAAGCTGCAGATAAAGACTGTGGAAGGAAAAGAGAAAATGTTACTTTGGATACAGAGACAGAAAATCAAGGTTACTAATGTAGACGTCAGTAGACATAGTCTTGGATTTGCATGGATTTAGCTATTCAGTGTGTTTCTTCACTGTGCTTTGCTGTGAAAATCTATAAATTCTAACTGGACAGAGGCATGTGTTTCAGCCTCCAGGTCCACTTATTCAGCCAAGGCTTGTCCAGATTGACTGGGTGATACCAGTCAGCCAGAGACACAGTGAAGGACTGCCAGAGGACACGTCCACTCAACTCCAACCAATTAGGACCCCATTATACTTCACCTACACTTACTACGAGAAACCTGGCAAAAGAATATTAAATACAGATAGCACAGCATGGGAAATGTCACGGTGAAAGGTGCTGGCCGTTGTAAAGGATTCAATTTATACATAGAGAGGGGAGGAGAAGGAGTTGTACAAATGTGGTGCGCTACAGTAGGAGGGATTGTAGGAAAAGCTACAGTTTGGGATGCAGCCAAATACAGTAGCTGCTAAAAGAGACAGAGGGAGAGAAGGGAAAGAGATGGGATCACATGCCGTCAAACAAATAAAAACCTAAACAGAGGTATAGGAAAGAAAACTCGGGGTTTAATACATCACTGCCAGAACTGTAATTTAACTGACTAGATACATTATATCACACACCAGCAGTGATTCTTCCCACTATCGTCTGGGGAGAGGACCGCGGTGGCTTTGAGGCCATAAATAATTCCTCCATCTTAATTTCTTACAACCAATCTTATGTCCCCGCGAAAGGAACACAAGTGCTTTGAAAAGTGTTCCCCTAATTGCCCCACTGCTGACTGGACAACCAGGCCTTGTTCTCTGGGCTTTAAGTCAATATTTATGAGGACGGCCAACCCAAACGGAGCTGAATTTTTAATGCTCTCAAACCGACTTTTGTGTCTTTGCAGAGGAGAAAGGGCAGAGACGTTACTCCTGACAGCGGCGAGGGGAGCTGGGGAGGCAGGCTGGGGTGTTTTGACACATCATCAGCATAAACATACAGAGGAGGAGGGGAGGAGATGAGAGAGAGAGAAGAGAGGAGGGGGTGTTATATAAAACACAGGCATCACAGGCCCACAGCTGCTCAGACCAAACGGACAATAATCAGATTATAACATTACTGTGGTTTTGAACATGTGGCGTTATGATGTGATAAAAAAAGAGATGCACTTATTTTAGGGTGTTACCGACATCTTCACCTTTGCTTTTCTCTTTTGTTAGTGCAGTAACGTTTTGCTCTCTGTGAGTTTACTCATTCTTCAAACAACAGATAGTCTGCACTGTATGATCACACTGATTCTAGAAACGCTAAGCCGTGATTCCCACATTTTTTATTCAATAATAATCGATAAATTCTAAGAATTAATGATCAATTATAATTAATAGATACGATATCAAAACTACATATCTAAATTTTACTTATTTTCGTACACCCATTCTTATAAAATACAGATATCCTCCACTGATGGATAAATAAAAATCCCTTTTCAGAGAGTGAAATGTGATTTAAAATGTAATTTCAATCACATTTGAATCAATATTAATGAATCAGTCACAGCGTGTGTCTTCACAGGGATTGCTTTCTCTTGTCATTACAGATAATGAGTTTCTCCCACCTGATCTCTACATCACACTACCCTCCTGCTCTGTCTCTCCCTCTCGCTGCCTGTGTTTCCCTCCTTCTCTCACTTTCTGCAGCCGTCATCGTGAGCATTTATGTGGATAAGTGCTGCAGGTCTATTGTGTAATGCTAAATGACACTGATGACTGCAGGTCAGCCTCTCCAAAGAGCTTTACCAGCTCACCCTGCAGCCACAGCACACACACACACACACACACACACAGATCAGGGTGTTCTGCAGTGCAGACTGGAGATAAGATGAGGGAGAGGTCCACAATCACCCTCCACCAGCTGGTTCCATGTAGGTTTTAAAGCCAGGGGCCGAGGGCTCATTACTCTCCCAGTTTGGCAGCATGTCAAAAATACATACATACACATCGTTAACTGGCCTATTTTAAGTCATTAGCAGGACCACACATCACAGAGCCTCCGCGTGTCTGATTTCATGTATCTTTGTGATTTTGTTGATAAGCTACACCATTTCCTTAAGGCTCATTATCACCTCTTAGCAGCGTCAGCACATGGGAATGAAGCCCAAGCCTTGACAGTGGGTATTTATTTAGTATTAACCCTGCTGCTCTCTGAGCAACGGGAAGGAGTGTTCATACTGCTTTAATATTCTGCAACTTAAGAGTGAGAGATAACACCAACTCCTCAGTCCAGAACCTGGCAAAAACAAATCAATAGCATGAGCCAAACATGTGTGAGAGAAGCATTTTCTCAAGAAGTGATAAAATAAAAAGATAACCAACTATCGTCACACAAGAGCTACAAATAGACGTCTTCTTATTTGACAGGCAGAGGAGGATGTTGCCAGGTTGTGTTTGTTAAGCATAGACAGGTACGCCCTTCTACAGAATCAGGGTGAGTTAGTTCCTCATTAAATTCTTTCCATTCAGTGTCTGCACCGACAGCCCTGCTGTGATCTAAAGATTTGGATCTGGAGAGGCTGCCTAGTTCTCTTTGACCTAAATTATAGAATGGATTTGAAATGGGCCTTTGATTAGAATGACAATAAGACTGTCTGACTGTGGATTAAACGTTTACCGTGAGGATTAAAGGACACAATATACAGGATAATATGGATTCACAAAGGAGACACCTGCTTCTTTTTATTCTACTAAAATTTTGATTTTATTCTACAGGAATCTTTCATGGTTTCATTTTGTTGTGATTAATTCAATTTTACGTTGTATGTATTAGCAGGTTGTGCGCATACTAATCTGCATTGTCTAAGACACATGCTGCACACCGATATCACCAGTAACCTTTATTGGGAAACATCTACTCCCAGGAAATTCTCTGTCAGGACAAAGAATGAAACCACTGTTTTTCTGCCACTCCTCTTTAAAGACTGCAACCCCACAAGGGCCCAAATAAAGAAAACTGTCATGCTTGGAAACAATGAGTTCCTCCTCTGAGCGCAACACATTTTGAGGGATCTGGCATGTTTTCTTCTAAGATAAAATACTGCTGAAAACTCTACACTACATTTATTTAATGGTAATACAGATTTTGAAACGGCATTGTACAGTCTGACCTCGTGTCAGATATGTTTGGCTTCATTAGCGGCTCAACGGACTCAATGACAAGAAAATAAATGTGTTCAGTCTATTTCAGGACACTGTAGGAAAGACAAACACACCATGACTAACAATAAGTCTCCACAGATGCCAGGTTACACCCAAAAGTCTCAGTGCAGACAGTGACAACCGCAGGTCTTAATAGGAAAATCTTAATTATTCATAATTCATTCTGCAGCGGATATGTCTAATTTTGCGGTCTGAAATTGCCCAGTTGAACTGGTAGTTGGCGAGAGGTGCAATGAATATTAAAGTTTGACTGACATACAGTAAACAGCTCTTGAATATGAAACATGTATAAAATGTCGCTTGTCCTCTCAAGTCACATTCCTACGCTGACCACCATTGTGTCTTTGTTTATTCTTGCTGATGCAGTGGAACACCAGCAGTCCACATGTTTGTGTGATCTCCACAGCGCAACCAGAGATAAGCCCTGGCTGATCACCAAAGATGGCAATCTCTCATAAATAAAGTACGCATGTTACAAATATTGAGCAGGAAAGCCGTCACAGTGAAGGCTGGTGTCTGGAGCAGACCAACTCTGTGGATGTTTACTCTGCAGGCCAAAGGGGAGGAAAGGTTTTCATAACTTCATTTATAGAACAATGGTCAGCTTTGACTACTATTTAAACAGTGACTGACTCAAGCTGCTGCTTTTCAGTGTAGTAAAAGCAGCATTTCCTTTTTAGTATTGAGCTCCGACTGATGTCAAACACCTCCGTTTGCGTCTGAGAAAGGAACATCTGACAGATTAGAGGAGATAATTGTCGTGGCTAATTTTTCTGTTTTGCAGATACAACAGACCTCGTTCATATTCCTAAAAGAATTACTTTTAATCCCAGTAATTACAGTTTTCACCATCGGTGTGTAATCAGTGACAATGACAGCACTACCTTGGCATTTGTTTCTAGGGGAAGTGACTCAACCAGAGCCTGGAAAACAACCTAAAGAAGCCCTGCAGTATCAGCCCGACTTCCTGCCTTTATCATTAGGCTTGTGCGACATATTCCCTGCTATTACGTTCACAAACACAGGCTCCCTTCTTTTGAAGCCATTGTTTACTTCATCCCTCCTCTTGGGCTGTGACTAATTGTCAATTCCACACCAGCAGCATAAGTCAAGAAAACAAGCCGAGCGGTTAATTAATGGCATTTAAGGACATTTGTGACTAAATTATTATGTATACTCATAACAATGCTGCACAACGCCATGCGGTGAACATGGAGATGACTCGCCGTGACCTTACTGAGTTGTTTGAACAATTAAGGTCATTTATTAATGTCGCCTCGACTGACTGCAGTGACCCCTTTGAGGACAGTCTAGTAGAAGTAGTTTTGAATTTTAAAGCCTCTATAGAGTAGCTGAATTAATCATTATTCCTTTTTATCTGTTTCATTCTCTTTGTAGCCGAGGCTCTTCAACTCCCTGCTTACTTCTGACAGCATAGAGACCAGCGGTCCAATGAACAGACTTTTCAGTCTTCTGTGTGCTTCAGGTCTGAGTGCTAAACCGGTTCTGATAATGGCCTTCAAATTCCAAATAAGATGCTGTGCATATTTCTCACAGGCTCTTAATGAGCAAATTACACCAATTACCAAAGTCTTAGCACATTCCACGCGAGGATAATGAGAGGACTCAGTGACAGGTATGGTGGGAACACTGGAGTCGTCAGTGTGATGTTAGATACAGGTGAAGCGTGCTCCTCTGCTCACCTCTTCCTGACGTCAATAAGCCACCAGATAACACCAGAGAAAATGAAAATGTGTATTGGCTAAATGGGCTAAAGGCCTGGGACATTGTTTGTCAGCCACAGTTAGAACACACAGAGCCCCCCCCCCCCGGCTCAAACATATTTACCAATGGATTACTTGCGTTTAAAAATGTCTCTCTGTGAAATGAAACAACTCTTGACCTTTTAACAAATGACGGTTTCTCACTTGACAATGAGCCATTAAACCTGCAGTTATAAATAGTATGGTAAATGTCAGTGAGTCCAGATTTAATTCATCATCATCCTTTATTATCTTTTATCTTTAGTGGCGCCTTATGGAGCCTTTAACACCTCAAGAAGTATGTCTGTACCAAAGCCTTATACTCTACAAATTAATTAAAGTTATTCCATCTAATTATACCTCTTCTTCGTGCTTCAGTCAGGTAGTCTGCTGCTGGAATAGTCTTTTATATTCTTCATATTGGAAATTTTACGGTAAATTAACCACCATGAATTACCCCATTTAGGTACAGGGGAGCTCGGCGCTGGGTGGAAAAATAGCAAATTATGACAGTGAATGTAACTCAACTCAAAAACTGAATACAATGGAGCAAGCTGCACCCCCCCACTGGCAGACCCCACGAACAGAGAGAGGGAGAGTAGAAACACCGGACATCCAGCTCTCGCTTTGATTGGCCAGCAGAACAAAACCTCCTGGGATGACTCACCCCCTGTGATTCAATGCCACAGTGAATAGAGCATCAGGAGGAGATGCAGACACACGTATGTTGAGTGTGTGTATGTGATTGATATTCACTGAGCCTGTGCAGATACATTTCCCTATGAAATGCACGTTTCCCCTGAAGGGAGCACCTGTGAGCCTCTGCATCCGGCTGTGGGATACCAAACGCTCAACCACTCATTTGATCCTTTTTTTCCACAACTGCATGTATATGGAACGACTGACGGGGATTTTGTTTGAGAAGTGGAAATGAAAGTGCATGAAGTCATCTCACACTCCTGTTCTGCTGCTTTCAAGTGCTTCCTTTAAGCTCCTACCTCTGAGATTAGACTGAGATGAAGTAAATATGATTAGTCACAGATTCAGTTGCTCCCATTTGAGAATAAAATCAGTTTTATTTTACTTGATATAGAGCTACTTTAAGTTACAGTGGCGGAATGAGAAATGGGGGGAAATTATTTCAGGGACACATCTGAGTCTTTCAGGTGAAAATTAAATTACCACAAGAATCTGAACAGAGGAAGAAAAGTAACATTCAGCAGCACTTCTTGCGTACATGGGGTGTAAACCAATAATGCGTGGTGATACATTGCTGCTCTAATAAAATGTTCTCTTAAAACCAGATTTCATCAATGTGGAATTCTTCTTTAAGGTTTTGATAGTTGGGTATTTCCCACCTTTTAGCTGAAGGCACTGTCATCCTCGCAGCTGTGAAACCTGACAGTCCAACTAAGGGACAACAGTTTGAGGAATGTGAGTGTCAGAATTAGAGGAACAGGAGAAGCTCGTCCTATCTGCAGGTCTGTACATGTCTGCAGGCTAGGCGTTGTCACTCGGTGCCATTTACAGCACGGCCAAGTGCCACTTTGACCTGTTGACTGTGGACGAGGTGTGTGTCTAGGTGTCAGCGTTCATCACATCGCAAACACGCCGCTTCCATAAATACAGCTCCCCTCGTCGCTGTCTGTTGACTCTCCTGCACCTTTGAGCCTCTGCCCTTTTCATCATTACAAGGTTATCGGCCTGCTGCAACCGGAGGCGTTTGTATGAAGAGTAAACTATGGATGAGTAATGTCTGTTAGTCAGTAAGAACAGCTTAGTATCCACTCAGTCCAAGAAGGGCTCCAGGAGTCTAGGATAACATTATCTCTATTAGCATACAGATTAAAGCTTTAATTTCATAATGCTTTGCAGGAATGCCCTGCTATTCATGTCACTTCACAACACGAGTGTCCATCGCACAAATCACTGCTTCAACTGGCTTGAAAATCACAAACCAGTCAAAGCCTCCCTGTAACCCCATACAGTCTATGACATTATTTCCACTGTGACAGACAGCAGAGATAAATGGTTAGACACAACCGATCAAAAGACACCGAATGAATGAATCCATCCATGATTCTGGACTGCCACTATACTGTGTATTTGGCGTGAGCTGCTGGCTGACACATCTTTGACAACACCGCCCACTACATCTGTGGCTAAACAGCATTCTGTTAAAGCTTTTTCCTCACACGGTCAACCTTTCATAACGAAAGCAATTCAGTTGTAGCTCTAAAGGAGAGACTTTCTGGTACCTGTGGTGTGATTCTGATTCAACCTGGTCATGCACACATGGAAAAGTACCTGAAGCTTTCCACATGTGAGGCAACACCTCATGAGTGTCTGAGGAAACGAACAGGTAGAGGAATCCTGGTTGTTTCCAGGAAGGAAGAGACAATATAATAGTTAAATACCAGCATGGACACTGGAGGGAGAAACTCCCTGAGAGGAAACCTGTTATCACGTGTGCAATTATACATCATTTCCAAAGCTGCTCTCTCTGCGAGCTTATTGAGCCTCTTATTATTCATGTTTCAGTTCGGTATTACATTTGACAATTAATCAGTATGCAGCAAATGTGCAATTATAGTACTACAGAGGCTGGCGGGGCAGGGTAAGCTTACTGCTGAATAGTGGCTAGACTTACCAGCATTTATTTAACAGAATGCAGCCTCGGGGAGGTTTCCATCGTCTCTGGTGTATTATATTTAACACAAATCTAAATCTAACGCTGTTTACTGGAGTTCTGGATCTCATAAAAGGCCACTGTGCATCCATATGGAGCAGAGTAATTCAGCCTTCTCTCAACCTGCTTGCTGTGGTATTGAGATGAAAGGCGAATGAGAAAATCAACACTTACTCCTACAAAGGTTGGGGATAAGATGCTACATGTACTTTATTATTATCTTCATGTTGCAACTGCTGACTGAAAATAGTACAAAGTGAATCAGTAATATGTGACAACAAAGAGTGGAATAAAGAAACTAAGAGCGACGTCGTCCTTTCAGTCATCACCAACTAATAAACGGTGTCCAGTGTAGCAGTGTGTTGTGTTTTCCATCAGGTGTGCAGCAGTACCGCCGGGAGTGGTAGCTTTGTTTCCTCTTCCTCTAATGATTAATGGGGCTGCCTGTGGAGGGTGTGACACATAACTTTGGTGTGAGTAGGACACCAGAGCCGACCAATGCGTCTTAGGTCAGACATTCTCATACATCACATCTCTTCCTCCTGGATTCCACTTCATGTGGTGCCCCAATCGTTTCTGCATTCCTCAAATTTCTCATCACCACTAATTCTCTCGGAAACCCCTGCGTTCAGACTTCACCGGGGTTGGATTACCAATGCGTTGGCTGCTGTTTGATGAATGCCACATGCAGCCTGGGAAATACTCCTGTGGTACTCTCTCGCCTGTTTCTGTCAAACTCAGCAGCTAATTCCCGCAGAGGCTGCCATCAAACGCTTCCTAATGCCGACTTAATCCCCTTTTATTTTATTCAATCGTTCAGCCACTCTGAGAGCTGATGGCTTGTCGCCACAGCTGCAGCAGATCTCTCTACTACCTGCTCAGGGTGAGAGCTGCAGCTGGGGAGAATTACACGCTGCTACAAATACCACGCCTGGCAAGAGTGCACTGGAACATCATCTTTTGCACGTTACCAGCACATATTACATTGGTAAGAATACAGAAAGGTTCCTGCTTATGTTCTAAAAAGAAGAAACAGTTAGGTTCCAGAGCTCGGTCCAAGCTGCAGCATTAATAAAAACATGTAGTTATTTTTTCCCAGGGATACTTTCCTGTGGGTCGGTGACATGGCAGCGTGTTGAGATCCAGCAGAGCGCTGGAGCGCAGGGCGAGGAGTTTTTCTTTCCTGCCATTTTCCTGCACAGTAACTACAGAGCAGGAGACTTAATGACAAGTTGAGATGACAGAGGGCCCTGCATGTCTCTGGTGCTCTTGTAGTCTAAGCCATGTTATTGGGACTAATAGGATATGAAAACTAGGCATGACACACACGTACAGGCACATTACTCCACTCCACTACACTGATGAATGGAAACCGACCAAATGAGCAAGCCCTATCTTTGACCTTGACTTGCTGTATGAATCGAGCACATGTCTTTGACTAGGTGCTGTGTGTGTGTGTGTGTGTGTGTCTGTGTGTGTGTGTGTGTTTTGAATTGATCTGTTGATGTCAGAACGAGTGCAGCAGCCTCCCGTGGCGTCAGGTAATCGATCGGTGTTCAGCCTCTTTTTCGAAGAAGCTGGAGGAAAATGTTGTTACTACAGATACTTGATCACTCCCATGACGACTAAAAGATATGATGGAATAACAGGCCTTCTCCAGATCTGAGACTCTCCCACAACACCCCCGCCTCTCTTTTGCAGTTTCTGTGGTGCTTAAAAATAAGGGCCGATTAGAGATCTAATAGGACATTTATGTGAAGTAGGGCTGACAGCGTGCTTGTTTAATTGGCCTTAAAATCCTGATTGGATTGGCAGTCACTCATCGGCACTGCTATTGGGAAGTGTGGGGGGGGTGAGACAGGGAGCAGGGTGCCAATCATCGCCCAACAGCTGCCCTCCTCCGAGACATGGCCTATAAAAACAGCCTGAGATGGAGCCACACACACACACACACACACACACACACACACACACACACGCTGTTATGTCGATGCATCATCAGGTCATCGTTCTATTCTCGTCTCAGCAGGAGAGGGGCCGCTGAACACCATCGCAACGCAATTATTTGGCTTTGGGAATCAGTAGTGGAGAAGATTAAACCTCGCTGCCATGCATGACCAGAGGGAGGAAGTCACAGGTGGCGCTTTCTTCTCCTTCCATTTCCCTTCATCCCTCAGTCTCCTCTAACTCCTGTAAGGTACCAGTGGGAGTGACAACTAGGCAACAACAGCTGCCAAACTGCTGATAGAGAGAGAGAGAGGAGGTACCAAGGGATACCAACCAGGGCAGTAGACAAAATAAGAGCAGCTGTGAGTGGCCAAAACAGCTGATCAAGCACTCCTAGCTCAACTTCCCACTGTGTAAAAGGAAGTCAGAGAGGCCTCTATTCAACAGTAGACGTTTTTGATTGACACTAGCCATAAACCTGTACAATTGGCCACAACACAGAGCCGATCAATAGCAGGTTCCAGCCAGCCACAGCTACAGCATGGGATCACGGGATTATTCCTCAGTGGCAAAAACCTGACTTCTACTAGGTACAATGCTGACTTCCTGCTGTCTAGGCTCAGAACTCTTTGTGGGCACAATAAGTCTGATGTGTTAGCTGAGCTCAAGCCATAAGTCTCACACAGCACCTGTGGCCTCATTCCTTACAGCTCACATACGGCTGAGTGGCAGACTGACACCATGTTAAGACTGGGGCAATGTCAGTCAGTGTGTGTGTGTGTGTGCTGGTGTCCTGTTTCAGACAAGGTGGGCAGCCACACACAGAACAGCACACAGACAGTCTGTGAGCTGTTTTGAGCACCGGCTCCTTATTAAGCCACCGCCCCCCTGTACATCCAGCCCGACTGACCCCAATAACTCTGCTTCCACGCTAAACCAGTGGTGCATAATCATTATCCCACCTTCAACTGTACGGAATTATTCAACCAATTCAGACTTTTTTCAATTTGCCTCAAAGCACTTTAATGTAATAACCTCAGCATGTTAACAGGAAGAGAAAGTCTTCTCACAGATTTCTCTGTCTGGTTGACAAAAGAGCTCAAAAAAAGGTAACCCCATCCAGGTGAACCCCCTCTCCTCTTCCATTAACCTTTCACACCCTCCGCACCCTCAGGACCGGTCCTGCTCACAGCTGTGTGTGGGTGTCACTCAGTTCAGAGAGCCGCTGCCCGAGGCCCACAGATGCCTGTCATTTGCAGTGGGAGAGTACATCTCAGGCCGTCCTGGTGCTGTGACAGGTCTGCTGCGCTCAGGTGAGACCGTCTCTGCATGCTGATGGACGGGCCGGAGAGCTCCAGGCTCAAACCGCATGCCTTTGCCTTAATGTGACTGACAGCTAGGAGCACCTCATCCTCTTACACAGAGAGCGGAGACCTCGGCTCTTCAGGCTATAATTGCACTCGTGCACACACACATGCACAATAGAAATGAGTGCATACCTCAAGTCAATTTGTGTTGTGTAAGCTGCTTTTCAAAGGGTTGGTGTTGCCAAATAACAGAAATAACTGGTGCTGCGGGGGCTGAGCTCACCACAGGGTATTTTCCATGTGTTGTCTTTTAGGATGAAAACACCAGTTTACACCATCGCACTGCAGAATCCATTCATCTTACCTCAAGACATGAGCTTCTTATTTTCCTGCCAATGCGAGTGTAATGATTCTACTATTTTTTTCCAGAAATGAGTATCAATATCTCATAACAAGCTATCGAGAGACACATTCCAATACCAATTTCATTTTTATTGCAAAACAAATAAAATTATCTAATGCTACATAGACAGTCACAAACACTGCAGCAGCTCTAAAGGGCTCATATAGTGCTCCGTCAAGCTAGTATTTCCCAAAAGCAAACAACTTGTCAGTAACTTCTAGATATGGGAAATGTTTCATTCCAGTAGCTCTGATCAGGAGCCAAAGAAAAGGGTCAAAACTATCCTTTACTTAAACTGACCCGGAGCAGAGTTCATGAAGCGATTGTGACTCAGACTTGTGTTTGTTCTCAGACTTGGATCCAGCAGTGTGTGGTCAGTGTTTTTTAAAAGTGTGAGGGTGACCTGGCAGCAGCAAAAGACAGAAAGCCTCAGCACACACAACGCCCACAGCCTGTAAAACACCTACGTTGGCAGTTTAAGTTCCCAGGTGGAAGAAAGCTGCCAGGACAGAGGGAGTGAGGAAGGAGAGAAGGCAGAGCCGGCCAGGCCTGCAGGTGCTCACAGAGGCAGGGATTGTTCCCACTAGAGACAGAAGCGGGGGTGGGGGAAGCCGGACGGGGCATGTGTATGTTGTAAACATATACATATACACACTGAGAATCTCCCCTCCAGCACCCTGATTACATCAACCGCCCAACTTCTTCTTCACACCTAGGCTCCCTGTCTGTGGCTGCCCGCTCTCACAGCTCCAGGCCCGGACACCCAGCATTCCTCAGGCCGGTGTGAGAGAGAGGTCGCCTGGGGATCAGGGGCCAAGTGGAGTCTGAGCCATCACAGGCCTGGACAGGCCAGGCAAAACCAAACAGCCCTGCTTTTAGGCTGCCCAGCTGGGTGCCTCTCAGAGACCTGCACATGCAGACGGTACAGAGGGCAAATCAGCTACACGTGCCCCTCTACTAACAAACCCTGTGTGTGTTTAGGTGTGTGTGAGTCTGTGCCAGTGTGGCTGTGTGGATAACCCAAATAATGAGCTAATGCAAACAGAACTGAGAGTCGAACACCCTTTACACTTACGGCTTCCTGTTTTCAATATTTCAAACAAGTTCACCTGGAAAAGTCAGTGTGCTTTTACAGATTCAGGCACTGTGCTGGTTCAAAAAAACAAAAAGAAAGTTGGTTCTACACATAAGGACCATTGCCAGTCTGTACAGGCATCATAGGACACATGTGAGCATAAAGAAGGAGAAGAAGGAGAAAGGGTTGCTGGTAGAGAGTGAAATATAGACTCTTCACGCTACAGTAAAACTGGGTGGAAATGACATTTGGAAATGATGAAATGGCTTATTCACTGAAAAGTCAACAGAAATTACAACACTGATTTCTTTTTCCTGCTGGATATTTTTGTCCTCAACACACCATTCAGCTCAAATAAAGTTAGCCTAAGAACATCAAGAGCAGGAGGAAAACACTGGGCTGTATTATTTCCCCCTCAGACTCAAACCTGCCCTCAATGACACTTTGTGCACAAGCTTGCTGGGGTTTGAATGAGTTTGAGGGCACATGGAGACAAGACTGGGTCCTGTCCTCCAAAGAGAGAGCTTTGCAAGGTATCTCCCTAAAAGGGGAATTCATTGGGGTCTAGAGTGGAACAGGAAACCCCGCCCTGAGCCAGAGTCCTCAGACGCTCCGGGTCCATGCATGCAGGCTCTCAGGAGAACAGCCTGCTTGGCTCCTGACTGTGTTCTCTTTCTACTGACATGCCCTGGTCCTCCTCCTGCTGCTGCTGCTGCTGCTGTGAGGAGATCTTTCTCCACACTTCAGCCTGTGATGCAGTGGTGCCAAGCAAATATAACCATCTTCACTTTGAATATATTCTGAAAGATGTGTGTGTGTCAAACGCCTCATAGTTGTTTGAGGTGTAACTTTCAGATACTCGCCCGATCAATGCTGCAGATTCAATAGCCCGGACTATGTTTCAAATAGCTGTAACATTTCACCTGGGTATACAGGGCAGTGGTCTATCTTATAGTTTTAAAGAGTGTGACCAGCAAGAATCTGTTCCTGCTTTGGGTTCAGAGACTTTTTACAGGCAGGGAAGTTTAGAAATGTTTTCCTGAGAAAACTGGTTTCTATTTAAATGCTATGATAAGAGCGCCTTAATACAAGGAAAGGAGAAAGATTACAGGTATAAGTAGATCATTAGTGGGTTGATTTTGTACAGTAACTCCACAATGTGTGGCATGTAAACCGTGCTGTCAATACCTCTAGCTAAGAAAACCCCTTTTACTGTTGGTGTGTGGAAACAGGAAGACGTGGTATTGAGGACATGAACTGGGACTTAGTAGTATTGACATTTATTTGCCCTTCATTGCTCCATCCAATTTAGCTAATACCAAAATATTAGAGTTACGCACCCTCATCACACAGAGAATGTGTTTAGGTGCTGAGCTAAGATTTTTCTCGTGTAATTATGGGTTTAAAAGAGACTTACCTGTTTGCAACAAGCCGATTCCACTGTCTGATACTCCGTAATGCCGCTGGATGTCAAGCAGCACACCTGCGGTGAGGGAAAACATAAATGTGGTTTCAGTACACAATGATAATCATGATCACAGGCACTGGAAAACTGAACTCTAAATAAATAATAAGTTCTGGCTTTATGGTAGTCTTTTGTGGCTTGTGAGTATTGCTGGGTATGATGGGTAGGCAGTACTCAAAGACTATCATTCACTTAACATCCCAGAAGAGCAATATAATATCCTATAAGTGCTCCCCTGCCTACCAGTCAGTGCCAAACTTAAGTAAATGGCTACAAAGATTTCACTGCAGTGTGTTCTTAGGAACTATTTCTGATGTTAAATCACCAGACACACTTTCTGTTAAACACATTCCCATCACACACACACACACACACTTTCTCTACCATTAGCTTCCCACTGGCTCATGTAAACCCCTCCGGGGAGCAGCTCCAGCACAGCGACTGGAGCTGATTTTGGTTTTACCAGATGACACTGCAACCGACTGTGTGAGGTCAAAATTTCTGGTGGCTGTCATCAGTCACACAGACATACAGAAGCACCACAACATGGCCCCACTGTGACAAACCGCAAGTGCTTTGAAGTCGTCTCAACCCTGTTGCTGTAACCCAAGAGCAGTTATGCTGGAATGGAGGAGATTCACATACTGTGCATGTCTGTAGTGTCTTAATAACGTGTACGGCACCTGGTGCTTGGCCAAAGGTAGAAAGGCAGCAGCTGAATATCTGCTCATCTCAACACGTTGAATGTTCAATGTAGTGAGTGTGCAAAGCATGCACAAGACATCTCATAAAGTTTTTAACACACCATAAACATCAGAAGAGGAAGATGAAGAAGAAGATCAGAGGCTGATGAAGTAGGGTTGAAAAATCCCTTTGTGGCCAACATACAATTTTAAACACCAGTAAACAAGGAGCAACACGTCTCATCAAATGAACTCTGCTCCTCTTGAGATCCCCAGAAGTCTTATTTTCTAACAGAAAAGAAAAGATGCATCTCTCTCCTAGAAATCCTTGCAGTCCAGATGCAGCGTGGTGCGCTGGGTAGAGCCGGCTGAGTCTCTGTGAAGCTGGCAGGCTGGTCCTGGGGAATGCTGCACAGCTCATGAAAATGGAACAGCAGCATGACTAACATTTTAAAAAGCTGGCTGCCTCTGATCTGTGTGCTGCTCTCCTCTGAGCCCAGCAGACCGGTGTAACCTAACCTGACCTCCAGACTAGCGCACCTGAGTCTCTGTAACTTTCAGAAAGAACTCAAGCGTAGTGTCTTTGTTATCTCAGGGATTTTGGCTTTGGAGAAGGATGAGAAGGATCACAGCTACAAAGGCTGACAACTGCAGCCAGCATATTAGATGTTGTTGATTCTGCTAACCTCAACACTGGCGTGGCTCGTCTATTTGTCAACAGAGCGACATGCTGCGCGATTCAAAGGCGCTGTGATGCAGAGCCATGCGCAGGTTGGGCTGTGACTGGGAGCAGAGACATACGTCAGATTCCTGTCATCTGAGTCAAACCACCTGCTCACATTCTCACACTACAGGCAGCATTCTTCTCTGAGCGCCACACGCACAGCTCTTCGCCTTGTTTCTCTTTCAAAATGATGTGGTTTTAAAGGTGCTTCTATGTTGGTCCAGCGTCAGTGACACCCACCTCAGTTCAGCCACCTACACTATCAATAATGAGGAGAATCTGAATTTCATTAAGTGCCATTCCTCAAAAACACACGCTTCGCTTTACACGACCTGCTTTTACATGTGTGTTTCCTGTTAGCAGTTCTCACAGCAGTCGGAGCACACAATGTGGCAATTATACAGCAACACCCTCAAGGCAGGTAAGTCTCAATTTACATTTCAAGGCAGGTAAATCTCAGTCCGTATCCAACCCAAGACAGGATGGAAGGTTTCAGGTCACATTTTTCTGGGATTTAGTTCATTCTCTTTTCCAAAGGGACTCAGAATAAGAAAGCAGGCACAGGTTTGTGGTGCCGATCTGCCACCTCAACACTAACAAACGTGAAACCTGTTAGAATCATAAAACACATCAGGCTGTCATCCCTACATGGCCTTGGCAGACAGCAACTCTGCCCCCCTCATCAAGCCTGTCAAACAGCGACAGCAGTGTTTAACAGTGAACTGTACAACTGCAGCTGTACTCTAATTAGCCTGGAAGAAGTGCACACACACACACACACACACACACACACACACACACAGCCATACACCAACACATACATGCAGCCTGCTGGGAGGGGGGATTCCTATGCCAGATGGTGGAGCGTCCCTCCTGGACAGAGTCTACATTTGTCTGAGCCACACCCGTCTACACTTACCACACAATTACCAGACAATTAATAAAGGTGGAGTTGGCAAAGATGAGGACAGAGCCGGGGATGTTAAATAAACTACAGCTATAGCAACTGTGCGATAAAGTCCTGCTGCGAGAACAAGATTAGATCCATTCAAAACACGAACCCGCTGTATGAGAAGTTAATCAGCATATATGTACACACTTTATTCCAGCAGCTAAATGTGCGGTGAAATGAGTGGTGGGAGTCACATCAAAGCAACAGTGTTTATTGTGCTAGATTCAAGTGCAATGAGCTGCGTAATGAACTGTGCTAATCTGTAAGGGATTACAGCGAGCCAGCAGCACTGTGTTTGTGTAGCAGCCTATCACAACTGTCATCTCTACTCTCAGCGAGGCCTTTTAATGCCTGGCAATCAAGCTCTGTCCTTATGGTTTTTCTTTCTTCCTATTCTGCTTGCTCTCCTCTACAGTTCCCCCTCCTTAGCCTTTCACAAGCTGCTTTTCCTACTACGTTTTCCCCCTGAGTCAACCTGAGACTCGTGTTTTTAGACTCTTGAGGAAAGGTAACAACCACGTCTTGTTAAAACAGAGAGATTCAGTCCTGTATCTGATGATGAGGAGCCACAGCCCTCGCCCTTGCTAGCGGCGCCCAGTTCAGTTGCCATGGCGATGCTGTACGGGCACTAAAAGAGATAAAGGTCAAGAGACCACAAAGGAGCTCAGCTTTGAAAATCTCCAAACTGCCTTTTTCTAAAATGAGGATCCTCATTGCTGTGGCTTCACACAACGCAGCATCTGCTAACAGATTCCTAATGTACACAGGTTATTACACCATACACCAAGTAAAACACCATAGCAGCGCTGGAAAGACGGATATTTTACATTATAGCTAATTATGTTATATATATTGCAACTATAATCCCGCAGATCCATTTAAGTGAACAACGTTAATGAGTTTCTCACATCTCGGGCCTCCAGGGGTCTGTGTTCATCAGAGTGTGATGTCAAACATGAAACATCGCAGGAATGTGGATCTTCCTGACAGCACCCAACAATAACACCACATACCACCTTATTCAAGGTAACAGCACTGACACAGCACAGCACACCCACGGCCACTTTGTAGGCCACACACACACACACACACACAAATACACGGTACACTCCCTTAGTTTACCTTGATAAAAAAATAATGGACGAGCTTAGAGAAGACAGTAAATGATCAAATTCATCATGTTTTGTCATTACTGAACTGTCTGACTTTGAACACACAGCTGCCGTTTAGTCTGTTTGCTTTGGGTTCACTCTGCTGTGTGTAGCAGCACAGTACAGAGTCACATCTATGTATTTGTCGACCCCCTTCGTGGATTAATTGTGATGCTGAACTGTACACACTACTATATGTGGCTGCAGACAGTTGCGTTCTGCAGTCAAAACACAGAGTGGAGGGCCGGTGTGGACTTATTCCACCCTCTCATAAAGTCTGCCTTTATGACCACTTTTTTCAGCGAGAAGAAATGACTCAAAGTGGTGGACGTTAACATGCCACAAACGCTGCATTTAGAGCACTGAGTGGTGAGTGATCATTCTTCGATATATGAATGGTACTTTCTTTCAGTCTTTGCTCCCTCCATTCTAAGGCCACCAGTGGGCTGCTCACTAGGATTTGTGAATCGAACGGAAATGACAAACATTGCTTTCTCTTTAGTGTCACACAACAAACACGTACACGGCCTCCGGAGGATTCTGTTGTGATTGTTGTGTGTTAATTTCTCCAAAGCCTTCAGTTAAAACAACACAATGGCGTGTTCTAGAGGAAACATTTAAATGAGGATACAACATGCTGTTTTTGCAAGGCCAGCTTTCGTGTGGTGACGCACACGCTGCCAGAACGGCTCCTCTGGGACCACCATACACACACAAATACACCATAAGTGAGCAAGCACACAAACACCACACCCCATAATGCCATCCGCAGATATGCACACACAGAACTCCATCAGCTCAGAGAGGACAGATTTCATATCAAATCCCCAACAGAGACTCGAGGATCTCCGGCCCCCCTTGGTTCTATTTCTGCTCAGAGAATCTAGGCTAAGAGGAAGAGAGGATAGCGGTCCAATTTAATAGTGTCGGAGAGACATACAGAGAGAGAGAGAGGGAGACAGAGGAGAGGACACATGAGGAGCAAAGAAATAGGTGGTGGCTACAATCGGGTCAGTCTGGGCTGGATTTGTCTTGTAACGCATATGTTTCCATTGTTTATATATATAGTAGACTATATGTGTGTGTGTTGCCCTTTCCCCTGGTTTCACCGTGTGTGTGTCTGAGTGAGAGGGAGCCAATGGATGGAAGTCATTCATTCTGGCCAGAGTGTGACGGGCAGCGGTGAACCGCTCTGCTGATGTGGCCAGATCATTCCCCTTCATTCCTGCAGGAGGGTGATCCCTTTTCATGTGTCAACCCCATCAGTATAAATAGTCTGGGAAAGGAAGAAGGGGGGGACATAATGAGTGAGGAGAAAGTGCATCTTTTCTGGTTGTTCTTTCTGGTTTTGGGGATTTGAGCGTGTGAGAGGCAGTATGGAGCAGTGCGGGAGGAGAGCAACAGTGCAGAGCGCCTCAGACTGCAGTGAGGAGGAAGCTGACCACAAATATGTCCGACTGTGGCCGGCGGGCTCCTGACCGACTGCTCTCCTCCCTTGCCATGTGGCCACAGTGGGCGGGGGAGCGCTTTTTCCATTCCACTTCCTTTCCCTGCCACACAGAAAGGAAACGTGCTGCAGATGTCTGGGAAACAGCGAAGACCCGCCTGCACAGGAGGGCTTCGGAGCTCGCACAGGAGAACAAGCTCAACAAGAGATGGGGCGTGTGAGTGCGCTAGAAAGTTCAAGTCCTGCCTTCTTGTTGGTGGCCAGTTGAACACACAACTTCACACAAAGCCACTCGTACTGTACACTGTGAGTGAGGAGATATACAGCAAGATCTTGCAAACTTGCAAGCTACTATGAAGAATTAAAAGTATCACCTATCTGAGAGTTGAACCATGTTGATTAAAGGTACCCTGACCACTCGTAGTGCTATGGAGCAGTGTTTCTACACACTAATAGGAGCACACATACATGCATGGGTAGTGGTTTTATTACACTGATCAACACTGGTGGCAGTAACGAGCCAAGAAATGTCGCAATGCATCAGCTAACCCAGTAAAAAAGGAAGGAAACAGTGTAAGGAAATGTAATCAACATGTTAATCAGACCAAACAATGTGTTTTGGTGAGAAACACTGAATGGAAATGTTTGTTTACGGGAAAACTGCTGGCACTGATACATGTGATGCACTTTCAGCTCATGGATCTGTTACTTCCTGGATCTTCTCTCATCTTTTCACCCATATAATCACACCCACACCAGCACACGTCCTACTGCAGACAATTTACCATCGCGCCAAGATCAACTTTGTTTGTGAAACCCACAAATCACAACCATCCAAACACACAAGTTAGACTGCTGGTCCTCTGAACCGTTTTTACTTTTTGTTTCACATAAGAGGATGGACACTATGCCAACACTAACACTCAGTGATTCATGTGTATGTGCTGTAAAAAGTAGGTTCAAACTGATGGTTTTAGTTCCTTTTTCTTTTGTTTGTTTTGCTCATTCTGGTGTGGATGCCACTATCATTCACCACGCTGGGTATATTCAAATCAAAGTCCTGCTGCTGTGTGAGGATGAATATGCTGTTATTTCAGTGATAAAACCACTATGACATCTGAGACAGCTTTCACTCTAATCTTCTAAATTTGTAACAGCCAAACTGGGCCAAAATCAAATTAAAGGCCTGTAGGTTTGCCAGCTTTTGATTAATAGGACTTTCTTTTATCCTAATTTTCTTTCACTAATCAAAAGCTTGAATTCAGCTGGAGGGCCACGGTGCATTAGTCCCAGCCAGTACGTGCTCAATATTTGATGGTGGTGGAGAGGATGCATAGTGAAGCATCAAGGGAGCAGACTAAACCTACAGCTCATCAATAATACATCCAGGGCTAGCCTACTTGTTCGTATGAGATGCATTAGATGTATTGAGAGGAGAAGCGCTGAAGCGAAGCAAAGGTATTTGAGATGAGATGAGGCTGTCTGACTGCCAGGGGATCTCCGTGAGCTGCACTCGTTCGTGCCGACGTCTCTCAGGAATACTGAACAGCAGTTGAACTCAACCTTGAATGTGGACCAGACGGAGTGTTATTTATGTGGAGTTTTGAAAAGGAGCCGTACGAACCGGATCATTGAGAGAGACTTAAGCAGTGTCCGGTTTTGTTTGATAGAGAGGTGATATGGACGGTGTCCCCTTTCACAAACCCACAAAAAATGCCCTGAGACTTACGTTTGATTTGGCTCAGACTTGGACCATTTACATTTACACAATGAACACTAACACATATGCTGTCTCAAATATGTGTTCTGACAGCAGCAGTTAAAAGCAAGACGAAATAGTGAGTTTTCATAAGCAAAAGGTCAAATCACAAAAGATATTTCATGGCAGTCCCTTCAATAGTTTGTGAGATATCACACACACACACACACACAGAGCACATTGTATACTCTATTTAATTAAGTCAATGTATGGACAGCGTGTGCATTAAATGAGTGTAAGGGTTCACTTCCATTACTGTGAGTGTATAAGTGTGTGTGTGTGTGTGTGTGTGTGTGTGTCAGCAGATGCGAATTTGAAACATCCTGTCAGTAATCCCAGCGCTCTTTTACATAACAGTGTGGAGGATTGCAGTCATTATGTTGTGTTTTTTAATGAGATTTAATTTCTCCACTCTCACTCCTTTTTTTGGTCTCTCTGTGGTTTTATGAGGATAAAGGGAATCCACTATGGGGGGGGTAGTACCATGAACTGTACATACAATCAACACTCATTTAGACAAAGAGTCTTTAATCATCCAAAGGTAATGCAGCGTGCTCTAAAATATATTCATTTAAATATTTGATGCTTTACTTCGCTAAGTACGAGACACAGAAATGACATTTCTGTGTTCTCGTCTTCAAAACTGACTCATCTTCCCCTCTGATTCACTCACAGTGTGAGATTTAAAGCATAACGATAAGATGTCCACGGGCTGTCAACTGACTGTCTAGACCTCAGCACTGTTTCTTGAAAGGAGAGGGTGTGAAGAGGCCCCCAGACATGATAAGAAGAGGAGAAAATTGGTGAAGATTTGTATTTTCAGCTCAATTTAGCATCAAATAGCTACAGCGTGGCTATCTTCTCTGGATAATCACAGTGCTTCGGCTCCTCAAAATGGAGAATTCGGGATGATGGAGGCCCAGCTGGTTCAGTATGGCTTTTATGGAAAACACTTTTTTTTTCTTCCAAAACAAAAAAAGCTTACAACGTATTGTTTAAAGTGGAATTCTATTCTTTTATTCATACAAGTGGATGAAATTGGGTGAAAAAATAAATCAATAATGACTAGAACTGTCTCAGACCATTAAATACCCCATTAAAAACACCAACAAGGCGAAAAGTATCAACTTGTTAAAGTGGTGGACATAAAAAGAAACGTACTGCAATACTCCACTGGCACAGACTACTAAGCTCCCATCAAAGACAGGACTAAAATACAGCTCAGGTGTCGTGTCTCTAGCACTAAGATGCCACCAAGTCATTTAGCGTCCATTTTGTCACAATGCTGTTTGACTACATTGTGCAGAGGCGAAGTATGACAGATACAAGGAAGGCTTCTCTGCCATATTTGTGTGCACCCTGATAACTTGTTTGCATCTACTCCCACGCGTGATTCCTTCTTCACAGCAGCCACAGCTACTCCATACGGGCCATAACTAATGGGATGTATGTGTCACTCCTATCCAGTGCAATTAGCTGCATACTACGTGTGTGTCGCTGTGACTTTAACCAAACAGCTAATCTAATGCTAGAATGCCTACTGGGAGTTTAGAGATGCATAAATGTGAATGTCAAACATGTTTTTGTCATCTGTATTCCCATCACAACGACAGCCGGAGGGAAGACCGATCAGCAAAAACATTTTCATTCTGAGATGCTGTCAAGGTGACTTCTCCACAGCTGCACACACATTACTGGAAAACAGTCCTACCGCTGACACTCGTCACTTATGGGGGAAGCTGCTAATTTCCAACTCAATTTCATCCAGTTTATGTCCAGAACAGTTTAGTTGAGGCTGTGGGCTTCATCTTTCATCGTCTCATGAATTAGATATGCATCTCATTACCTCCCCTGCTATTTCATCAAACACTCTGAGAAAGCCAAATATGTCTTTTTGCACAAACTTACCAAAAAATGACCTCGGAGGGCAGTTTGGATCTGTTGTGGGTCTCAGAACAAAGTTGGATTTCTTTAGCAATCAGACATTTTGAATGATAATAAAATTGTGCAACCCCATTTTGGAAACTGAACTCTATAACTTTTCAGACAGATTTCCCAATCTTAGGTATGAGCGTTATGTGAGTTTGAGTTCTTCTTGGTGTGGGAAAAGACACCAAGGCATCTTTTTGTTCCTCTCTGACTTCCTCCACATGTCAGGCCTGCTTCATTACAGACCATCCCACATGCCTACAGCACGGTTCACTACAGCCCCAGGTCATTAAACTACACTAAAGAACATGCACATGAAGGTTTGCACTGATATGCTGCCCAGATATTTGAATCTACAACCTGAATGACAGCATGGGCTACTGCAGAATGCTGCGGTCTTGTCCGTGCCTTAACATCACTTGAACATCTAAGCCGTGTTGAAAAAAAAAAAAAAAACGCAGCATGGCATTTAATTCCACAACTACGACATTCAGCAACAGATTAGCTTAATGCATAATGTTCAGTGTCAAGTGTAATCAGTTTTGAGGTAGTGTAGTGACGGCCTGCCTGCAATTCATGTATCTGAACATGAACCAGTAAACGTTTATAGTGCTGAGGAATCAAAAGAATGCTGTTAGAACCCAACCCGGGCAGCGAGGTGTAACCAACCATTCTGGTGTACAACTGCACTGCAGAAACAAACACATGAGCTCAGCCTGTCATTGTCTCATAAGCACACTCACCCACAAACAACACCAATGCAAAAGTCTACTTGCCTGCTATCAGGCTCTGCAGGGTGAAAATAGCCAGATTTTAAAGGGGAGGCTAGACTGATTGGACAAAATAAGCTGATGCTGTCAGACTATAGTTCATCACCTGCATATGCTCGTATGTGTTGTCCCTGTGACAGCACTGACGGCTTGGAAACATAAAACCAATGACACATGCTCATAGGAATTCAATCCTAAGTGTGAACCTTTTTCAGCAGAAAAGCACACTAAGGACTGTGCGTGTGTGTGTGTGTGTGTGTGTGTGTGTGTGTGTGTGTGTGTGTGTGTGTGTGTGTGTGTGTGTGTGTGTGTGTGTGTCCACCTCTGACCCAGGCCATCAACAGAAGGTCTTTGACAGAGGTCAGTGCCCTCATTCAACCACAACTCTTCCCACAGTAACACATGCTCCAAACAAAGTAATGAAAATCCTGCTGCAATCTCATCTAGCTCTGCCAACATGACAGATATCCACAAATGAAATCAAAAAAGAAGCTGATGAAACATGTGAGGGAGTTAAACAAACACACACAAGACCTTATCCAACGCCTGATTGATGGATGTGAAAGATTACATAATCCCTCTGCCAGGCTCCACTATTTACTCTATCACATGTAAATGGGGGGAAAGATTAAATTTTTCCTCAAGAAGGAAGGCTTTTCAAATATAGGGCTGCTGTAAATAAGCACTCTAAATATTATTCTAGCAGCTGTGGGAGCCTCTAGGAGCTGAAAGCTAATATTACTGGTAGCTGCACGTCTGCTTTCACAACCGCTGGTTGTAACCTGTGCTGTGGGTCAATATCAGATCCTCTCAAGAACAACTTGTTAATGTGTCAAAGAAAAAATCCTATTTCACTGCATCGCAGGACATTACAGTTCCGTCACTTGTAACAAATTCCAAGCTGCCGCTCTGTTGATCAATATTCAGTGTCTGTGTGTTTTGCAAGGATACATTGGCTTCTTCTTCCATGTCTTCGTCACATGTACCAGTGGTCTCAGCCAAAGCACTGGACTCAGGGGGACATCACCATATTTACAATGACCTGTTTGTGTTGTTCTGTTGTTCATATATTTTTCTGAGCAGAGGAAAAAGTCAGTCGTCTCGTGTGTGTGTGCGTGTTTTTGACTGTAGCATAAAGCATCAACATAGTGACTCTAACACTTGCCTGTTCAAATGTGTAGTGATTATCAGAAGAGGTGGAATTCAGGGAGTGAGGAAGCCACATTTTTTTCCTATCACATTTTTACACGGGGATGAGCTGTTATTTGACAGCATGTCAAACACTGCAAAGTGCTCAGCACATCCCAAATCTCTCCTTCTTCCTTTCAGCTCTGTCTACAGGTAAACACTCCAATCTTCTTAGATTATGAGCCAGGAAGGGAGGAGTGTTTGGCATATTGCAAATGGGTGTTTGGATGGCGACTGGGAGGATCCCTCTGCCTCTGCTCATGACTCACCTCAGTCACTCACAACACATCTACAAAACTGGACTGAACTTCGCAGGTAACGCGTTTATCTCGGGCGTGTAATCCTAAAGCAAACTTGTGGGTGGAGGACACAACACCCAAGAAAACACCGCCGTCCGTCCTTATGTCCACACACACTCCTCCGATCACAAAGGGGAGGTCAGTGATTATCGGGCTTCTGCTCACCTTCACGTGTCAAAGATCAACAGGCAGCTTGAGCAAACACCGTTGTCTTTTACAAGTTGACTCGTCAAGCTACTGGAAGGTAAAAGATAAGAAGCAGTAAAGAATTTAAATGATAAGAAAAGGCTCTGTGTGTTGAAACAGCCACTCTGATTCTTCCCTGATATTGGATTTAGTTAAGAGTGTGATGTGAGGCTTTGGTCTGATGGGCGTGTAGCAGAGGTTTTCAAGTGACGATTTTGATGCAATCACACACCAGGGTTGGAAAGTACCTCAACTGCCCTCACGAGCTGTGTCTATATACAGTACCTTTGCCTCACATCCCTTCTACCTGCCCTCCCCTTCAAGTCCCACACTACAATCCTTTGGCCTATAGCACAGGCAGCACATAGTATAAATACGCTCTACAGAATGTAACACATGTAATGGCCTCAGGGCTGTGATGAGTGATGCAGGGATGCAAGGTTGGGGTGATGCCAAAATAACAGCTGGATGAAGGGGAGAGGTCAAAGAGTAACAGCAAAGTGACCGTCTGCAGGGCCAATAAATGGTGCGTTCATAGCTGGGGGGGGGGTGGGTGTCACAGGGTGAAAGCTCCCGCGAGTGAAGTGCGTTGGTTTGATGGTAAAATCTGGAGCAGCCACATGAAAGGGTCTGCACTGGCAGAGGAAGAAGCTCTATTTAATTCTGCCGGTTACTATTACAGACGTCGGCTAAATCGGAGCCTAAAGAACACACAGACTGTTTTCTCACAGCAGTGGGAATGGCACGCCAGGACACAGACATAAAGAGATTAGTGGGATATCTGTGGGAAACCAGTCTGGAAAAGTCCACTCGGTAGGATATCATGTAATTGTTAATGACTGTTTAACATCTGTTGAGCAGTGTCAATATTTTGCTGTCAACAGTGAAATGGAAGATGTCAAGACTTTTGACAGATGTTGAAATGTGCTGTATTAAAACGGTGCAGAAGTGACGATGTTGTCCTTCAAAGACGCCTTTCATACTGTACAGAGCCGTTTCTCTAATTCAAAACAGCTCAACATCAGACGGAAAAAGCACGGCAAGAAAGAGGCAGCAACCCTATAAAGTAAATTACTTGAGGCCCTTCCATCTTTTTAATGCCTCTGCTGTTGTTTGGGGACCTTTAATGTGAACGCTATAAAACGGAGAGGCTGAAACAGGGAGAGGAGTGAAGGGTGAAACGACCGCCAGCTAAACCCTAAAGCTACTCGAGCGTGGCCCACACAGCCTCTCGCACAGTTTGGTAGTGAGAAGGCACTTCCTGTATGTCTGATCCTGACGTATTTCACTGTAGCACATCATGTCACAGAGAAGTTGTGCTGTGACTTGGATCTACCAGCAGTGAAAGAATGTCACAGAGAGAGTCCACATTTGAAGTTGTTGGGGTTGTACTGGCGTCAAAAACTTGATTTGTTGCAGGATTTCACCAAGAGACACCTACACTATCTTCACTTCTCTTCTTTTCTAGCCTCTGTGGAACTGAAAGCGGTGCGCTTTATTGCATTTTAAGCACTTCCACCTCACAAAGAGCACTTTAGGTTGTGACAGTAGACAGGAAGACATGTAGAAGTTTGGAAACAAAGCTCGGTATTTACCCTGTGATTGCTTTTTTGACAGAATGCTAATGCAGAGGAATGCCCTAGGCTTTTGTAGACACCCTTCATGTGTAACCACAAAGGAACTGGACGAAGCTATGGGGAATTAATCTGCATAGCCTGTCAGACTGGATAGATCACTGCATCTTTCTTACAGTGTGACAAAGAGCTTGCCTTAAGAGGATTATTACCACACGGTCATCTGTGTCTATATGTGAAATGCCAAAAGTTCACATGCGACGGTCCTGCACTTGTCCAATGGGATGTGACCCTCTTTCGGGGTATTCCTGGAATGACAGCTTGACTAAGACAACTCATCTTAAGGTTCCTGCTAATCTGCGGCTCCCCAACATTTCTGCTCACCACAGATTAGGCTGCAGTCACTACCCACCATATTGCCCCTTTGCTGGCTGAGTGGCTCTGGGTGCACAAAGGGGGGTGTCTAGAGTTAACCTACATCGGGGTTTACTTACCAAGCAAATAACTTTAAGTGCTGAGTGTCTGCCTCACATATCCTCATATTCTCAGAAAAAAACACTTAATCCCCTCTTTATGATAAGCTGTCGAGGAGCACGGACTGTCTGCTGTGGGACTACAGAGGGACCAACAACGGGATTTAAGGTTTCAAAGCCACCTCAAATTAAATTAAATTAAACATAGCAGCCCTCTAAATCTCAGAGCTCTTGTGCACTCTAAAAGGCAAATAGAATATAAGTGCCTGTGGATTAAATTGCTGCTTCCAAAGGCCAGACACCAGTGACCCAACCGGAGCATCGTAACTCATCCAGCTCTGCTCTGGCCTCCTGTCCGACCCTGCACGGTCGGATCTCCATCTCATTTCCCTGCCTACTGCTACTCTGAAATGCAGAGAGCGGTAAGTGTATGGTCAACCTTATCAGGACACCCTCAAATGTCCCAGACGCTCCCCATTCGTATCTTGTGTTGCATCATAGACAGTCGTAAAAACAAGCGCACCCTCCTGGCGGAGCGCTGCGGGTCAGCTCTGACCCACCAGCTGAGCAGCTGAGCCTGAAGTCCAGCTCTGTGGCTGACTGCTGTCTTTCACAACAGCCCTCTCTTCAGCGCCCCTCAAACTTAATAGTGCCTGTTCACACTTGGATTTGGCCCATAAGTGTGTCTGACAAAAACCAGATCTCTGTCTCTTGCCAACAAGACAGAAATACAGAAATTGCAGAGAGCTGAACTGCTTTGCAGCTCTCTGATGATCACATTTGAACGCACCGCATTGCAAAGAGTGAAGCTGATCTTCTAAATGCATTTTTAAAGAGATGGAAAGAGCAGTTCAACAGATGGAAAGGTTGCAAAGTTCACATATATTTCACGTCCAGACTGAAGCAACTCATTGTTGTAAACCTGAAGGATGATACAATCAATATTGAGTTTTTCCTTCATTCATTCTGGTGCCATTCTCAGATGAAAAACATGTCTTCCAATATACAGCAGCCTGAGTCTCCACTTCCATGCAGTTACTTTGTTTTAAAGCTGTCGCTCCTCAGAAACTGGTGGTATTAAATACTCAAACATACTGGCAGCACGTCTATCTAATCCTGAACAAAACAACCACCCATAAAAAAAGATATTGTGACTTCTCCCTTCTTTTGTGGTTTTCACTATCTTGGATAAGACAAGTGCTGGAATCATGAAAGGTAGTTTGTACGTGTGTGTGTGTGTGTGTGTGTGTGTGTGTGTGGCTTCACCTCTGACACTGGGGATTAACTGAAAGATCTAAGTCTTTGGCTCTGTTGCTGTGCATTGACGGGTGCAATTTTCCCATCATTGTTGTGGAACAGAATGGCCCCGGTGTCTGGAATGGTCGCCCTCTGTCTCTGTGACAATGCTTTAGTGATCCACACACACTACAGTAATGGCTGTTGGTACAAAGACCTTTTGACGTCGGAGGGGGACGGCAGCGCCCTGTCTCAGCGCTGCCTGCATTCTGCGTCCACTTCCCTCTGACTGCCACTGCAGCAGGTGGCCCCTCCCCTCAGAACCCCCCCCCTCATTCAGCCCCTCTTGAAATGGTGTGTGTGTGTGTGTGTGTGTGTGTGTGTGTGTGCACTCATGCTTGCTTAATTGACATTAAGATCTATGAGCTGGGATGCGTTTGGGTACCTGCTACTAAAAAGCTTTGAATGAGAACAAGGCAGAAAGCAGAGTGATGAGAACCAAGAGGAGGAGAGAGAGCAAACAGGAGAGGGACGTGGTGACGGACAGTAGAAACACTGACTATTCATTTTGCTCCAAACAATGTCATAAGCTCAGAAAATGCATCAAGAAGAGACAACATTAAAGACAACCCCCCCATGGTATCTAAAACAACAGCACAATATTGATAGCGTATTGACAGACAATACAGCAGCTCTACGGTACGACACACACACAGAACACACTCTGTGCTACCAACACAGACGCTGCTTCCACCATCTAATTACTACTGCAATGTAGCACACTCAGCAGGAGAGGAGAGACAGGCTTGAAGAGAGGTGGAGGGAGATGGAAGCAGGAGGGAGGACGACAGATCAGCTCGTGCTGTAACAGTTGTGTTGGAGGCACATGGTTTCTGGTCCTCACTCTGCGTCAGGGTCTGATGCACATGCTGCCCATGCATAATGCAAAGCAGTCCAGCAGTGATCAGGTGGCAGGGGTGGGAAGGGACAGGATCCCTCTGCACCACATGCACAGAGCACAGCATCTCCCCACGAGGGTTAGCCTTGGCTGCTGCAGCCACCACCCCCCTCCCCGACCCCATCATCCCGCGCTCTCTTCCTCCTCCCTTCATCCACTTCTCTCCTCGGCTCTCTTCGTTCGCTCTTCCTCCTGCCTCAGCTCAGAAAGCACCGGGAGGTCCGGCGAAGTTAACAGCTTCGCAGAGGATTTTCTGCTTCGCAATTCATAGCAGAGACAGCAGTGGCAGGATCACGATGGAGAGGACGAAGGAGAATAGAGTTGTTTGGAGCCCCTTAATGAGGGGTTTCCTCTGATCAAAGCACGGGGAGGTGTAAGGAGACGGGAGTACAAATCGCTACTCTAGAGGGACTCTGACTCATCCGTGACTGAGGATGAGGATGTAGTTGTTCAGCCGATCTGCTGTGACTTGGTGGTGCTTGAAGATGCTAAGATTAGATATGCCACATCAACACATTCTTGGCGTGGCTGTATGTGGAGCAGCTAAAGCCTTCCCACTGGAACGATCAGGCTCTGTGCGTTGACTCTTGACAGCGGACAGACTGGACCTGGAGCCTTCAGGACGAAGAGCCACGGGCATGTGGCTGTTCAAGTGGCCACATTGTTCTGTTTGAATGGGCCTCTCCTTTTTTTCTGCCAGGGGCTACAGAGTGAAATTACACCATTTTCCCTAATTTATCAGTCTCATGAAATCTTAATGTTGGGTAATTACATGCTAATGGGTGATGAAGTGACAGGAAACAATCACAACCAATTCACCAGGCTATATGTGGCTGTAGCAGCTGAGAAAGTCAGCCAGCATCATTAGGAACTTGCGGTTTAACCAAGACGGCATCTCTTTGTATGGAAGAGCCTGCTCTCCCCATGAACACACTTCCCTCCTTTCTCCATGCTGCAGCAATATCTTTAACCCATTCAGTGCCATGGTGCAATGCACAAGCCCTGATAAGTAGCCTCAATACAAACTCCAGTGACCAAATACTGGTTAGACTGAGCTGAGGATGTAATGCTGACCTGATCTAATTATTCATTCTAACAATAGGCTACATGATTCTTGCTTTATGATGAATCCTTAATAATGGACTAAACTTAATGAGAGACTACAAACTGAACACTTTCAATCATTTGATTCTGTCTTCTTACAATATATAACAGAAAATATATTCCTCTTCAAAACCCTTATAATTAGTCATATTTATTTGATAACAGTTCCCTAATTGGGCTCAAACAAAGGCACTTTCCCACATTTTGACACATCCCACCACCATCAGCACAATAATTCTGTGCATCCTGGCTACAGTGAGGAGATGGAGCAGGATGAGCACCACATGGCCTCACCACAGCACCACACAGCACCACACAGCACCACACAACACCACACAGCACACACAGCACCACACAGCACCACACAGCACCACACAGCACCACACAGCACACACAGCACCACACAGCACCACACAACACCACACAGCACACACAGCACCACACAGCACCACACAGCACACACAGCACCACACAGCACCACACAGCACCACACAGCACACACAGCACACACAGCACCACACAGCACCACACAACACCACACAGCACACACAGCACCACACAGCACCACACAGCACCACACTGCACACACAGCACCACACAGCACCACACAGCACCACACAGCACCACACAGCTCCACACCACGCTCTGTTACATGGTGGACTAAATCTCTCAGAAACGGTGGAGGACTACTGACTGATCCTGGGGGTGATGGGCTCTGTCTCATCCTGCAGTCCCTTAAAGTGCGCTGACAGATAAGTCCACGGTGATATCACACACACACACACACACACTCACACACACACACACACACACACTGTGCGCGCGGTGCTAAAGCATGTCAGGATCGCGGATGGACAGCTGATCGCCTTAATTGATCGATCAGCAATTATCGACCAGCCCCGGGTTAGAATCATTAGTGACAAGCCTGTTGTTGACTGACAGAGAGGACATGTAGACTGTCTCCTAGCTGCAGGAGCACACAGTCTCCTAAGAGCCTTGTGGTTCATGCCCATTGTTCCGCCCGTCTCTCTCAGCCCATCACAGCACTGAGCTGACAGAGAGCTGCTCTGTCTGCGCCCTCTCATCACTTCTACATCCTCTCACTGAGACAGAGAAGAAGACAGGTCTTACCCGCCACGGTGTATCTATCCATGTAATTGAGGACGTTTCCAAAGCTGAGGATCCCTGCGGCGGCCGCCGGTGAGCGGCATCTGAGCAGCGCGGCGCGGAATTTCTGTCCCGGTTTGCACGGGTGGAGGTCCGGGTTGGACTTCAGTCCGGGACTCATGCTGCCCGACAGCGTGCGCACCTCATCCGAACTGCTGCAGCCTTCAATCTCGCACCCATCTCTGTCCACACACATCTTCTGGCACGAAAGATCCAGCGCAGAAAAACACAGAGAGAGAGATAGAGAAGGAGAGAGAGAATGGAGAGGAGAACAGTTGGAGAAGGAGCGGACTCTGCGCTGCTTGGTGATTTCAGATGAAACTAGTCGCAGTGGAGCTGTTGTCTGAAGTGTTGAAGCGCAGGAGCCGCTCGTCTCGGGTTCATATTTTTCTAGCAGTGTGCTGACGGACGGGCTGTGCGCTCCTTAGTATTTTTTCGGAGGACCAGGCGCTGTAGTGCGGGGGGGTGTGACCCGCCTCTCCAAGCTCCTCCCCTCAAGCCCTGCAGCGAATGATGGAGCCGCACCTGATACTGTGCGGCAGATGCCGGGGGGGTGCAACCGGAGCGCGGCGCGGCTGGAAAAACCTCCCTGTTATTTAAGGACGCGGACCGTGGTGGGAATGTGTGCATTCATTCATCTATACATTTAATAATCCTATCGATCACATGTGTTGTGGGGCAGTGGCTGCTGACTGAAGAGCCACAGGCCAACAGAAGTAGGTCACTGAAGTGTGCTGCAGCTGCACAGACACGTTCAGAGCTCAGAGGACGCTGCTGATGGTGCGCTCATATTTTTAGTAAAGGGTCCCAAATAGAGCTCTGTCTTTATCTGTAGTTATATTTAGTCAAATATATTGTGTCATCTGAAGTGTTAAAGTTAGACCCAGGTCTAGCTTTGCCTCACTGACAGACTCTGATCAAAGACACCATGCTTGGGACTTTGCACTTTTTCGGGAGAGATGAAGTCAAATCCAGTTATTTATAGGACACATTTAAAAACAATGTGCTTTATAGAGAGATGAGATTATTTGACTGATGATTGCAGTCAAATAAAAACACAGACATTAAGAGGATCTGAGTAAATCAATACCTGCAGGAAGAGATGGGTCTTTAGATGAGGTTTAAAGATATCAGAGGAGGGGGGAGATCGAAGAGTGAGTGGCAAACTGTTCCACAGTTTAGGGCCAACAGCAGAGAACAGGCCCGAGCACCTCTGGACTATAACTGGGAGGGTCAGCAGGTCTGAGGGGTCTGGGGGTGCAGTAAGGGCGAGGAGCTTTAACCTGTGGCCGGAAGAATCATACTGTCAGGTCTGTCCTTCACAGGGCAGCATGTAGGGGAGATGTGGTCTCTCTCCTTCGCACCGCTAAGGAGGCTCACTGCTGCATATTGACCCATTTGCAGATGAGACCAGGCTGCCTCACTGCCCGAGACACAGGTGCCCACACTGTGTGCATGACTCAATAAATAACACAACTAGCTAACCAAAGATGTGTTAAACACTCAGAACTAGTGTGTTCAGAAGAAGCCTCACGATGGTCTTTGCACAGTAAACTCTGGAAGATGTTAATTAAAACCTTAAAAGAGGAAACGGTCAGCTCGCTCTCATGAATAAATTGGTCTGGTTTGGTGTACAGGAACTGTTGTCAAGGTGTGTGGGAATAAAACACAAGATTTCACTTCAGCAAAGCTGAAGTTACTGGGCTTTCCCAACACAAACAATGAGCGCTGACAGAAGAGCCACTGACATCTAAGTGACCTGAGGCATCCATCAAGGTGCATTCGCAGTCAGTTTACACTGCAAGCAGCACCTTTATACTACACTCACACATACACATGTTTGATCATTCATTTTAGAGTAGAAGAGAAAGTAGATCAAATGAAACATGACGACTATATGAGCTGTCATGTGATGTTATCATCGGATGCACTGGCACTATGTAATGTATTTACTGGATCCCTGAGCTGAGTACGGGCCACAGGAAGAGTAGCTGTTGCCAAGGCAACCACTGATGGGGATCCCAGTTCACAATAAACCGTAAACATAAAATAACGACTACTGCATACGACCGCTTTTAGGTGTGAGCTGTCATTGTTCACTGTATTCATGGGAATTACACACACACAAGCAGAAAGAAGAAACATGTGGGGGCAGATATCAGCGGATCAACCAACACGTCGTCTCAAAGTTTTGTTTACAACCAAGATAGTCTGAGTGTCATGAAATGCTGAGGAAGCATTTCACAGTGACTCACATGACTGGCCTGTCTCTTATCCTCTTATATAACCCACGCTCATGTTTTATCATCTTTTAAACACATTTAAAAACACGGTGATGATAGTCGACCTGTCACTGCATCTCAGAGCAGACGCTTTGCTGCATGTCACACCACCTGTCTGAGGCCGAGCTGCTCATCGGCCTCACTCTCCTGGCTGTGTGCTGGGCTTCACTGCACTGTTCACACTTTGGAGATGTTTACACAGTGTTGGTTCCAACAGTCCCTGGACGACACCGAAAAGGTTGACTATTGTAACTGCAGTGTGGAAATTTAAATAAGTTATTTATCATTCACCAGAATAGCAGACCCATTAGATGTCAGCGTGTCTGGGAAGCTCCACCAAATTATTGTTAAAAAAACTTGGCTGAAAAATGAAAAGATTAAATATAACAGAGTAAATTTGTTATCTGAGAGTAATGAAGTTGGATATTTATGAGTCTCATTTACTTGAAAACCATGTTTTTTCTTACAAATATCTTCATCAGGCACAGTGGCCAGAGGAGCATGAAGCTGTAATGCTGGATGGACGTGTTTGTCTGCAGCTTTCCTGGTGGTTACAGAATAAACACAGGGAGAGGAATCCTCTGGTCAGGTTATGAAAAGACAAACGCAATGAAACTGGCTCAGTATCGGTGGTTTTTATACTCATCTGACAGTCACCACTGTCCACAACTTCATTACCATCTATGGCAGGAAATATCCGCTCAAAGTTTCTTCCTTTGTAGATGTTACAGGGTTTTTTTTTTTACTCATTTACAGTGAAGAAGGTGACAATGCCTGACAACACTGCATTCACACCTCAATGAGAAGACTGTTGATGAGATGGGCCTCTGAAACAAGTTGTGGCACCAGAGTAGAAAGATGACTGTGTGCCTATGAAGGAAAATGAGCTGTATCTGAATGGCTGGGAACGGTCCAATCCTGCATGCAGATGAGTGTTTCTGTGCCATCTGTGTTCTGTTAGAAAGCAGCCAAAACATCTCCAGCTAATTGTTAGCCTACTCCATTGTGCACACAGAGCTATTTTGACTTTGCCAAGACAAGAATCCCAAACTGTCCCCATCATGATCAACTACAGTATATATGGCAGAAAGAGGAGTGCAGGGAACATTGTGAAGACATGCTTCCCAATGCACTGGGTGGCCTACAAGTGACTATGTAACAGGCAAATACTTTTATTATAGGAAAAGTAAAAGCCAAGAGCCAAATCCTAACAGCTTGACAGTGAAACAAGATCAAGCTTTTTGCTCAGTATTTAGACAAGTGAAGGGCTGAAGTAAATGTGGGAGAGAGGGAGATATGTAGAGGATGAGGGAGGCTGCATCCTGGCATCAGTGTGGGGGGAGGCTGGGCGCTTGCCTGACTCTGCTCTGCAGGCGTTTGGCAGTGAAATGGTATCAGAGTTGAGGTCTGAACGCCGCCGATCGCACGCACTGATTGACCTGTATTGTTTTATTCAGCTTGAAACGAGAGAGCTCGACCAGTAAAATGTAAAGCTCCTCGTGGCATTTGTTTTGCAGAACTACTTTCAAAGCAATCATCCACTTACTTCCCAATAACTTTGATGTCTGAAAATCCCCGCTGTTTGAATCTGGAAAGAATGATGCAAGCAGCGCAGCCTGGCAGGCTCACCAGAGGACGATCAAGTGATACTGACAAGAATTGCTTTTGTAATGCTGCAGACTGACATCCAGGATAAGAGGATGCAGGAAAAGAGAAGCGGGCCAAACCAGCCAGTGGTCTCACGCAGAGGGCTTAGGAGGGACTGAGGGAGCCCCAGTGAACAGTTGTTCCTGTCTCCCTCTCTGGAGCCCCCACCTCCCCACCTCCCCTCCTCTTTCTTTGGGATATGTTTGATATGCTGGTCATGTCTGTGGGATCCTGTGTGTTTTTCCATCGTGCAGAATGGCTCGGTGGACCTGGACCTATCTCTGGCGTTAGTCTGCGCTGTGGCCTGGAGCCACTGAGTCACTGCCCCGGCCTTCCTTCCTGCCTCAGCTCAGGGCTGAGCCTCCAGTGCAGGATGGGAGATAACCTGCTAATCGCCGGGCCCAGCGGCTGCAGGACGATAAGGCCAACTCTTTCTGGATTCTAACATGTGGCTGCCTGTAAAGTTTAAATGTCCCACTGACACGTGTGTCTATCAGCTGTGTGTCTGTCTGGTACATGCTTCTCCACCTCTTTATGCTAATGAAGTTCACAAGAACCCACAGTACACTCAGCACAGTATATACTATATACTATATACTATATACAAGAAAAAAATCTTACCTGGTATAGCTTGATTACCTGATTTTTTTTAAAACTAACAAATATGCAGGTTTGATTAAGCAGTGTTGTATAATCACTTCCTCCAAAAGCTGCATACATTCAGTCTATCTGCTCATATTCAGACTGTGTAATTGATAGTAGTGATGTTTTCATCTGATTGTTGTTGTTTTTAGTGTCTGTAAATGTCTATTTCATTTTCCATCTTCTGGCTTTTTCCTCTGTGAGCTGTGGCTTTGGAAATTAAGCAAATTGAAATTGAAATGAATAAACGAAATGTTAAGCAATTAAAGCAATCAAGGGATTTTTCAACCACAGCGATCACACAGCAACTTGTGAATCTGCCATTGTTGCCTCGGTCAGACACGTTTACATCCAGTTAAATAAGCACATTTCCCCTTCCTGTTCCAAGAAACAAGTGGCCCAGTTTCCCAGAGTACACCATGTACGTTAGAGGAAGCAGAGACTGACCAGGCCTCCATGATGTTTGGTTCAGATGAGGAAAAAACAACCAGTTGTACATTTGTGTTGTCCAAACATTCTTTTCTGTGGGTTTGAGATGTTTAAGTGCACATTTGACATCTAATCCCTGTCCCATTTGCATCTCAGAGCCATGAGTCTCACTTCCATAGTATTACTCCCCAATAAGAAGGAAGGCTGAGTGTGTGTCCTAATCACAGCTTTGGTCACATTCATCAGGTAAAGCTGCCACGTCTGATGATCCAGTGACAGTTCAACTGATTGAATATTATGACATTTAGCAATTTCTCTGTTATTGGAAGAGAAATTAACTTGTTCTATTTCCATTTGACCCATGTTGTCAGTTTATACAATTGGTAGAAATGGTTGACTCCATGGTCGGGCAGTGAAGCATCTAACTGAGCTCATTTCACACAGCCCAGTGGGCAGAAGGGACTGGGGAAGATCTGACGCCACTGAGGTCAAACTGATAGGAATAATGTAAGCCAGCGTCAACAGACTCAGGGCTGATATTGCTGTAATATTTTCAGGGGCAAAAAGGGAACAAATTCCTATTCTTCTTCTCTGTAGCAGCATTCAGCCAGACGGGCTGCCTTGACACTAATCTCTTTTCATCTACGCATTTTAGAAACTGTGACCTCTAACAGTGAGACCACGCCACCCTCACTGATGTCTGGTGGCACTGGACCACCCCACTTCCGCTCTCCTCTCATGTATTTGTTTTTGGAGCCGGAGCCGTCTAGGCTTTGGTCAGTCTTGAGGTGTGGGCTCTGCCATTCTGACCTTTTCTCATCCGCTGTGATCTCCTGACCCCTGGACTGTCTGTGCCTGACAGTAGCCCGCTGCCGCTACCGCACCCCCACCCCCTCCTGCCATGCAAACTCAAGCAACAGAGTGTCTGGCAGCAGAGCAGCTGAGGATTTGAATAGATCTGGGCTGATGTCTCCACTCCTTGGAAGTCAGATCTGGGGGCTATACTGTCCAGTGCAGCAGCAGGAGGCAGAGAGACAGCAGTGACTAAATATAGTTTTCAGGGCCAGAGAGAGCGTCTTTTTTTTTGAATTGCTCATTTAATTATTTATTTGACAGCTCCATCCAAGCTGGACTCCTTGGTCATGGGTCATCAGTCTCAGTTGATATGTCTGGGAGGTAAAACCTGTCCCAGATCTCCTTTGTTGGAGTATTTTTCCTCCAACTGCATTCTTTATGCAAAAACATACATCAATCTCTGCTTGATTAGAGATATTTGAGCTGCAGTGTAGCTGAGGTTTGCAGTGAGACCATCTCTGTGTGGCGCTTCAGCTCATATTTATAGACTACATGGGCCTTTGTAATTACCCCATTGCCATAACTGTGTCTGTGAATCAGCTCCCTCCAGCTCAGTGGCCAGCAAGCCTCTGAAACAGGAATGCTAAATACATGGGACCAGAATGTGCATATGCCATTATAGGGTGAACCTCAGGTTTGGCTGCATTTCCATTGTAGTCCGCATTTGTGCTCCCTGCTCCAGACAGAGTCATTTGCATGACAGTGAGAAACGACTTGATTGATCTGCTATGCAGCCTTGCATCGATAACTTAATCACACACACACACACACACATGGTTGATATGTCACCTAAAAATGTCACAAACATTTTTCAAATCAAGCTGAAAATAATGTTTTTCCCCCACATTGTTGCTGTTCCTCCTCATTTTTTCCCCTTTCTCATTCTTTGACTGCAACTGCCTTATTTACTTTAAATCTCTGAGTTACTTAATGCCAACAATTCAAAAAATCATGCCTGTGTGTATGCCTGAGTGAATTATCACCTCTGTCAGACTAATCAACACATTTCATTTCACCTTTTTTCTGTTTTGCACTGCTCCTCTTTTTTCCTCCTGACACTTAACAGTAAAATAGGAAATGTATCTTTGTCCCTATAAGCTGAGGTGTACGGACAGGAAGGGCCATATGATGTAACTGTCCAAATACAGACCAGTACAGAGGGCGGAGAGGACTCTTCCTCTCTATGATGTCATGTCACTGCAGCAGTTTGCTGGCGATAAGAAGAAGAGTGCAACTTCACATCCACATATGTGGTTTGACTCCTCTTATCATTGTCCTGCAGCTGATCTGTGAGAGGGTGAGAATAACACAAGCACGGGGCAGATAAGCTGCCTCCTCTGATGCGGTAAATACATGTGATGAACACGAGCCATTTTCTGGTTATTATTGATATCATGACAGCACTCTGATTGAACGCTGACTGCTCCCACATTGTACGTATCAGCATGTTGTTTTCGCATGCCTGCATCTGAAACATCATGAGTAAAATGCTCCCCATCCCTGAGTAAACACGGACTGCATCCGCTCTGCCCCTGGCTCCTGGCTCCTCCTCATTGATCGGCCCGGACAATTTATTAGCCATTGTGACAGTTTCCTGTACAGCCAGGGTCGGCAGGGGAAACGGAGAGGTATGCAGATAAAGTGCTCAGAAACATGCTGCACAATACCCATTGTGTTTTAATTGCAGGTTGAACTGTTACCTCTAAAATGTTTTCCACATACCTTTCAGTGTGCGTGTGTGCTCGCTTGTTGTTCCACATACATGTCCTGCTGCCCAATCTATTCCCCCAGCATACTGAGTAATCACATAACTTCTGGAAAATTTCAAGCTTAAGGCTGAGATGTTCAAAAACAAAAGGAAATACCAGTGAATTCCACAATAAAGCAACGAAACCTTTAACAATAGCATGGCGTCCTTGAACTTCAGCTTTCATCCATCTGTGAATGTCACATCCAGTCAGAGGTTTCAACACTTTCTTGGGAAATATTTGGTCAGAAATGTCATAAATCAGCAAATTAATTCTGGTAAACAGTTTCACTCCAGCCAAGTTGTCCTTTGGATCGGCAGTTATTGAGAGGAACCAACAACATACTGACAATTCAGCCCAATTATTGTATGACCTTGTCCATGAGAGCGACGAGGGCGATGACCTCTGACCTCCCTGCGTGGTTTACCCCAGTACAAAACAATGAGGACACGCAATGGCATGCAGCTGCTAGGATTTGCCAGGGGACGTTAGATACCTCTGCAGCAGCAGCAGCTCAGAAAATGACTGACAAGCTGTCACAGCAGCATATGTAAATATGTCCTATTTGTCCGGTATGTGCGAGCATAAGCAGCCTGCTTAAGACGATGAATGTTAGCACCTATCATGTTTCATGAACTCAGCCGAGGTCACAGACTTACACCCACAGCTTGGACTTTCAAAAGTAAACACTCAAATGGAGCGCAAGTGTCAAAGGTAGACACTCATGGTTGGTTTAACACGGTAACACATTACACACAACGGCAGGAGGCATCCATGTCAGTTTTATTTATGGGGAGCTCCTCTAACGTGAGAAACGTGCTTTATGAGTGATTCATGATTTGTGCTTGTGCAGAGGTCCAGAATGGCTGGATTTCAGTCTCGTTGTGCTTGTGTTACATTCTGATCACCCTCACGCCGACCAAACGATAAGAAAACTGATCACACTGGGAGGGAAAATGGAAGGCTCCCACTGCAAGAAGCAACACCTGTAAAACTGAATTCCTTACTGAGTAAACTATGACAGACTATATTCTTTAGGTCTTTATTGTGCCAGTGTGTATATATATATATATATATTATGACCACGCCCTTACACTCTCATTGCTACAGTAGGGTTGTTTTCAGCCACCCGACCCACATATGTTTATTTACTGTATGTAGGTTTACATTGTAGTGCTAACATTACATTACATTATGGTGTGGAGGTCTGAGATGGGTGTCCACACATCAGCAACATAGATAATAGAAATACAAGATATGGGAAAAAAAGTCAGTAATTATCTATGGAATAAAACATTTGGGAATATGTACGTATGTAATTGTACACGTGTGGGTATGTGTTATATAAATATGCATCAATATGCTTATATGTACAGTATATCTGCATGATTACATATTTTTTCCCTTATTCTTCCCCTTTTGTTTGTTTTATTGTGTTTTCCTTATTGTTTGTCCAAAATCAAAGTCAAAATCAAAATATCAGTCACGAAACTGTGTTCCTGCTCTGTTCTGATAACTGTTTGCCAGGCTGCCAATAAAACTGTCTTGCAATTTGTTTTCTAAGTGGAATGCTCATTATTTAAATCACATCATTACGGTAAGATCATTACACGTAATGGTGCTGCCCAAGACACAGAGGAAAGAAAGGGTTAAAGACCCATCACAGGAAATCTGCATATCATGTATATTCTGCCTTGGTGGCTGCAAACATGAACATTTTAGGGCAGTTATACTGGAGGTCTCAGTGAACATCTGGCAAACCCATTATGCCTCATTAAAGGAAGAAGACCAGGATCCTCATGGCAGCATTACCTCACCTTTATGCAGCTGCGCCATCTAGTGGACAAAAGTGAAAATCTAAGTTATCCATTCATTTATTTCTTTTTGGTGAATAGAAACACTCGTGACATCTTCTTACTGTACATGGACAACATTCAGCCAGAGTTTTGAGACACCTCCAGGGTAAATCCACTAAAATGGGTGGTGAAAGAAGAATTATGGGATGGATTTCCAGCAACTGTGACAGTAAACACAAAAGTAGAATATAGAAATCTTCCATCCTTAACTCCATTATATGCATATGTTGTGGTCCGGCCTGAGGCCCCTCTGGTCCTCATTAGGAGGCAGCAGCTGCATGCTGGCAGGGACACTCATAAATGTAGAGGTTAATCTGGTGATCCTCCGTATGGATACTTAGGCAAATTGAGCTTTTTCTGCTTAGCGTTTACAAACTAGATGGAGCTGGAGAAAGACGGGGGTCTGCAGCCCAAACTGGCCTCAGTGGTGCAGACAGCTGTCAGCTAAATTCAGGAGAATCATTAAGAAAGAAAAACAAGTGGCTGATCAACTGATCCGGCCATTCTGAAATCCTGGTGTCAGCAAAGCATCTCTCTTAGGGCTGGGCTATCATGGATGGATGGATGGATGGATGGATGGATAGATAGATAGATAGATAGATAGATAGATAGATAGATAGATAGATAGATAGATAGATAGATAGATAGATAGATAGATAGATAGATAGATAGATGAAAGGAAGGGAATGCATGGCAACATTTTCACTTGAACTTTATTCAAACGCTTCACATTTCCATTCAGAAAACAGAAGTGTTTACTTTTCGCCCACAGTGCACAATGCCCCTGAATGGGAGGTAGCCTAGCATTGTAGTAATACTGTAACAGGTCGCCAAATAAGTTAGGGTGTGTTTCCTTCATTTCCCATTTAAGGTGGTTTTTCCTTATGTGAGTCTAATGCCAGAGACATCCTCTATGTTATACAGATATTTTATACTGTATAAACAAAAGTGACCAGACTTCATCGGTAGACAATCCAAATTAAGCCTGAGCATTAAAAAAAGGCTTTTGATGGTGTGACCGTTTGAATTGATGCGTTCTCTCAGCATCTGTCATCAGTGTGTGTTTCAAAGGGAATCTTTATTTCCACTCCAACATCCCGTTGTCCACACCAGCGGCTTAACTTTAAATATTCACAGATAAATTAATTGCTTGTTCGCTTTCGTCCAGCTTCACTCATTTCTCCCGGTTGCTCAGTTCCACGGAGGGCTCAGGTGCCGGAGCCTGCTGTGACGGGAGTTCTTCTGATAACACACACACACACACACACACACACACACACACGTTTAAAACATGTTTAGAGAGCATTGATCAGCATGACATGGACACACCTGGTAGTGACCAGGTGTAAGTATACACACACTAGTTGGTGCAGGTTCAGTCACACCCTGTTAGGAGGGAACCAGCTCTTATCTTAAGATGCCCTGTTGGTGCAGCTGCCTCACAAACCAGTTCACAGTTCAACAGAATGGAGAGAATGAGGCCAACTCAGAGCAAAACTAGAGGCACAATGTTGTCTTTATCTCGTTTGGCCTGTCTCTGAGATGCCAGAAAAACTAGACTGCCAATGTGTTATTGGGACATGCGCGCAGATAAGGAGAATTTGTTCTTCACTGCAGAAGGACGGCTGCTATCTTGAGTTGAGTCGAATAGACGGACTATTGTTCAGGGCTGGGCGCTCAAGCATGTGTGTGACATTAGCCAACAAACACAATGGTCAGGACCGAATCATGTGCCAGAGCGCCTCAGCCACACATCTGCACTAAAATATATAAGAACACAATGTGAGGGCACGTTGGTTTTTAGCATGGGACCTCTGTCACTGTTTAGTTGTTCACAAGAGAGGAAAAGGACAGTAACCAGCCGTTTGCTGTACCTTCGACCAACTGCTGAGCTGCCTTCTTGTCTTCGATGATGTAGAGGGCAGTCATGAGGAAGAACAGTCCACCCAGGATCCCCACAAAAGGGCAGACCAGGAGGCTGTACTTCAGACTGTGGAAGCTCCAGCCAGGACTGGCAGGTTTAGATCGGCGTAAAGCATCAGAAATCTAAAGGGAGAAGGGAGTTAGTCGTGTCACAGGTTGGTTGTCAGAGGCCTGGTTACAGCCAGACTAGAGGGCGCTGTTTCCTCATGCTGATGTCAATCATTTTGGCTTTATGCTCATTTCTATGTGGTCATTTAGTTTAAAACCCACGAAACACCGAGGTGAGGATGTTTTTCATGGCTCAGAGTAATCGTCATGTTGCTGTTGTTTTTTGTAATAAAAGTTTGAAGGTGATGTCATTATCAAACATTTACTAAAAAGAGGAGGGTAGTGGCTTTAGTTATAGTCTACCTTTCAGTTGAATACAGTTAAATACAGATGGTAGCAGCATAGGAGGAGGTCAGGTGGGGCTGGTTGTCTCACCTGTGATGTCCATTAAATGTTTCATTTCTAAAGAGTTATATTGAGACCATGGCGTCAATAAAAGCTAGAATTTTTCAACATTGTAAACTCCTTCATATTACTTTGCATTAAAATGATCATGATTCACATTCATGGTTTAAACAATGTGTGTGTATGTCACATGGGGTATTGTAGGTTTTTTAGCACAACAAATTTCGTTGCACTACCGATGCAATGACAATAAAACTTTTTGATTCTGATTCTGATTCTGAGTTGTCACAATGAGATCTCTTTGATTGTTAATGACTTGCTGTTAAAATCAGTTAACACGACCTTCAGCTTCCCTCTAATGCAGGAATGATTATCATAAACTGTGATGATGATGATGATGATCAGTTCACATGAGATTGGAAAGTGTGACAACAAACCCCGGCCTCTGCTCCTGCTACAGTGGGATGACAGCAATAATCCTCAATGGAACACGGAAACAGTGGTTTCTCACCGCTCCTACAAGGTAAGGGCTCCAAGCATCACCCAGGAGATGGCAGGCTGTAATCTGGAGAGCCTCAGCTGTGGACCTTCTGGTTGGTATAACAACATACTGAGGGAAAAAGTAACACAAGTCATCTGCTTCAAGTTTCAGCAGATTGTTTCGTGTTTTCACTCCCACTCCCACTCACACTCATACTCACCAGCAGTATGTCAGCCATGACAGCCCAGTTCAGCGCTATCAACATTTCACCTAAGAAAATGAACACCTGAAATGAGACATTCAAGCAACTGATCAAATGAACTAATTATTCAATTATTCAATAATCACTTCATGAGTTCACAGCTTGAATTTTACGATGCCTCCCGTGTCACACCTTTTGACACGATTACATATCGTTTACAAGCTTGTTACAACACTTCATCATGTTGTCCACGTAAACTGTGGACTAGAAAAGAAAATTAAAGTTCAGTGGATTTTACTTTCTGACAAACTGAAAGAGGTCTACTTCTTTCAGTTGATGCCCTATTGTCCTTACAACTTCAAGACATTTCAAAGGTCTACAGGTACAGGCAGCTCTTTCATGTGTTGTCCTTCCTCCACCACCTTGGAAACTGTGGTACATTCAGTACTAAACTGGAAGGAGGTTACACTTAGACATATATTCACATAATTATATTGTACATAAACCAAAAATGTTGATTTTTTTGCTTAAGTTAAATGTGTGTTTATTTTGTTTGTTGCTCTTGTCTCCCTTTTGTCTGATTATGTGTAAGTACACGAGAGCAGTGGAAAACCAAAGTCAAATTCCTTGTATGTGTTCACATACTTCTGATTCTGATAATTGAGCGTAGACTAAAGACAGACCAACACTGCCATCCTGAGAGCCATTCATGAAAAAGACCATCTAGCTGGAGGACACCAGCAGACAGACGTTTGTCTCTTACGTAAGTGGCGTGAATGCTTGCTGATGCCACAAAGATGGCGATGAAGAGGGAGGGGCCTGATCCCAGCAGGCCTACTGCACAGATGAGTGGGTCCACATTGGGCACCTTGTCCCTTAACCGCCTCGATAGGACTGTGCCAAGACACCCTCCCAGAATGCCCGTCACCACTGTCACAGCTCCGAAGACATAACTGCACGGGCGGAGGCAGACAGCATTGTTAAATCTCTGATGCGACTGCAAAGGATATGAAGTACACGAAGGTCAGAGGTCATGCTGCACCTGTCTGTGCGGTCGCAGGGCTCTTTTTCACACGGCTGGACCAGTCCCTGAGTGACCCGAGCTCTGGACAGAAAAGTGGGCGCCCAGAAAGCCAGGGCTCCGGTGAGGAAGGCCGTAGCCGTCACTCCCAGTGAGGACCACACGTAGCTTTTACTAGGGTCAGAGTGATAAAATGGGAAAATGAGTAAATATCAATCAAAAAAACAAACTGTAAATTTACTGCAAAGCATTTCCATCATATTTAGAGCCTGGCCAATAAATCTGCAAGGCCAATTTATGTATTGATATTAGCTTATTGCAATACAGAAATACCAAAAACACATTTGATTTCATAGAGAAACTTATTACATTATTACATAGTGTCCCCCAGAGTACTGATATTTTCTGATATTTTTATTTTTTAAATGTCCTATTCAGTAGATATACTAGTCACAGTTCTTTAATATCACATTTAAGGGATCCATATCAAAAATGTTTGTTTTAGTTAATGAACCTGACTTTTTATACTCTCAGTCAGTTGGCCAGGCTATTGTATCAAACCAGTATTAGTTTCCATGCCATACTTTTTCAGAAGATACTTGAGGTCCTCCAAGTAAGTGCTCTGCCCAGTAACTCCCTCTCCGTGGGTCTCAGCCGCACCCCTGGGTGGGTTAGGGCAGAAGAACAGCAGCAAGACGAGTCCCACTGCACCCAGGATGGGAGTGAACTGATAACAGAGGAAAATAGTAAGACATCTATCACTCATCTATCACTCTGCCAGTACTCAGCTGACTTTTCTATGTACTGATGATGATGTTCTCACCCTGAGAGCCCAGTGCCAGTCCCCTGTGAGAGTGGCAATCCCTGCCCCCGTTATGTACCCAAGACCACTGGAAACACACACGATGGTAAAACCATATGATTATTCTGCAGTGTTCAAAGAAAAATAAAACCTCTTTGAACTGTTTAAAGGAGCGTGAAAAAGAAAAAACACTTTGTACTGGTGTCTGCCATTTTTCAGCCCATTTCATATTTCGGCATATTGTGATTAAATTGGCAGTGAGACTTGATGTTGTCATGATTCTTTTTTCTATATGTGGTAAAGGTGTAGTCACATGACTTTCGAGTTTAAGTGCTGCATTGAACTTGTAATCTCCAGAATGTGACACACTTTATATATACATATATATGTAAATATAAAAAAGCCCACAGTTGTGGACCTAGACTGAGTCTAACCTTCCGACAGGGATGAAGATGTAGAAGACACAGATCATGGCACTCCGCTGAGCCCCAGTAAAGAGGTCACCAATGATGGTGGGAGCGATGGTGGAGTAGCTGGCCTCTCCTACCCCGACAAGAGCTCGCAACAGCATCAGAAGCCAAAAGTGCTGCAAAGGTCAAGAAAACAGCATAGAACTAGTTCAACAAGCTGCAGTCCACAATACAAGGATCCTCTACCAGTCTAACACTGGCTGTTCTTACAGCCGCGGGCAGTAGAGTTCATCAACAACACATTTATTTCCAGAAGAAACTGCAGGATACAGTGGGATCTCTCTACTATAAGTCATGTTCAGGTTTCTGTTGAGCTCTGAACAAATTGACAAAAACTTTTGACAGTTTGTTGACTCGTGTAGAATTTGCTTAAGCTTCTATCTATATACGTTTTGTATGTTTGTAGCCTTGAGCATGGGCGGGAATTTTGGGGAAAAACACAAGCTGTTCCCCTCAGCATATCATTGTATGCATAACCATGTCACTGTTGTGGTGGCTGTGGCTCAGTGTAACAGCGGCTTGTAAACCGGAGGTTCGATTGATGCCTCTTCCAGTGCACATGTCCACAAGTATTTGGCCGATACAGTGAACCCACAAATGCTCCTGAGGTTGTGCTTCAGCATGTGAATGGTTAACACCTTGCACGTCATCAGTGTATGAATGATGTGTGAATGGGTGAATGTAGTGTTACAGCACTGAGTGTTGGAAAATCTACAAAGTACAATCCACCGACCAAATGATATAATAATATGCATCGAAAAACTTGCCGGTGGTGGTTGACATTCAGTAAGTTGCTTCTTTGGAAAGAATTTAACTTGAAACCAAGTCATTTGTGTCTCCCTGTGAAGCTTATGGGTGTTTTTGGAGTTTTGTCAGTGGCTGGTTTGGTTTAGCACCGTCGTACCTTCCTGACTGCTCATCTGCGTGTGTTTCCTTAGGTTGTGTAGTGGTGGCTTGTTAAATGTACCAAAAGTGAAGTAGAAAAAGTGTGGTGAAGCAGCCCTCTGTTATTATTTGGAGCAAACCCCCACAACAAACCAGACAAGCAACTTGTGTTGAGGCACTTCAGGAATTACTCTTGTGATGTTGCTTTTAATCAACAATAATCTATTGTTTCTATTATCTATGTCATTGTTTTATTTTTCTTATTTCTTGGTAGATTTTGCTTCTCGTGTCCTCTGGTTTTAATACCTGAGTAACTGGTTTCATAATTTCTTGTAAAGCACATTGAGCTGCATGTTAATCATGAAAGGTGCTGTATAATTAGTGCATAATAGTGAAAATCTGCCCTTCACCTTAAGGATGAGCATCTAGAATCACAAATGTTACATCTAATACTTTAATCTAATTTACTTTTGAGGAGTGAATAAATGAAGAGGTCAAATGATAGGGGAAGAAAACCAAGTGCATACAGTAGGAAGTGGTAAGGTGTTGCCTCTCATTTCTTGTTCCGTGTGTGTGCTTGCACATGTTAACACATCTATTTCTTACTTACCGACTTAGTGACAAAAGAGCTGCCGGCTGCAGTCACCAGCCACATACTCAGACCACCAACCATGATGTATTTCCGGTTGTAGCGGTCACCAAGATACCCAAAGAGAGGGGCCAGAAGTAAGAAACTGCAGATGAAGACTGTGAGAACATTAATAGGATGAATTCCATCTTTATAAAGTGACAAAGTAACTTGACTTGTTGAGACCCCACTCAGATCTCTGACTGAAACACTATGTACCTATGTATGTGTGTCTAATTGAATAACCCTGTTTCAACAGTTCACTTGCAGCACAAGTTGCATAATGTCATCTTAAGTAATGCATGGTAAAAAGGGAACCTTCAAGTGACATGTGATTGTGTGTCATCATACCTGTTTGTAGAAGTGCGGCTGTGCTGTCACTTATGTCAAAGAATAGCTGGATCTTAGGAAGTACCCCTATATGATGATAAAAACAATACGTTCACATAATTAGAGGCAGTAAATGGCGTTTCTTGTCATGTGTACACAAGAGTTCATCTAACCTGCTATTGTGTACCGTTCCATGTAGTTGAGCAGGTTGATGTAGCAAAGCACAGCTACAGCTAAGTAGGCCCGTCTGGGTGATATGGCTGGTTCATCCACCGCCTGTGGTGTGAGTGATGAAAGGCTGTTTACAAAAGAGCCATAATGCAGACCAGAACTGGATCCCAGACTCCATCGCGGTACTGGTCTGTCCCGGGGGGATGTCACTGATCCCTTTGGATCCATAGTGAGCAGCTTTGTGTTCACCTGGAAATGGAGAATGTATGTCCTGGTTTTAGAGAAATCATTCATCCTCTGCTGTCTCACCACAGATGATAATGTTGCAGTGTGTGCACAGTAGTTTGGCAACAAGTCTAATTAGGCTCAACTCAATAAAGCTCAGTGACAGGACAGGCTTATACTGTATACAGAGTGGGGGAAATACATTTCTACAAGTGGATCCAAATTACAGCTCCTCTTGCTTTCACCTTTGAAATAAAGTCTGATTACATCACAGAACAATAGGTGACTGTCGCACTGTACAACCTAATGGCACGTGGTGAAAAGTGCACGACATTTCGTGCATTACTTTCTTGTGTTACTTTTGAAGTCCTGTGCCCCATGTGTAATCAGGTTTGTGGGAAATGAGTTAATGTGGCATGTGGGAACACTTTAGAAAGAGTCCTTATGACACAAAAGGCAATTACACAACTGAGTAAGAACAAATTGTTGCAAACAAATTATGTCAAAAGTTCTTACAACATCCCAACAACCCAAAGATGGAAGGGTTTAGGTAGAGCATGAAAGGACTTCAGCTCCCTGTACTAAATACAAGGAAAAGACAGTTTAATAGATCATTTGAAATGTGGTGTCTGGCTTTTGTGCGATGCGCTCTGCCAGTCACTCAGTCAGTGCAGTAACAAAGCCTTGGCTTGACAGAACCTAAAACCAGGATCTTCTTATCAAACCCACTCACACTGATACAGCTGCTGATGTATTGATATCATACAGGCATAAACAGTCGTCCGTCTATTCAATTTACAATCAAAAAAGACTCACGTACTTGTTGGTTATGTCTTGCTTTTGTAATCCTCTCAGTTCATTCCATATTTGCAGTTGTCAGCGGACGCTGTGGCTCCCAGTGTGTCTCTGAGGCTTGAAGAAGTGAATAGAGGCATCGGCTCTGACATGCCTCAAGAGATATTAAGTTAGTGAAGGGACCAGCCCCCTCTGGGCAGGTCAGATGCTTTCACACAGATCCTCGCTGCTGTAAACAAGCCAAATATGCATGTCAAATATATGTTTTAGTGTGCTGCTGTTTAGGATCTAACTTACTTATGTAAAGTGTCTTTGACTACCGTGAGAGGAATCGGTGCATAAAATGTATTGTTATTATTATTATTATTATTATTATTATTATTAATAATAATAATAATAATAATAGATATTGTTTTCATTTTTCTCTTTTCTTCCATTTGACTTTTCATTCTTTTTTATATAAAGCAGGAAATAAAACACAATCATTACTGGCCTGTTTCAGTAAGAACTTTTAGCAGACGGCTCACACAGCAGAAGGACAAAAGGGTTGACAGGATGCATGTGGGTGTCCGGCGGTAAGCTATAGATGTGATAGGTGGTTTGCGGTTCTGTCATTGAAGCGGAAATTGTTTGTGTATTTGCATTCTGAAAGAGAGATATTGGCCTAATTTTAGTGTCAGTGAGTCCAATCTTTTTGTCTAAACAGGTAACAAATAATTGTAAGGCAGCACTGATCATTGCCCAAAATAACTTTTGATTTCTTCTTTACAAGTGAGAGAAATGTGTGCCCTAAAATATCTTTGGATAGCAGGGACGATGGGCAGTTTTAACTGGGACCTCATCAAAACAGCTGTTTAATTGGTGGTATGCTGCATATGATGATGTTAAGTGAGGCTGTGACCATAAAAAGATAGCGCCTTGTCACCCGTGGATATAATTAGAGTGAATGGCGTTAATCTGCTCTATGAAACATTTTCACCAACAAGTTTTAATGCACAAAAACACTCTCCCTGCAGTTCATTTCTATTTTGTACTTTACTCTACTTTTGTACTCCATAAACCTACATAGAAAATAAACATTCCACTTTTACTATTCATGCAGACACTTTTGTCAAAAGACTTTGAAGACTGAAGCGACTTTGAAAGTCACTCTTGTCAACATTTCCTTCTCTTATTTCAGCTCTCCAGCGTGATCTTTAGAATAGCAGCTTACCTGTGAGATAGTAAAGCTTCCAATCTTTAACAGCACATTGTGAAACAGAAGCCTCTGTCTGAAGATCTTACCCAAAAACATTGATGTTTTCATCAGCAGGTTTGGAGAATCACTAAAAGACCACATGTGTCTCTTTGAGGGTCTCTGAACACCAGGCTAACTGCCATAAAACCTAAAAGAAATCTTGGTTTAGTGATATGATAATAGTATTACCATTTAACTTTGGACATGCAGCTGTTATAGTAGGCCACCGTTTGTAAAAAAATATAAAAATAAATCTATCTGGTCCAAGACCTGACCCCACAGCACAGTCACAGGATCGACTGTCAGCTACTTCCAGGAGTTCAACTGAAGCAGACTCCTTCAGTCAGCCAGTTCACTTCCTCCTTCAGTGTTAAAACAAGCTACGCCATGTGCTGAGATCATTCTAACCTTTAGATGCATCACGGATGTGAGTGTTAAATGAGAATATAGCTGTTAAAATCACATTGAAGGAGATAGAGAGAAAAATGTGTGCGCCTAAAAAAACAAATTACTCTATGTTGTTTGATTTATCCTGTTTTAGGCTTCTCCAAACTGCATGTTCTCAGTAGTAGTAAGTAAATATTGTGATTATTTTTCCACATTATTGGTATTATTGTTAGTAGGAGCTGTAGAGGTGTAGTACTGGGTGATGATAAGCACAACCACGGTAAAGGTCTTGTTATTGTGAAGTACGTTTTATTATCATTTTGTTGAGAGCTGTCACTGTCATCTAGTGTCTACCAGGAGCATTGCAGTCAGCACCAGCATCCAGCATCAGCCAGTTTGATGGAGCTGGCTTCAGTGTTTCAGTATGACTACAGGCTGAGGCTTATACTAAGTGATTTGATGGGGAGATTAAAGGTGCAGTCCAGTGAATAAAGCAAGCAAGTATTGTACTCACACTTTGTCCTTTGTCCAAGAGAGACACAACCCTGATCCTCCACAGTCTCTCAGAATCATACATTTGAGATTTGTTCAACCTCCAGAGAAGACAACACAAGTATGACTGATTTCAAAAGTGTGCATGGCCATCAGATCATCATCAACAGTCCAATCCTCTTTATTCTTTCATGTTCGGCTGAAAAGGGATCTAAAAGGATCTACAGGATCCAAATTTCCCCCCTGAAAGAGTTCCAGTGTGTAGTCTCACCAGTTTCTTATTGTAACACATATAGGCCTAAAGGAACATACCATAATGTGCCACAAGAAACAGTAAAATACAGTAAAGTGTATTGAATTGTTTAAATATTACATGACCTATTCCTATTTGGAAAAAAACACTGAGCTGTACTCAGTGTGCTCACAATATATTCTGGCCTATATTCAGAGCTAAAATGACAATGACAAATCTCTCCCATAGAAAGGGCGCCCCGGCACAAACGGTCATCTAGTCTTTGGGTAATTTTCCTTATGGCCAGTAGCAACATTCCCACATTTATGATCTGACGTTAGGAAATCTTTTTAGAGGTTTATGAAATGTTCGAGAGCCCATGGTTTATCCTTGGCCCTCTGTCATCTTAAAAAGCTCTGTATGAGAAAATAAACAAATGGTGGCATCAGTTAGATTCAACTCATGAAAGTAATAACCACCAGAATAAGAATGGGAAATTGTCATTTCAACAGTTCGGCGCACATTACAGGAGAACATCTGACCAGTTTTGGTGAATGATGCCAGTAATCGCTCACAGGGATAAAACTGTGGTGGACTGAAGAGGTCGAAGGAAAAGGATTTTATTTGACTTTATCTTTATTTATTCTGAGTGAAGGGCCAGGACTGCTGCAGCAAACCTAAAAAAGAAAACTGCCATAGAGAAAATATCCAGAAGGTGGTAGTAATGCATTATTCACAACACCGGCTGCTGTAAAAATCCAACGAAGAAGAAGCAGCGGCGGTTGTAGCAGCAGGAGAAGACGGCGAAGAAGAATAATGACGAGAATGCTAAACGGAAAATAGAGGGGACGGAGTGCTGTGTGGTGAACGTTAAGTTAACGCTGTTACCTCAAAATAGTACCATTGAACATAGCCGCATTACATCCGCTACACTATGACAGAGCCCCAGTCAGCGCTGTTACTCAGGAGACAGCTCGCAGGTCAGTAAAGCGTGGTGGTGCTAGCTGCTGGCGGTGCCTAGCTAACGATGGCAGCTACGCGAACGCCGACGTTAGCTGTGATTCAAACGGTGGCGCTAGCGCAAACTGTTTTCTTGAACCTTCCGCACCAACACGAAGGTCCCCTGACGAATAAACAGCGTGGAGACGACAACAGTGCAGGTCGACAGACACGTAACTCCCGTGACAAATGACCGTCCTCAGTGCGCCGGGGGGGACCAGCCTTATTTAGGTGTTTGTGTCGACGCTGCATACCGATTTGAGCTGAAAGCCGCTGTCAGAAGTCCCAACGACTTCCCACTGTCGGGCTAGCTCAAAGCAGCTAGCCGAACATTAGCCTCTAGCTGGCCCGACTCACCCGATGTGTTTACATGTATTTCACCCGGCTTAACAGGCGGTGTTTGGCTTTCTGAAGGAACATGGTGCTGACGAGTTGGCGGTATCTCATTAGCACGATGCCAGTTACAACATTTATGAATAAACTGAAGCAGCGCAGCACCACTTGACCCATTTCCCCTGGCTCCCCGTATTGGATTGTTAACATATTTAGCCAACTCGCTACATCTGTAGGCTAAAGTTAGCTGTTGTCATCTTCAACGCGTCAAGCTAGCAAGCTAACTAACCTTTAATCTCGCATTATCTGTTCGCTGTTTTATCAGAGTCTGCTGCTAAGTTGTCCTGACATTAGCCAGAAGGGGCACATCAGGTCTGGGTTTGTACCGCCAGGGTTAAGCTACAGTTCAGCTTTTGGTCAAGATGTGTCAAAGTCCTCTGTAGATGTCTCCATGGTGATGGGTGATTGACGTGGACCTGACCGGTTTGTAACAGGGCGTGATTGAATGAGGTAACCAGCCTAATGCCAGAAAGGTGTAGATGCTGTTGAAAACCTCCATATTGTGCCTGTTAAAGTTATTATGCCATTTTTTCCTAATTGAATTGTCCTCATGGCCACTGAGAGAAATTGCTGCTGTACTGTCAGCTGTTGGCAAAACTCCTTTAAATCAGGATCGTTTGGAGTTGATCATTCTGAGTTAAAGAATGATCAAAGGCGTCTCAAGGTATTTCCTGCAGAAAAACACAACATGAAGAACCTTGTTGGGTAATATCCAAATATACGACATATCATGCAGATTGGGTCAAATATGTCAGAGTGGTGACAGAAGTGTTTTTTAATGGCATAACATCTGTGTGGGGGGGGTGTGATGAGGATCTATATGGGTCTGTGTTTTGGTAAGATTATGTTCTTCTAGATCTCTTGAGGGCAGCACAGTGGTGCGGTGCTTAGGAGTACTGATGCCTCACACCAAGAAAGTATTAGGTAGACTTTATTGATCCCCCATAGGGGGAAATTTACAACAGCAGGTTTGTGGTTTGAGCCTCGAACACTTCTGTGTGGAGTTTGCACGTTCTCTCACAGTCCAAAGACACACAGGTTAAATGTGTTGGCCCTGTGAATGGCTGGCTACCAGTCCAGGGTGTACCCTGCCTCTCACCCAGTGTCAGCTGGGATTGGCTCCCCCCACAACCCTTACGGATAAGCGGTTTAGACTGAATGGCTGGATGGATAGATCTCTTGAATCTAGGAATTTTTCTTTCTTCTTCATAGTTTAGAAGTGCACAATATTGGAATCTTTTCATCCTTGGCCCATTGTGTCAGATTAAACTGAATTCATAGTAGTAATAGAGATGTCCAGGTAACAAATAAATGGGACTGTCATGTTTGTACCTCAGTATGTCGCCTAATAGCACCCTTGATCTCCTACAGGATTTCTGATTTCTGGTCAGAATCTGTTTTCTAACAACACATATATTAGTGGCTAAGGTATTTGAATGTGTAATTATTCTGTAATTAATGTAATTAATTGCAAAATGAAATCAAGTTTGGAGTTTCACAGTGCAGTATATCTGGATAATTACAGTGTGATCTGGTGAGTAAGGAAGAGTTGGCCCTGAACCATCGGGGAGGTGTGTGCTTTCAGCAACATGCTGCTTCTCACTAAACCCCCAAGCAAGGCCTCATAAGACAAGGGCGGTGTTGTCCTCTCAGCAGTCTTAAGAGAAGCACAGCATAAGTCTGCTTAACATACTGTCAGTACTATGACGTGAGCTAGCGGTGATTTGACTTTGCCATTTGTTTTTTATGTAGAGCTGAACAAAAACCCAGTGGAAGGATTCTCAGCAGGCCTGATCGAGGATAATGATCTCTACAGATGGGAAGTCCTTATCATTGGGCCTCCAGACACGCTGTAGTAAGTCTGTCTCGTACCTGGGATTTAATAGGAGAGATGTGTTGTAATGTGGAGCTCTGAACAACCCTTATTGCCTCTGTTGATTGTATGTTTTAAAACTGGTACAGCATTTACTTATGATGGTGATTTTTCTCCTTTTTGTTCACAGTGAAGGTGGTGTGTTTAAAGCTCATCTGACATTTCCCAAAGACTACCCTCTCAGGCCACCTAAAATGAAATTTATCACAGATATTTGGCACCCTAATGGTAGGTACAGTTGTAGCACACTGAATGACACTGGCATAGAAAACCTGGAAAAGTCATAGAATCTCTAAATCTCATTTCCCATGCCTGGAGAAGCCATGGAATTGGTAAAACCCATGAAGGTTTTGGACAGCTCATGGACTTCTGTTGTGTGTAATGAAATGAATTGTCACCATAATCCTCCCTTAGCTTCACCTTCATGTAATGTAACATAATGATTTATTTTCTGTAGCTGCTGAGGTAACGCAGCTCTCCAGTGTGGATGCATGACAACATTTTGTTTACTATCACACTTCATCTGTACACTGCCGTGAAGTTATTCATGATTTAATTCATGATTCCTCCCCCACTATCCTCCATTTAATTTGACTTAATGACTCTAAAGCACTAAAATCCAATAAGATAAAGTCCAATACAAAGTCCTATTTGTCCAGTGTAGTAATAATTTCTTACACATTACATGGAAATTCTACTGCAGGCCCTTGAACAGTCATGGAAAAGTTTTTGAGCATTTCTAAAGTTTCTATTTTTAGAAATATTGAGGATTGGACCTTTTGTGATGTGCGTTGATGCCAAGGAATAATTACATGCAGTTCATTAAACAGGAGTTCAGTCTCTCTCAATGCCCATTCGGTGCTTTAGTTCATAATCTTCAGCTGCCTTTTAAAGCACTACTCCTTAGAACATGTGAATGAGTTAAAGGTAATGTGTTACAGTACATTAACAATCAAATGCCTTTTACCGTTTTCACTTTCAAGTGTTTGCACATGTTGGATTAAAACTATAATTTTCTACTAGTATTAAAAGTAGAAAAACAAGTAAATAGAACATATTTTCTTAGTTTTATGGAATTAGCAAGGATAAGTTTGGCAGGAATGGGTTTAAAACAAGAGTGATAATGTCCTGGAGTAGCCATGTCAAACTCCAGATGTCCGTGACAACAGTGAACTGTACTATATGTAGAGGGACGCTCCACACTACTGCCACACTATTTAATAAAACTGCGAGTGTCTTAGAAGAATAGCAAGGAACCGGACTGTGCAAAGATGATGAGACTTTATCCACATATTTTAGACTCAAGCCTGTAACTGTAAAAGTGCCTCTGATAGATATTGAATGAAAGTGGAGGCAGGTATTTTTCATAGGCACTGTCCATAAACAGTATCATCAGTTTCAGTCTGGTAGCAGATTGGCTACATTACATATGTACATGAGTATTAAATGCAAACACTAACTCCATTACACCACAGGATGTGGGGGAGGATCATGTTCTGCTTCATAAATTGAATTCGACACGTTTTCTTTTTTTTCCTCCAGTTGACAAGAATGGAGATGTATGTATTTCTATTTTGCACGAGCCCGGGGAGGACAAGTACGGCTACGAGAAACCAGAGGAGCGCTGGCTGCCCATCCACACAGTGGAAACCATCATGATTAGCGTTATCTCTATGCTGGCAGACCCAAATGGTGACTCACCAGCCAATGTGGATGCAGCAGTAAGTTGACCTCTTAAAAAGTGACTAGAAATGGTATTTGAATAAAATGGATGAACTTTTCTGTTTTAAACCACATCTAATGGTCATCTCTTGTCTAAATGTTTCTCCCTTTTAAACCAGAAACTTCAAATACTCTTATTGTCATAATTATAGAATATAAGTCTTTTCCTTTTTCCCCTTTGCAGAAAGAGTGGAGGGAGGACAGACACGGCGCATTCAAAAGGAAAGTTGCCCGTTGTGTACGAAAAAGCCAAGAGACTGCGTTTGAGTGATATTTAGCAAGGATCTAGCTTCGTGTTTTCAGGGCAAGTACTCATGATTTTAACCTCTCTGGTTCACTCACCACAAACTAGCTTCATCTGTTCAGAAATGTCTGCCTGTTGTACACGGAACATTTAACCAAAAACATCTTGTAGACACGGTTAAAACTGATGCAGTCTAATACAACAATCCTCAAATGGTACCTGGCGTCAAGAAGGTTATAATGTAAAATCCTTTTGGAGGCTGCAGGCTGTGGTGCTTTTAAATTGTATGGCATCATACAGAGAGGTGTTAAACACACCTGGTAACTGAGTGTATGTACACGTTGATGTTCACATTGTTCCAACATAAAGAATTATGACCTGTGCCTTAAATGTAGATCTAACCCATCTGCCTCTATAGCATCATTACAAACATTATGATTACTGCTAACTTCAATTAACCCCTCTGGTACACTGTTTGAAAATGATTATTTAGCAGCTTCATGATAACAAATGGATTTTGTCACAGTATAACTGGCCACTCAGATGAAAGGGTTTGTATCTGTTGAAGCAGTCATTTTACTCTGAGGGGCATCTGAGGGTGTGTAAAAGTAACAAGGAGTATAACCTTTACACTTTGCATTTACTGAAAGTGTCTTACTGCACATGTTGACTATATGACAAATAAAACACGCACATCCATGTGTTCCAACATGCAGCACATCATTTTCTTCCTTTGTTTGTGCCAGTTCATGACTTCCTAACGAATTGTTTCTGTTGTTTGTCGTGTGCTTTCCCACAGGTCTCCAATTGAAAATCAACATGGCACTGTTTCCTGCACTCTTCCACCCTGTCGCCAGGCTTGTCCTCCTTTATTTTGGCAGGAACAGACTGGCTACTGTAGGCTGCAATAGAACATAACAGTGACTACCAAGGCTGACAGCAAACCGCCGAGCAAGTGCCAACTCAAAAAAAACAAAACCACAAAAAAACCCCAGAAGATGATAAAACATTTTTCAAGTCTATGAACTGCTTCAACATTCAGGAAGATATTGTAAAGACGTGTATATAGCACAGACTAAACCGGATAATATATAAGCTCCCTTTCCATCCATCAAGACACTTAGACCAAATGAATAGCGCTGGTTCACATAGATTTATTTTTGTCCATTTTCCCTTTCTCCACTCCAGCATGCATTAGTTTTCTTTAGGTTGTTTTAATGGGAGGTCGTAAATAGAGAAGTGTGATGCTGTTGGATTAATGTCTCCTGTGAAGAGCTTGACTGACTCGAGCGAGACACGCATGACATGACCGATGATGGGTTTTTCAAGGAATACCGCCATATTAGAATACACAGCTGTTCTTGTTCTCCAACTCAACATTGTATGTGGACCTGAGTGGATTTTGTTTTTCTTTTCAATTTGAAGTCTTACCATCCTGCTCAGTTGACTTAAAAAAAGGCAACATACCCCTTAATTTTTGTGCATGCTCAATTTTGTTTATCTTTTTTCAAAAGTGCCTCCTAATAAAATGCTTGGCCACTTCACCCTGCATTGAACAAGTGTTAAAAAATGTTGAAAAAAGATGGAGAAATTGTGTACCGCCTATGTGTGAATTTATTTAATAGCCAGTACACAGGGAATCTGTATAATTAGGGTATTTGTAACAATTTGGTGTAGCAATAACTACCCTAGTATGAAATGTACACATGTTAATTTTTGATATCCTGATACAGTTTGAGGTCCTCTTCTCCAACATTCTGTTATTTTAGCAGCCTCTCTTTTCCTCGTCTGTGTTGTCTTCAGTAGGAACTGTTATGCATGCTTTATTGTATTTTTATTTTTTTGGTTGTTTTTTTGCTGAATGTTTCTGGGATTTTGTTTGCGAATGTTTGAGTGTTTGTGTATACAGTATGTGTGCCCATTTTGTTTTGTTGCTCTTTCCCCTGATCCACAATCTCATGATTATTCTGCTCACTGAACTATTGCAGTTTTGCCTAATGTACAAAGACAAAATACTGATGTATATTTTTCATGTTATGAAACCTGTCACCTGTAGTGAGCTCTTCTAAAATATGACTTTTTTTCAATATTTACCTGTGTATTTAATTCAGCCGTGTTTTGGATACAACATGAATTACATACTGCTCATGACAAAGGCAGCAGAAACCTTTTTATGTACACAAAGTCTTCTCATCGCACAAACTACATGTTATTACAAAAAACATGTAATGGGTTTAAGGTGAAATGCCATTACGTGTTTTCTCAGCATAACCACTCTTCAGATCATTTATCTTGGTATAATGTTCTTTATGTGAACGGTTTATCACAAATTAGGGCATTGTGCCATATTAGATTGTTAAACTTTGCCAATCAACTGTCACATTCACACATTTTTACTTGTTTTAGGGTCAGAGTGACTGAATGAATCCACTGTCACTGATGACAGACCACTCAGCCAAATATGTGAATTATCATAGCTACGGACAGAAAACAGAATTATGTGGCAAGTGTGTAATCTAGACATTAGTACAGCTTGTACCATATTTTGTCTACCTTATCCATAAAAGTTTGTTTAAAAAAAAAATTCAGTGAGCAGGTGACTAACTTTATCAGCTCTTATCTTGGTTGAGCCTCTGACACAAAATGTAGAATACCCCCTCCGTGTTGCCAGAGAACAGCCTGTGTGGCCCCTGATGAACTACTGCATATCTTAAAAGGAGTTTCAGATTAATAAGACACGCTTCTCGCAATAAATGAGTCAATCTTTACATTTATTGTAATTGAAGCGTTATGGATACTTGACTTAGCTTGAATCCACTGAAGCACTAATGCACCACTTTTTATCTTGGATGTTGGAGTTTAACAGAGGCACCTGAAGGCAACATAAATTGAACAACCTTCTCACCAGTTGCATCGAACACACCGCTTTGATTCAGAGGACACAGGAAGTCCTCCATATTCTCCAGATCAGTACAGTTTAAAAAAAAAAGACTTGCTGAGCTGCCATGGTGGGCTTCAGAGGGAGAGAGAGAGAGAGAGACATAGAGCTGCAGGGAAAATTCACCAAGTTAACATCTTTTACCCTTTAGTATAGTAAATAATCTTAAATGCTGAAATTAATCCGTGGGTTAAACCTCGTGTATAAGATTAAAACCAGCATCGTAGCAATATTAAAATTCGCAAAAGGAGGGCAATCATGGCTCAACGGTGTGGTCTATGTGACAAACTACCAACTGACGTGTTTTGAGGAGCACCTGAACGCAGCACCGCTGCCTACTACCACCGCTCTCCGTCATATCGCGATAGAGGCCATCGGGCCACGGAGCTAACGCTGAGCAACATGGCGGAAGGTATGAGATTGGCTTTTTCTCTGTCTGCTACACTCCCTGTTGTCCTCGCAGGCTCGCCGAACTGCCGGGCCGGATCACCCGGTGTCTGTGCGGCGCAGTGAAGCCGTGACTGTGTGTGTCTGAGCCCAGAGAGCAGCGCGACCCTCGGCTCGTCACCGCGCGCTCAGCAGCTCCGCCGTTAGCTCCCGGTGATGCTGCTAGCTGGGTTTTACTGCTAACGTTACGAGTCAGCCGAACCGGGCAGGAGAGGTTGTAGGTGGGCTGGGCTGCAGGGAAAAATGTGTTCGGGCAGATTGCAGCTTTGCAATGTGAGAAAAACCCCTATGTTGACTTACAGGATTAGCATGCAGTGCTGGTTTTAGTGTTTAGCTAGCCGCCAACGTCACGGTGTCTTCATCAGTGTCTTCATCAGTGTCTTCATGGTCTGTCGTTTGCTCTAATGTCAGTCAGAGTTAGTGACTGTCATGCAGACACGCTGCTACACATCAGTGCTGTTACATGGAGGGTGCATACGGGACAGGAGGCTTCACAGGACCGGGTAGGTGTCACTCCCTGTCAGCTGTCATCCGCGGCACCTGGGAGAGGGACCCGTGCCAAGGGCAACACCTTGATTTGGCCCAGACATGAGGCCATGTCTGCTGGGTGTTCCTGCTTAAGGGAAATCCACTTACCAGCCTGAATCTGGAGAACTGAAGCTCCAGTCTGTGGTTTAGGGATTGTTACTGAGCAGAAAGCACATTTAGTTATTTAACATGCTCAGTGAGATGATCACTGAGCCTCAAGTTACATGGAACAGGTACTTTTAGTATATTTGTCCCTCTGTTTCTGATCAGTTTCCCTCTGCAATGCTACTGTTGTGTTGTGAGTGGTGTGGTTTGATAGTAACTTTGCTTTGTATTAACCGTATTATTAGTTAGTGCCTTTCTTTATTGATCTGTGGAGTGTGAAGCAGCTGAGATCATGTCAAAGTAAATGTCAAGCAGGTTTTGTTTGTGGTGCATTGTTTTTTTTAAATGTTTTTGATGCTGTCTGTTGTATATACAGTTTATCTTGAGCTGAATATTCTAAAGCATCAGGTAGATATTGACTTGGCTAAAGCATTAGTGATTCCTGCACAGCCCTGGTGGATTTTAGTATATTATAAGAATGTGTCCAAAGCGGCTGGTCATTTGGTCCGAAGTTGCTGATCAGGTGGTTTTCAGAAACACCCTCTTCTGTTCCTCATGACCAGTAGCTGTGCCAGTAACGGTTTATGAGGGAGGACAAAGTAACGTGCCGCCTCAGCATTCTTTCCTCACTAAAACTTTACTGGTTTAAAGGAAGGAAATGGGCCTCAGCGAAACTGTGGAATCTTGGCCGAGGCATGAATTAGTGTTGTAACATGCAGATCTGTAGAAAGTGTATTACACTTATAGGGGAAGATCTGTCCAAACACAAATACCCTCGTTACATTTTGCTGTAGTCTATTTTAAAGATTCGAACGTGTGTATACGTTGTACGAGGACTGCTGAAAAACTTTTTTTTTCTCCTCACAGTAAAGGACATTACAGTAATGAGAAATGGGCCAGTGTAATGAAGAGTAATGGTGACTCAAGTTACATTTAGCAAGCCCTTAGTACTGTGCGTGCAAATCCAGGTCACTACCTTCATGGCATTCTTCTTCCCTGTAGTATGGACACTGCTATAGGATACATTTTAAACTGTACATATCTTTGGAAAATAAACATCAGAACCACTGCACTGTGGAGCAGCCCTCACTCTAAGGGAGAGGTGCTTCAGAGGGTCTAGCCTGTGTTTCTAACCTACTTCTGCATCTTGTTTTGTTTTTGTCTTCTGTACCTTGACGCGGGACAGAGGAGGTGGCCAAGCTGCAGAAGCACCTGGCCCTGCTCAGGCAGGAGTATGTGAAGATGCAGCAGAAGCTGGCCGACACGGAGAGACGCTGTGCCGTTCTCGCTGCTCAGTCGTCCGGCCAGGGTTCTCCCAGCCCCGCGGCAGCAGACACCTTCATTAGCCGTCTACTGGACATCGTGGCCGATCTCTACCAGCAGGAACAGTACAGGTGAGGGTTGTGTGATCCTGCCTGCAAACGCTGCTACACTGTGGCAGTTGCAGATGATTTTAGTGTTATTAAAAACCCAGGACACTTGTGACATGTATGTTCGGTCTCTCACAGTTGACTGTCTTGGTTTTGCAGTGATCTAAAAGTGAAAGTTGCAGGGGAGAAGCTCAGTGCTCATAAGTTTGTGTTGGCTGCTCGCAGTGATGCCTGGAGTCTGGCCAACCTGGCCTGCACCTCTGAACTGGACCTGTCTGGTGAGTACCCCTGTGTGACATCACTGAGAATGAAAATCCAATTATTATCTACTCAGCCCTCTGTCAGTCAGTTTACTTGTGGGTTAATAGATGATGGCTGAATATTTATTTTGGAGTAGATGGGAAGGACTGTCAAAGTCCAGAGTTGGACACAGTTTTGCTCTGGATAGCTGGTGGCCCCCAGTAAAGTTTGAATGTATGTAAAATGTTACTTTCACAGTTTTAGGCAAATGATAGAGGGCATACCAGTTTTTTTTTTTTTAAATATGTTTCTTTCATATTTCTATCATTTGTCCCAAGTGATGTGTTTAGTCCTGAAAATATCAACACTTCCACTGATTATACAATCTAGCAATCGGCAAGCACATTAGTTGTTGAGCTCTCTGTCTGAATTTCTGACTTTATTACTTAATACATTTCAGATTGCAAACCTGAGGTTGCCATGGCGATGTTGCGCTGGGCATACACCGATGAGCTGGAGCTCAGTGAGGACGATGCCTTTCTTATTGACCTGATGAAGCTGGCCAACCGCTTCCAGCTTCAGCTGCTCAGAGAGAGGTCAGCACAAGTCAAATACCCTGACTTTGGCTTTGCTGGCTACAATTACACTAAGTGTTGACAGTGGTAGCATAACTATAATATAAATATCTATATTTTTATATGTATGATAGTTGATAGAGAACATACGTGACTTAATGGCCTGTTTCTCTACTGGGACAGGTGTGAAAAGGGCGTGATGTCCTCTGTGAACGTCAGGAACTGCATTCGCTTCTACCAAACAGCAGAGGAGCTAAATGCCACCACCCTGATGAACTACTGTGGGGAGATCATAGCCAGTCACTGGGTGAGTGCCCTCAGTGAATGTTCATGCACGGCAGGCGGGGGCATGAGACAGCACACATGTGTGGGATGGATGATCTTTCACTCAGTCACTGTTGGCACTGAAAAAGATGCAGTTCGGATTAGCTGATCATCTGCATACTACTTCATCAAATTCTGCCTTCTCTTAGAAGTATGAATGCTCTGAATTCTCCGACCACTTTAACCTGCTGTGCTTTCTCTCTGGGTTCATCTCTTCAGAGAGAGACAGAGTTTATATTGTGTCACTAGTGTGTATCATCTCTTCATTTACGATACAGTAAATCCAGAGAGGCCACAGCTCAGTAATTGTCAAGGTTATCTTTATGACTTTAGTGTAGAAAATGGCTGCTAGCTGTCACCATCTTCTGACACAGAAACAAGGAAGACTGGGGTTTCATTGTCTCATGTTCTGATGAATTCTCCATCTTAAGAGCCTTAAGAACTTAACTTTAAGGTTTCTATCTTTAGAAAATGTGTGACTCTTGTGGTCCATGACTCATGGAAATCATGGGGCAATTCTGATATTTGTTGTGTTTCATTGATTGTCATTTATTAGGACGATCTGAGGAAAGAGGATTTCAGCACCATGAGTGCCCAACTTCTGTACAAGATGATCAAGTCTAAAACAGAGTTTCCTCTCCACAAAGCCATCAAAGTTGAGCGAGAAGATGTGGTCTTTCTCTATCTCATCGAGATGGACTCACAGGTCAGCTCCTCACACATATCCTTCATTAACTGTGCAGTAACTAGTGTTGTTTTGTTGGCTACAGTGGAACCGGCATGGTAGAATAAAGGTTTTACCATTATGCGATGAACACGTGTCCTGTTTTCAGCTACCCGGTAAGCTGAATGAACTGGACAACAATGGTGACCTGGCACTTGACCTGGCGCTGTCTCGTAAATTGGAAAGCATCGCCACCACTCTGGTTAACAACAAAGCCGATGTGGACATGGTGGATCAGAGTGGCTGGAGCCTCCTGCATAAGGCCATCCAAAGAGGTGTGGGGGACTCATTTTTACTACAGTTTTTGTTCCATCCATGTGTGTTTCTTGTACAAGTAAATAAACCTTTAGCTCAGCTGTTCGTTTTTATTCACCACTTTATGTGAAACGTCACTCTCCCCATTTCAAGGTTTTCTTTTTACACATTTGGTTACTGTGTGAGCACTAGATTTTAAAGTTAATACATGAAAGCAGTAATTTATTCTTCCTCGACTTCCAGGCGATGAATTTGCCTCCGTCTTCCTAATTCGCCACTCGGCTCAGGTGAATGCAGCCACAGTGGGGGCGGTTGAAACCCCACTTCACCTGGTCTGTTCTTTCAGCCCCAAGAAACACTCTACAGAAGTGATGAGCGGCATGGCACGGATCGCAGAGGCTCTGCTCAAGACGGGAGCCAACCCCAACATGCAGAACAGCAAGGGCAGGTAGGGCGCGGGGCTCTTGGTTTATCAACTTCATTTTAGTTTAAAGGTGTGCAAACTATGATGGTGTTTGGACTTTGTCTGTTGTCGTTTTTAGAACTCCGCTGCACGAAGCTGTGGCATCAGGGAACGAGCCAGTGTTCAACCAGCTACTACAGTGCAAACAGTGAGTGATATTCTGCCTTCAAATACAATTTATTGAGTTTGCTTCTGACATGGAAACACATTACACAACTAATGGTTGGTGTTCAGTTATGTGAACCCGTCAGATCACCAATCAGCACAGCTAGCTATTTGATTAAAATGTATAAAATATGATTCCTTTGTTCTTCTTTTTTCTGTCATTAACACCAAAGACAGTTCTGTGTAATATCTAATGTCATCTGTCCGTCTTTTTAGACTTGACCTGGAACTCAAGGACCACGAGGGCAGCACAGCGCTGTGGCTGGCCCTGCAGTATATCACCGTGTCTTCAGACCCCTCAGTAAACCCGTTTGAGGATGATGCTCCAGTAGTGAATGGCACTTCTTTTGATGAAAACAGCTTTGCAGCTCAGCTTATCCACAGAGGAAGCAATCCTGATGCTCCTGACACTACCACAGGTGCTGCCGTACCACAGTTATTTCTTGAATGGAAGGATACCTGTGCCTTTAAGCACATTCTCATCTTCATCTCCCTGTGTTTAACCCCTTATAGAAAACTGTCTCATGCAGAGAGCGGCTCGGGTAGGCAACGAGGCAGCTGCTCTTTTCCTAGCCACTCACGGAGCAAAGGTCAACCATGTCAACAAATGGGTGCGTATGAACATCAGGCCAACAGCTAAACGGTTACACAGTCAGTATGTCCTTTTTAACAGTTCTTCACTTATTGTGGTGACAAGACCTTTATTACATTGTCCCAAGGCTAATCCATGGATTTTTTCAAATGTCCCAAACTTTTCCTTTCCATCTTAGATATAACTTTTTCTAGATAGGTGAAGAAATGAATGCAGCTTTGTTCTAATTCCCCCATTTTACATAAAGCTTCACAGACGTAGCACCAGTGCGCCTGTTACATGCTGTGTAACATCCAGTGAACAGCCATTGACTCATTCCTTTTTATATCTGACCTGACAAAGTAACTTCATGACTTATCATTAAATCATAAGATGCACATGAAATTCTTCTGTGTTATTAATAAAGATATTACTAATCCCTTTCAGGGTGAGAGCCCACTTCATACTGCGTGTCGAAGCGGCCTGGCGAGCCTGACAGCAGAGCTGCTCCAGCAAGGGGCCAACCCTAACCTGCAGACTCAGAAGGCCCTACCTGACGACACCCTTGGTGTGGCTATGCAGACCCCCCTCCACATGGCCATAGCTCACAATCACCCAGATGTGGTCTCTGTCATCCTCGAGCAAAAAGGTCAGCATATGTTTTGGAGTTTGACACATTTGAATGCCTGTAACTAAAGTGCAAGCATGTCAAGTGTGTTAGCTGATTTCTACTTTACCTCACGCCATGTTATCACTAATATACACCACTTATTATACACCACTTATTCCTCCTCTGATTGCTCTGTTGCAGCCAATGCTCTTCATGCCAGCAACAACTTCCAGATCATTCCAGACTTCAGTCTCAAAGACTCCATGGACCAGACAGTGCTGGGCTTGGCCCTCTGGACAGGTATTCAGCACTATACCTCCATGGGGAAGTTGTTATATAGCTGATTGTACATTATCCAAATAACCATGCCACAGCGCTGCATGTTGACTTGTGTATGTGATGTGTCTGACCCTGTCAGGTATGCACACCATAGCAGCTCAGCTGCTGGGCTCAGGGGCTTCTATCAATGACACTATGTCCAATGGACAAACTCTGCTTCACATGGCCATCCAAAGACAGGACAGCAAGAGCGCCCTCTTCCTTCTTGAGCATCAGGCAGACATCAATGTTAGGTAACGCCTGGATTACATTGCTATTGTGGACTTGCAGTGCTTTCTTTTCTATTGTTTTGAGAATTTTATGCCTTCATTCATTAACCGACACTAGTGAGGTGACAGAGTATTTGGGGAGAGGAGAAATATGGGAATCATATGTGCTTAAGGTATCCAGCCAGACACAAACTGGTCATTGCAGTTTATAGTTCACCTCTTCACCCCGCGGTCACCAGGGTGTCCTCATCATCTATTATTGTTTTGTTATTTAAACCAGATTCAGTGATCCTTCAGAAGTAATTTGCAGGGTTAACATATCACAACCATAGATGGAATTAATATACATGATATTATGTGGCAGGAAAGGGCGCATTACTTGACCATTAGTACAGAAAAGTTCAGTTCAGTCTCCCAGTATTCAGTTCAGAAAATGTTGGGGGGAGAGTTTCTAAATGATCTTCTTTATCTTATGTCTATATACTTCCTCTACTACCAGGACTCAGGAGGGACAAACGGCACTACAGTTGGCCATCAGTAACCAGCTGCCACTGGTGGTGGATGCCATTTGCACAAGAGGAGCTGATATGTCTGTGGTGAACGACAAAGGGGATCCTCCACTGTGGCTGGCACTGGAGAATGGCCTGGAAGATATTGCATCCACGCTGGTGAGACAAATGCATACGCAGCCAAGCTAGAGATGATGGTACCCTCTTAGTTCCTTGTTTGTATATCGCCGGTTGCTAACTGTAACAAAACAATATTCAAGATGAAATGTAACCTTAATTAGATGATGTTTCAGGCATAGATGCATGTGGTTGTCGTGGCAACAGACATCCCCTATCTTATCTCTCAGGCTGTCTCTGTGGTTTATATGAATCATCTGCACTTCTATGTGCTTTCATACTGATCGAGTACTTTGCCATGGATTATATTATAATGAACAATTATACTTCCAGAAGAAAGGAATGTGACTTGTAGGAATACTTTATGTACTTGTATAGCTTTGTATTCATTGAAACAGTAGTGATGAACATCTAGCACCTTGCCCAGTTTCATGTCAAAATTATTCAAAACATCTGAAGTGAAGGTTCCAAAAAGACAAAAAAACAAAACCAAATTACTTTCACTCACTGATGTCTTGTTGCAAAACAGCTGCACAAACCTTGTAGAACTCTGTAGTCGTGCCTGTAGTCTGCATTAAAGCCTTGTCATGGGCTTCAGTTTCAGCTGATGTCAACATTTTGAAGCCAGTTTGATATCAGGCCTAAGACCAGATTTTACCACCTGGTGTCAAACGTGACTCAGCCACTCTGGAGTGGAACGTAATGAGAGTGTAGCAACACTGCAGTCAGGACAGCTGGACAACCATTCATGTTAACCTTTCTTCAGCACGTCATAATCTGAAAGATTATGCTGCACTTTAGAAGGAACTAAGTTTATTAGGCCCCCAGGAGGCAGTCAGCAGTGTCTCGTCTGCCCAGGGGATCATTGTTTTTAGTCTTGGAGGTTCATACAACAGGACTAATTTAATGGCCTGTCAGGTTTACACACCATCTGAAAACAAAGACCAGTGACTTCATTCGAAAACTGGTGGTTCCCTTTATAGCCTAAACATACATAATACTATTTCATCACATCTGACTGTGAAACTATAAGATTTTCCATATTTTCACTTTGTCCCAAATAGGTCCGCCATGGCTGTGATGCGACCTGTTGGAGCACAGGGCCCTCTGGCTGCCAGCAGAGCCTCCTGCACAGAGCTGTTGACGAGAATAATGAAGTCTCTGCTTGCTTCCTCATCCGCAGGTCTGCCACTCTCCTTACCATTAGGGTTTGGGAAAAAAATCCCAGCCAGGGAGGCATAGATTTGCCTAAACTTTTACATATGAACAAGACATATTAAGACAATGTGATTTTTATTTTTTTTTAAAAAGTGAAAGGTTTGTCAGTGTTATTGGTGTCCAAATGACAGATGGGTGTAGTTAGATGTCTTAACTTACAGTCTGCCTGATGTGTGTTTAGTGGGTGCGATGTCAACAGCCCCAGGCAGCCAGGTGCTAACGGAGAAGGAGACGAAGAAGCCCGGGATGGACAAACGCCCCTCCACCTGGCCAGCAGCTGGGGTTTGGAGGACGTGGTACAGTGCCTTCTAGAGTTTGGAGCTAATGTCAATGCACAGGTCAGTCTTGTCACATTGGTGGGACCATTTTTGTCTGAAACTACTTATATTTTTCCTGCAGCATAAAGCTAATGGGAGATTAGGGAAGTGCTTATTTCTGTCTGTCTCCTGTCAGGATGCCGAGGGCAGAGCTCCCATCCATGCTGCCATTAGCAGCCAGCACAACGTCATCATACAGCTCCTCATTTCCCACCCAGACATTCGTCTCAACATTCGCGATCGTCAAGGAATGACCCCCTTTGCCTGTGCCATGACGCACAAGAACAATAAGGCAGCAGAGGCTATCCTCAAGAGAGAGCCAGGTGCTGCTGAACAGGTAGCGCTGACATTAGTGCACTAGTTTGTCTCACTGAGCATCAATAAAAAAAATAGAAGCAGTGACAGAATTAATCTCTCCTGACGTCAAACTTCTGTCTCTGTGCAGGTGGACAACAAAGGACGCAACTTTCTCCACGTGGCTGTGCAGAATTCAGACATCGAAAGTGTCCTGTTCCTCATCAGTGTTCAAGCTAACGTCAACTCCAGGGTTCAGGATGCAGCCAAACTCACCCCTCTCCACCTGGCTGTCCAGGCTGGATCTGAGATCATTGTCCGCAACCTGGTACGAACCACAGATTTTTCTTGGTCTCCTGCATTTTATTTTCGTGCCAATTTAAGTGCTATCGAAAGACTGTTGATGTTTCTGTATTCATTTGCATCTGTCTGCTTCCAGCTGCTTGCCGGAGCCAAAGTCAATGAGCTGACCAAACACAGGCAGACGGCACTGCATTTGGCTGCCCAGCAGGACCTGGCCACTATTTGTTCTGTGTTGCTGGAGAATGGTGTAGACTTTGCTGCTGAGGATGAGAATGGCAATAATGGTACCTAATATTCTTTATTTATTCTGCTTTTGTTTCTTTGAAAAAACATTGTAATATGCACAGCTCCTTTCTCTGGATGTTGCATTTTATTTCATGCCAACAGTGGTAATTATTGAGATGCATTTATATCCAGATTATTTCACTCAAATGTTCCTCAAGATAAAGGGTTGGTTTATTTCAAAGGACCCAATGCTTTCGGCTTTGAAAAATCCAGTTGGAGTTACTCTATTCTCTGTTGTGTAGCTGATTATTCATTATTCTCCCACCACCCCAGCATACCATAATCCTTGTGAATAATCTTTTGTTCTTTTGTCTGGCCTTCTTGTTGCCTCCTCAGCTTTGCATCTGGCTGTGATGCAGGGCCGCCTTAACAATGTAAGAACCCTTCTCACAGAGTCCAACATTGATGCTGAGGCCTTCAATCTCAGGTACTCAGTTTCTTCTTCAGTCAGATGTTTCCTTGAGATGACTAATGTCAAACTTTTAGAGTACAGTAGTCCCTCGCTATAACGCGGTTCACCTTTCGCGGCCTCGCTGTTTCGCGGATTTTTTTAGTGCAATTTTAGTGCATGCTTTTTTTTTTTTTACAGTGTATGAACGCGCATTGTGTTCTGCGTCCTGATTGGCTAAGGGACTGTAGACCAATGTCAATCAATCTCCTCCGTGCCGTGTCTCTGTACAGTACAGAATGTGTTCGGCTTGCCAAATTGACATAAATGTTCAATCGCTAGCAGTGTGACTTTTAAGTGCTGCCTGTTTGCAAGACAAACAAACAAGTCAAACAAGAGATAAATGTGAGAAAATGTTAATGCCTGTCTGAGAAAAGTGTATAAACTGTATGGTGAGGGGTTTTACAGCCTTAAAATATATTTAGTAATTGTAAAAAGTAAAGCTGACTACTTCGCGGATTTCGCCTATCACGGGTTACTTTTAGAACGTAACCCCCGCAGTAAACGAGGGACCACTGTATTGCAGCACCAACATTGACACGATAAAAACAGAAATATTGAGTGTTCACCATGTACTTACCCATCTCCTTTTCATCTTGTTGTCTGCTCAGGGGTCAGTCACCAATGCATGTACTGGGCCATTATGGGAAAGAGAACGCCGCTGCCATTTTTGAGTTGTTCCTGGAGTGTATGCCTGAATATCCTCTGGACAAACCAGATAATGAAGGGAACACAGGTACCACAGCTCACTTAAGTGTTGTTGTTTTTAACAGTATACAAATAGCATACTAATACCTGTGGTGCACTTGTCGTAGAATGACTGTGATCTGTATTTTATTTCAGTGCTGCTCCTGGCATACATGAAAGGAAATGCAAACTTGTGCCGTGCTATTGTGAGGGCTGGAGCTCGACTGGGCATCAATAATAATCAGGGCATCAACATTTTCAACTACCAAGTTGCAACCAAACAGTTGCTCTTCCGTCTTCTAGGTAACTTTTCAGGCTTCATATATGATCACCATATTTTAAAAGGGCAGCCCCACATTAAGCAGCATGACCCCAGTGGTGATCTCCGGGTTAATTGGAGTTTTTTTTCATTTGTATAGATATGCTGTCCAAAGAGCCCCCTTGGTGTGATGGGTCCAACTGCTATGAATGTGTCGCCAAGTTTGGTGTTACAACACGGAAACATCACTGGTTAGTAATATGGGTTTTATACACCTACAATAAATATTTTCATGAATTTCACATATGTAGTCATTTAGTGTCAAACTGTACGATTAACCCTTTGTCTCCCTCTCTAGCCGCCACTGTGGGCGCCTGCTGTGCCACAAGTGCTCTATAAAGGAGATACCCATCATCAAGTTTGACTTGAACAAGCCGGTGAGGGTGTGTGACATCTGCTTTGATGTACTAACTCTGGGTGGGGTATCGTAATGCAGAGGCCTGAATATCCTCCACCCCCTGACAGTGACCCTGTCAGGCCCAACTTGGCACAGTCATTCAGGCACACCAGGAGAAAGGACATCAGTAGCACGACATACTAACCAGAGATTCTCTGACATTTACGGACCATCAACTTTATCCTGTTCCAGTCTATGAAAAACTATATTAATGTTCTAGAGGGACATTTCAAATAGAAAGTGAAACATTGTCTTTTTGTTTCTGTATCGATCAAGTATTTTACAGTTGGTATAAGCAGCTCTGCAGTTTGGTAATGGCTGGACTGAGTTTGTTAATCAATTCCCCAAGCTCAATAATGCTTGTACTGATTAGCTCTTACCATCACAAGCAGGTAGCTGCTGTATGTAAACATTTCAATTCAATGATGAACATTTGAACGATCAAAACACCCGCTGAGGGATTTTTCCCGTTCGGATATTTCACCGTCTACAGCCTTCATGCTATGTGAGCTGCCCAAAGACAAACATTCAATGCTACAAAATGAACACTTACATTCGTATGAGACCTGAGGCTGCCAGTAAAACTGTAAACATGCCCCTAGATCACTAGATCTAGACTGAATTATCAACACGTTCTCTGAAATCTTTCGTCTTTCAGTCTTCTGTCACTCCAGTTCTGTTTTGAGTGGATAAAGTGGGACAGACCAGGAGGATTTAAAGGGAAAGCAACTCTGCTTATTTTTTAAAATTTGCTTCATTTCCACAAGAGATCTAATTAAGAGATAGATTCAGACTTCTAACGCTGACATTGTATTACTTTACTGTTGGAGGTAAAAGATGGCACAACTGGACGAAGATGTAATTCCTCATGAAATGTGATTGTTTTTCTCAATGATTGGTGCATAGTCTATCATGTGTAGGCACGATACAGTCTATGGTAGGCATCAGCCAAATTAAATGGAACGCTTACTTTTTAACATGGCAAGTTGGTGAAAATGTGACCTGAGAAAACCAATTTTAACACAAGAGGAATATAAATGTGGCCCTGAAAACAAAATTCTCTCAACAATCCTCTTCCTCAGTTACACAAATGCCTGTTCTGCCTATGCATGTCATTTAATTTGTAGCCTTTACATGTCATTGTCATAATCATCGATCACGTCAAAATCAGTCACCAAATGATTACATTCCATTTTTGATCTGCCATGAGGTCCTCATAATCCCCACAATGTTGCCTCAAGTCAAGTTGTCGTTTTGACCCATCACATTCAGCGCTTCTTGATTTCTAAGCCTAACAGGTGCACTTTATCAAGATCACATGGCATTTCCGATCATGGGGGAGAATGTGGAGTGGAGGGATGGCCAAGTAGTGGGGCCTCTTTAATGTTAAATTGTACAGATAAATGTGTGATATTTTTGACCACTACAACTGTTTTGTACTTTAATGCAGTTTGTGCTTGTCATTGTGACAAACCTAAATCTTGCCTCTGTTAATCTTTTATGCACATTGTTTAATCTTTTATGCACATTATATTGTATCTGTATGCTCAGATATCTAGCCTGTCTCTTCCTGGTGTATCCTTTTAGAGAAAGGGAGGACAACTTTACATAAAGGTCATCAAAAACCAAGGCTTTGACTTCTCTTCATTCATTCTCTTTATTGTGAAGCTCATCGCTGTGACTTCTTGTCAAATTTGGCAAAAGGTCTCTGTTTTCCTGAGTTTTGTGCTGCTAAAAAGCAGATCATGAATAGGTCCTTTGTCTGGGCCGGCCCCCAGAGACTAGTACTCTTCAACAGAGCACGAGTCAGCACGTGGAGGGCAGCCGTTATATTCCTGCAGGTTGGGGTCTTCCTCTGCTGCAGATGGGTCTTCAACACAGACACAACGGACCCCGCTGGAGCCTGGAGAGAAGAGCTTCCGTGGGACGCCTGTCCAGCGTCTTTCCACTCCACCGCTGGAAGGGAAAAATGTCTGTCGTCAGCAAGCAGTAGCTCACAGCAGTGTATCATATGCCCTGTAAGTTTGTTAATATCTGATTAGTCCAGAAGTATTTCCATACCTCTTAGTGGAGCACCAGACTCTTCCTCCCCTGGCAGTGCTCCACTCTGAGTTGCAGGCTGGAAAGCGTACCATCTCTGCCTCGGACTGGGCCTTCATCCGCTGGCCCTCCGCTAGTGAAGCCTCTACCTGCACCAGGGCCTCTGTGGGCTGCCCACTCTCGCTATAGAACCGGCCTGTTACCAAACCTAAAATTCAACATAGGAGAGGCTGCTGTTTGTCTGACGGCTATGATGCTGATGATGAGTGTCAGTTGATGAGGAGAGGGGAAACGTCTAAAGTCAGTAATATCACACTATCACACATCAGTCATGAGCTATTACACTTCAATGCTGCACAGGGTGTAGCTCCTGAATGGAAGTTCTGTGGGATGTTTTCATTTGTGTGGACTCAGAAACATATTCTGGAGTTGTCCAATCATTGGTCATACTGGATCAGTATGACCAATAGTCTGTATTTCTGATGTTACGGCCCCTAAAGTAGTTCTGTTGAGGAATCCAAAGAATGATTTAATTTGATGCAACACCCTCAATTAGAAAAAAATGACAGAAGGAGTTGTTCTGATGCCAACAAATGATTCTAATAGAGCTGAACTGAGCCTGATCTTGCAAGACGCTTGGAAGGCTGACTCACTTTGTTAAGGGAGAAATGCATGTGGCTTACCAAACATCCAAATGAAAGCATTACATACCCACAGTTTGGTAGTCCCTCTGATAGAAGGCCAGCCAGTCGTAAAGAGCCATCACCTGCAGTGGGGACAGGCTGGACACATCATCTGTGAGGCCACTGTCACTGAAGTCCCCAGTGATGAAGGCCAGGGAGGCATCCTTGCCTGAAAACGCACACACATAATGCATAAAGTGCAGTGTGTGGGACACTCTGTGTGCAATAATTAGACTGGAATCACTGCTCCTGGGTTAGGTGTGCAGAGGGTCTGGGGTGTTAATCAGTATCAATGTTTGCCCCATATTTGATTTCACATCAAACATCAGTCTGGCTTGTATTTGACACCTCGGGAGTTAACAGCACAACACACCTGCCATAAAGTGATAAGCACCACCTGGTCCATAGTGCCTGTGCCCCCTGCGGACATCAAACACCTGCCCCAGCACAGCCAGGTAAAGGCCCCTGCTGCCTTCCTCCCCGTCGTACTGTGATAACTCCTGCCTGCTCAGGAGCCGCACAGGGGGCCCCTGGCCTGATTCAAGCCCAAACCTAACGGACCACTCGCTGGAAAGAAACAAAACTGCCAGTGAAACAAACGCGACAAACACACAGCCGAGCATGCTGTCCATTCGGCTGCTTTGGCACGAGATCCATTTACATCACGGCATCTTTCCTCTAATTGGAAAAACAGTGTCAACAGCGCAGGTGCTTCCGTGAACGAGACCGCCACTGCGCATGCGCAGATTGGTGACGCACCAGACGTTCTTCGGGCGAGCTGACGCAGCGTACGTCAATGCGGTAGTAGTGGACGGCAGAAGTCTAGCTGTAGGTTAGAGAGGTCTGTGTACAGACCGGTGCTGCCGCTGCGAAACTGCCACCCAGAGGGCCGCAGAGATTTACGGGGGAGTCCTAGGTCGGTGAACCAAACATGGGGAACGCAGAGAGCGGCTGCGGAGGAGGCAGCGGCGACGAGGAGGACATAGAAACGGAGAGCCCCGGCTTCGCGGAAGATAGCCCGGCCTCTGCGGCCACTGGCGTCGGCGTCGGAGGCTCCGGTTCTGGGAGAAGCGGAAGGGGATCGAATAACCTGCCCGTGCCCACCGGGGGACCACCCAGCCCCGGGGTCCTCTTAGAGCAAGTGAAGCTGAGAGAAGCGGCCGCTCGCATTAGCGACTCTGGGGTCGCCATTCAGGAGTCGGTCCTGGCCGGGAATGAGGGGGTCCTGGTGCGGTGGCTGGAGGACAGGTTGAACCGAGGAGAGGAGTCCGTCAACGTGGAGCAATTCTGTGAGATGTTGGAGAGCAGAGATGCCCCGAGAGACGAGTGTGAAGAGGTATAGAACCACAGGAGGGCAAAGGTGCCTCTTTCTAGTAACGTGTCGTGAACGGGGCAGTCCATTCCTGTTCCTGTCCCAGGTAACGTTATGGGGGCGGAATGGTTTCCAGCCATGGCCATGCCCATATCTGATGGACGAGAAGTGAATGTGATCGCTTTGTAATGTCATGAGAGCGGAAGACATGTCATCCTCTGATCTGTTTAGCAGTCTTAAGGGTGTGCAATGAGTCAGACGAGCTGTCATGATGTTCCCGTTTATTGTCACTGGATTTTCAGCTTTGGCCTCTTGCAGCAGAACATGCTGCTTTGTAGTCTGATGGCTGGCATCTGTTGTTTGACCAAAGGTTGCAGATGAATGGGTGAACTAACGAATGTGCACTTTAGTCTGCATCTGGCTTTGTGTGGCTAGACAAGGAATGCTACTGCTACACTTTAAACACTACATGCTGCACGGGTTCATTTAGGAATCCAGACCCTGTGAGATGTGGCGCTACTACCTGCCTCTTTTGTGCCAAAAGACAGATTGTAAATCAAACATGGAGTGCACATAACTTCACAATAAGCAGCAGAGGTGGAGCTCTTTCTGTGCCCTACGCACGACGGGCACCCACCATTTGTGTTTTAAGTTCTATCAATACGAGTACAGGAGTGATTGTGATTGTGTCAGCATGTAAAATGTCCCACTGTGTACTGTCTGTGTCCCCGTCTCAGGCCTTTGGACAGTTTGATGCCGAGGGGGATGGGGTGGTGGATGTAGAGAGCATGCTGATTGCCCTGAAGAACTCCAATGGAGCTAATCTGAAGGGAGAGCTGAGTCATGTGATAAGACAGCTACAGGCGTGCTCCCTAACTCCAGGTGAGAGATGGAATTTGTTTAGCAGGGTGAACGAGGCCAGAGGCCAATATTTGAATATGTATCATCAACAGGTTGTAGAGAAGTCCACCCTAAATATCTTTCCACCCCTTTATCTTGTTTGCTTCTCGCAGGTTTTGTTGACATTTTCTCCAAGACCAAAGATCGGTTAGGGGCGCACGCCTCTAAAATCCTTAAATTCTTACACAGGAATCGTATTCCCAGCAGTGCCATCCCTTTCCCTATTTTAGAGGGCTACAACAGTATCTGCACTATGAGATCCAGTGTGGTCCAGGACTACTTGGAATTCCTCTTGCAGAAGGAGAAAGGTGAACACCAAAGCTTCAGACGAACAAATTGGCCAGCCAATGCTAACACTGAAGACATACTAAGGATTGCATCTGACTCCCACTGTCGTCCTCATCTGTACTTGTTTCTTTCAGATTTAGACATCCAGTACAGGGCAGAGCTGGACCGTGATCCGGAGGTGGACAAGGTGAAGGTGGTCACACAGTGCTACAGCACAATAGAAGCTTCGTCCAATGTTGGAGACATTTGCAAGATGACAAATGGGGAAACGGCATCGTTCTGGCAGTCGGATGGCAGCGCACGCTCACACTGGATAAGGCAAGGACATCTGCTCTGTAAAATGTGACTCGAGGCTTTGCAGCTGTTTGCCATGTGTGTCTCATCCTTGAGTTATAACGTTTTTGGTCCATGTGTATGTAATGTATCTCTTTTCAGATTAAAAATGAAACCAGACGTGGTTTTGAGACGCCTGGCCATTGCTGTGGCTTCTAATGACCACAGCTACATGCCTCAGCTGGTTTCAGTTGCTGTTGGAAAGAACCGGCGTTCTCTGCAGGAGATCAGAGATATCCGCATCCCCAGCAATGTCACCGGCTACGTAGCTCTCTTGGAGAATGCCAACATCACACATCCCTGTAAGTCACCACCTGTCCGTCTGTCTGCTTAGCTGCTGAGTGTTTATTTATCTCAGGCGTGTTCAGTGTGTTCCTTCACCGATGCTGGTTGAAAAACTGTCCCTCTGATTTGTGACCCTCCGGCGAAGACGGTGCATGGTGTCCGCTTCAGAAGAGCACTGCTGGGCTCATAGGTAGTTGAGTGGTTAGGTGCCTCACCTTTGAATCCACACGCATGCCTCCATGAGTTTAGTATTGAATCCACAACAAGCAGCTGTTCGCAAAATAACAGTCAAATATTAGCAGAGGTTCAAACGATAATGACGAACGAAAATTCAGCAATGCGTTTTGAAAGTACGTGTGATTGGCACTTCTAGCTACAGGCTCATTCAGTCACCGCCCTCTGTTTTGTAAATAATTTGCTTTGCGGCTGGCTGTGAATGATTTGCTAATTCACAGTGGGCAAATTGAAATTCACTGGCTGGCTTTGCATGGCTATAACCTCTCATGGTTACCGCAGTGGAAGTGATTTGTTTTCTTTAAATCTCCCTTAATGAGCATCTCCTTTATTTCATTGTCAGAGGATGAAGCAACCGATTTATGGCATTTTTGCACGATGTATTCCATCAGTCTGCTAACTGCATTCTCTCTTCACCAATCCCAGACATTCAGATCAACATTAAGCGGTGCCTGAGCGACGGATGCGACACACGGATTCACGGCTTGAAGACGCTAGGTTATCAGATTACCAAGAGTAAAGAGGTGTCTGTTTCGGATGCTTCGGCCATCTGGTACCTGTCTCTCCTCACCTCCTTGGTCACCGCATCCATGGAGACTAACCCTGCACTGGCTCAGACGGTCCTCCAGAGCACACAGTAAGACACACCACTACTCATTCTTTTGCACGTGTATGTAAACACAATGTTTCCGTTCTCATCTTATTTATTTCTCCAGCGCTTCTGAGGGTTTTTCTTTGTGTTGTTTTTCTCCCAGAAAAGCCTTGCAACACATGCCACCGTTGTCCCTAACACCGTCTTCCACAGAGTTCCCCAAGTTCTTCTCTCTGAACATCCTGGAGGAGGTGGATGGATTTCTCCTCAGGATAGCAGAGTAATGACCTGCTGGGATTACATCAGCACACCCACCCATCACTGCCACACTGAGCTCATAACGCTGACATCATTGCAATGAAAACAGGCTAAAATCAAAGTATTGATTTAGCAGGGCCATGACACACTGTTTCCATTCGATGTACTGTGAATCCCTCATGGTGGTTTAGATCTTTTATCAACAGCAGCAGCAACAAGCAGCACTGTAGACTGTATTTGTTCACACATAGATTCAACATCGTTACAGATACATTATCAGTCTTTACTATAGTAGTCACATGATTCCTTAAACCCAACACACAAGAAGCATTGTGATTTTGAGACTTTAAATTTCAGTTTGTTAAATTCCAAACAAAAAATGTTGTAGTGAAAAAAAACATCTTGTCTGGTCCAAATCTAGTAGTTGTGTTTATGTAGCCCGTCTTTCCCTTTCTGTTTTACCTTTTAATTCTATAGAGAATTGATAGAGGAGAGAAAACTAAGCTGGTATAAAGCAGGATTAAAAACTTTGAAAGCCAGATTGAAAACTCAAAACTTTTTACTGTTCACATTTACCATATTAATGTCATCTCTATGGTTTCTGAGTAACTGTTAAATCCCAGAGTAATTCTCAGACTTTAATCATGCTTCATGGCTGGTTGGCAGGAGAAGTTCACATTTTTCATGCCTATATGTAGGTTGAAGGGGCCATTGGTCGCTGGAACTCGTCCTTCTCTCCATATTGACGTCTGCAAAGACGTCTCTTCTTAAAGCAATTTCAATTTAAGCGATGGGAAAAAAAATCCAGAGTTCTTGTTTCATGCAGAAATACATTCCAGTGAATAATAATGCTTTTCAATGTATACATGGGCATGTGAGTGTTGTATGATTGACTAGAAAAAATGTGAACCGGTCCTTATCCTTTAAGTTATGATCATTAATGAAAATATATTTATTTGGCCAAAATACTTTTGGAGACTCTGAAACAGACACAGATGATCATTTGATATGACTAAAAGTGCCTCACTAGTAACTTTTGCTTTCTTTGTTCCTGTAATTTCTTTGGTCCTGTACAGCTGCTGTGTGAGTCCTGATGCAGAACTGACCCTGCTCGCCTTCGCTCTGGCCAGAGGCAGCGTGGCAAAAGTGCTTCAGGCCCTGTCCTCCATCAGCGATCATTTAGAGTCCGAGTACAAGGCCTCCTCCCTCATCGTGTCTATGGCCTCCGTTAGGCTGCGACTACTTAATCGCAACGGTAACGTGACCAGCCCTCTTTTACTCTCATTCTCACGAGGACATTTGAAACCATAGGCCTCAGAGAGAAAGTGCTTAGACAACAAGGAGGAGATGCATTAGTGGACTATGCAGTGGACAACGGCTAATTCTGTTACAGTGCCGCAGCTCGGTGTGGTGGTCATTTCCTCGCAGTATAGGAATGAAATTCTAACCTGTATGGAAAATGATGAGATGTAATTTACAATGATTTATTCATCGTTAAAGGAAAGCCCCTTCAGCTGCACCTACAGGCCTGTGATGTGAAGAGTAAGGAGGAGAAATCAGGACCAGAGAATATGCTCACAGAATCCTCCACTGGAGACGGTACAACTCAGACCATCCTTACTCAATCAGAAAATAACAATAAGTTGCACTCAGCTGAAGCATCAACATGCCGTCAGGTATAAGTGAATGTTTTTGTTGCTCCGAAGGTTTTCTCACAGAAAGTGGCAGGAAAAAAGCAAGTGTGATCCTGTCGACGGAGGACCAGAGCAACTTCCAGGTCACTCAGATGAAGATCAAAGTGAGGCTCTGTTTCGTTTCACCCTTTGATTCAGAAGTTTGATGAAGCCAACTGTACACAAGTCTGACTCTCTGGTTTGTGCGTTTAAGGTGCGAAAAGGAGCCATTGGAGCAAAATGTGGCTTGGTGTTTGCTTACAAGGAGGAAGACCCTTTTGATGCTGAGAAACATTTTAAGAGGTTCAAAAAGTATGACACATGGGCCTACAAGGACTACAAAGACTTTATACAAGACAAGTAAGGATCCCTTTATGGTTGTGTGAAACTCCTGCTGTTTTAGTTTAGTGTGCTTTTGTGGTTAGCAATGATGAGCCCTTAATTAGTTTGTTTGTTAAAACAAGTTATTAAACTCCTCAGCAGTCTGCTTTAGTGATTTATGTGTCTGGATGACTCACCATGCTGTCACCTGACCTGCAGCATGAGGATTCCAGCGCAGTCGGAGGACGAGCCGATTGGCTGGTTTGAGCTTGAGGATGACTGGAACGATGTGGAGATCAAGCTGCAGCAGTGTCGCGTTGCAAAGGTACATAGTGCGTCCAGTAAACACGGAGACACGTGTCTGTCTTCTGTTCTCTCCATGCATTTGAACCCCATTAGTTAGCCCCTCATTGTTATATCTAAACAATGTGTTGTGTATTTGTGTTATTTAGTATTCAAGGCTTCCAAAATACAATAAAGATAGTACTGCTACTTACCAAAAAGTATGTTAAGCAACAGCTTGTATTTTCAATTTGCTGTCATCGTGTCACCACACATCTGATTCCTCTCTTGTCTTCCCAGTTCCTGATGGTAAAATTCCTCTGCACCAGACAGGACTCTGCTGAGCGCCTCGGAGTGCAGTCTCTCAGCTTCAGTGGCTATCTGTGCCCCGGGGCAGAGAGGCTCGGAGACCTAGACGACCTCAGTCCAGAGGGAGAAAGCTTTGACCGCGATGCTGTCACTGGCCTTTGTCTGCTTAACAAGACACTATTCTTCATACAACAGCTTACACGAGACATGGTCAGCATTAATCACATTACATCATTCATAACAATAATGTTAGTATACATTAATACATCTACCTTCAAATACCATAACCAGAACATTGCAAGCTTCTCAAAACTCTGCATTATATATTGTATGTGTGTGTTTTATGGAGCTGCATAAAGACCAGAGGCTGATTTTTGTTCCTTCTTACAGTTTAAAGTGATATCACACTAAACAATACCTGCAAGAGAGACAGAGAGCAAGTAGAAACAACCTCTGAAGAGACTCTACTGTGGTCTTGTATTCGTAAGAATCAGAAGAATCAGAATCAGAATCAGAATCAGAATTCTTTTATTGTCATTGTGCAAAGAAGCGCAACGAAATTCAAGACCAAAATACTACATCTAACCGTTTTCTTTCGATGTGGGTTTTTTCTTTACTCCCTTTCTTTCACTTTTACCACATCCTGTCACATTTCCGCCGGGCCTGTTAGTCTGCCCTCTTGTGTCCATTAGCAGGTTTTGCAACATGTATTGCTGAACTTTTGAGGGTGAATGGGTTCTCTCCATTTCTGCAGGATGCCTCTCACTTCAAGCAGAAGTATCTTCTGGACTTCACTGGTCTCAGCCTGAGCATATTCTGGGACTTCTACAGTAAACTCAGGGAGATGTGAGTAATGGCACAGTGTCACTGCTGATTTTTGTATCCAGAAGTATCAGTACAGATTGATCGGGCTCATTGATGGGACATTTCCAGAGATATTCCACCTGTAACCCAGCATGTGTCTTTGTCTTAGTGAGGGAGAGGAGGTGTTGAAGAGCAGAGTACTGGTGCTCCAATTGATGCAGAACTGTTTTCCCATGCTGCCCAACCCACTGGAGCCCGGGGGGCCAGATGAAGGAGCCACAGCAGCGGCTTGTCCATCCACATCCAGCAGCGCAGAGCCTGTGTCTGACTCTGTGAAGGCTGTGAGGGAACTCTATACTCACCTCTGCCACAGTAAGAACTGCGCTTTCATTGTCATAAAAAGTACTTTGGTCAATGATTAACGTTGTCCTTCGAGATTTCTTGGACAGTAGTAGCCTGTAGTGATTGATCTCTGACGGTCTGTGGTAATCTACGTAGCAATAATGTTTTCTGATGTTTGTGTTTCAGTTGTGGATGGTGTGGAGGGTGAGACATTAGTAGAAAAAGCTTTGCACAAGGAAGCAGTCAAGGCCATTCTTAATGGAGCAGCTGTTTTCTTCCCTGATAAACACGTCCGGCGAGACAAACTCTTCCACATGATGGTGAGGTTACTGAAATTGATGAGTAAATAAATAGATAAGAAAGATAATTAAAAAACAAACAATGTGCCTCTTTGCAGAAAAATATTACTGAAGAGGATCAGCCAGAGTCAGTGAAGGTGACATTTGAATCGCTTTGTAATTACTTCAGGTACGCATACTGTACTGCAAATATAAGAACACATATTCCCAAATACCTCCAGATGACCGTAAATCTGCAGCAGCTGTGTTTTCTCTGTGCAGTGACCAGGATCCTAGTGGCCTTCTCCTGCTCCCACCTAAAGGAGCTCCCTCAGACTTTGACATCAGCCCCATACTGTCAGTCATGGAGACGCTGCTGCTGGTGGCGACACGAGAGGTGAGGCTTCTGTCACACGCATAACGACTCATAATGTTTCATTATGTTATTCACCATTTATCTCTTGCTGTGAAATAACACGTTCCTATCTACTCCTCTGATGGTCGTCTCCATTCAACTGTCTCTCATCTCTCAGTGTGAGGTGCTGATGGTGGATGAGAGTGGTGGAGCCAGCAGGACAGTGTTGCTGTCGTTGTTCTGGGCCCTGCAGGGTAGTCTGCTCTCCTGGTGCTACCTCCAGCTCAAAGGGGGAGCCTCCACCGCTATCGCTATGGAGCTGGCCAGAGACATCCTGTTAAAATGTGAGATACAGTGACAACGTGGCAATGCTGACACAATAACTGTTTTACAGGGTTAGACTGTGTGTTTATAAGAGCACACAGTCTAACCTGCTGATATGGTAGTCCAAAGAACAACAAGTTCAGTGGGAAAACTAACTCACTGAGTAGAATTAATTGTTGAGCGGACACAAGGACATGCTTTCGGAATGACTAAATGATTTATCTCAATAGATGTGGATCAGTTCCTGGGAAGTGTCAAAGCTACCCTTGGTTCACTGCTGGAGAGGTACACCGGTGCTGAAATCACTGACAAACTGGGCAGCTCCATCCTAGCCACAGTCTTCAGACAACTGGTATTGCACTCTTACCCCATGAGTTTGAATTGTCATAGAGTTGGCTGTGCTGAATGAATGACTGTAATATTTGCTGTGGTCCCGACAGATGATTTTACTTCTGGAGCTGTGCTCTTTGGACATCCCTCACAGTGTGCTGCTGAAGAGCTTCTCCTCTCTGGTCGAGCTACTCAAAAGCCTGTCCAGTGATACTGGAGACATCTTTTCTAAGGTCAGTCCACTCTGACCTTAATTCTCATGGTACCAGGATGTGTGCAGCCTCTTACCTCACTGTATGAGTATGAACAGAGAAATGAAAATGCAGACCAGTATTTGGGGCAAGGAGGGTGGTGAAGTACAGCAACACAAGTGTAACAAGTAGTGGTAGGTACTTTACCTGAGTAAAAGTAGCTATAATACTCCATCACAAGTAAAAGTACTGCATTGAAAATGTCACTAAAAATATTATTTTCAATTATCATTAGAATGTACAGTGAGTGTTATTTTAATATATATTGTCTTATATTATTGGATTATTAGTAGTGGTGCATTATAGTGTACGTAGCATTTTACTGAGCTAATTTATTTATACTATTTTTATATGAATAGTGTATTATATTTTATAAATTCATCATGTGTTTCATATAAAATCTTAATCTGCAAAGCGACCCAGTTACTTTAGCTGTCAGATCAATGCAGCGCAGTAAAAAGTAGTCTAGCAGAAGTGAACAGCAGCATAGAATGGAAATATTCAAGTAAAATATAAATAAGGCTCATTTGTACTTTAAAAGTGAAATCCACCATTGGCTATAACAAACATTGATTGCCTGCCATGACATGACATCAGGTGGATCAGGAGAGCTGGCACCAGCCCCAGCAGCCAGTGGTGCTGAGGACCTGGAACATGGAGTCCCCTCACAACTATGAGAATAGCCGACATGAGACCAGCATCTTTGCCTGCCCTGGTGCTACCTCCTTTGAGGTGGAGTTTGATGAACGCTGCGAGACAGAGAAGAGGTGACCAATGTAAAATATTCACAGGATTTCTTTTTCTCTCCATCTCTAGTGAGATTATTTTCTAACATGTCCTCTACACTCCTGCTGATCACAGATACGACTACCTGGAATTCACAGATTCTAGAGGTGGGAAGGTCCGCTATGACATGAAGGTTGGAACGGAGAAGTGGCCAAAGGTAGGAAGGATATGGGAACCCGTTCGGCTGTCTCAAAATGAAGCAATGTTGTTGCTTCATACATTCACAGATGTCTGTTGCTTCTCTTTGCTCCTGCAGAAGGTGACATTTGACGCCGGCCCTCAACTTCAGTTCCTCTTCCACTCTGATAGTAGTAATAACGAGTGGGGTTACAAATTCACTGTGACGGCCATGGGCCTCCCAGATATCACCATTTCTTGGATGTCAGACCTGCAGCTGCTGGTGGCTCGCCTGATGGGCCGCCTTGCTTCCAGAACCCTCGCCCTAAAATCTCCTCATGGTGAGACTGTTTTCCAAAGCCTTCATCAGAGGAAGGTCTGTACTTTAAAGTGTGTCAGACTGCCTCAGAATACCCTAACATTTTTCAGACACTGGATGATAGATAAAATGCTGATATTTTGCTGTCTATTCCAGAGATTCGCACTGTTAAGGAGCTTCCACCAGGGAAAATGTCCCATGTTCAGTCTTCGCCCTTATGGAAGCCCATTCTGCGACACGGCTTGTGTGAAACAAGGGAGACGAAGCGGACTAAAACACCCACAGACCAGGTATGGTCGAATCTACTTTAAAGTCCATTCTCACATTGATATTATTTCATTAACCTCAGTAGCTAAGTGCCGTTCTAATACTATCGTTTGTGTTTCTGTGTGGTAGACAAATACATGGGCTCTCGATGACTTAATGAGCTTCCTGGAGGACTTTGCCCGCTGGAATCCTTCCCAAGAACCGATGGACAGTAGAACAGAGCTGATGAAGACGCTCATGCACTCCTGCAGAAAACAGTCCGTGAGGAACGAGATTGCGGCTGGGCCAAAGACAGACCAAGCTGTGAATGCCATTTGGGCAGCCATGGTGTACCACACACCAGCACTTAGCCATGCCCTTAAGACCTATGGTAAGGCCTTCTCATAGAACTAAAGCTATTAATTCTGTCTCTTGCTGTGTTTAATCATGATTGACCGGTGGCTGACCCACTTAGCTGATTTCTGTGTTTTGTTTTGCCTTTGTACGAGTAGTTAATCAGGACTGCAAGTCCTGTCTAAGTGAAGAATTTGCGCAGGTGCATGCGTTGGCAGACAGCATCAGAACATGGATGGTGAGTGCTACCGACAGGATTCATGTTTTTGTTGATTGTCTGCTGAGTTTATATGTGATCACTGAACTATTGTGCTGATGGTGTCATCTCAGTTGGAGATGAAGCAGAGATACCTAGTTGGCAAACTGAATGTTCCTGATGAGAAGGAAGCGGATCATGATGAGGTTACCATGGACACACTAGGTGAGAACTCCAGCTAATGCAAAGGCCATCCCTTCTTTTCATCGACTGTCTCTTCAATATTATTTAGCTTATTCCTGTTATTTTCTGTCTCTCTAGCTGAGATGTGCATTGAGAAGAGCCTCTTGCTCTTCAGGTTTACCCACTGTGGGGTACCATGCCAGGACAATGACTCTTCCAAAGCTGCAGAGGGCAGCCATACTCCACTCCTCCGCTCAAGTTCCATCTCAGAAGGGGACTTCCAGGCCAGTTCCACTCTGGGATGTCAAACTGCAGGATCTGAGGAGGGTGGTGAGGCCAAGCCAGGACAGAGCCATCCCTCCGCTGCTCAAGCCCAAAACACATCCACATCGTGTGGGCACAGCAGACAAGGAAACAGAGGCTCCACAGAGAGCCTCTCCTCTCAGGCAGGTGAACCAGCCTCACCCTCCGGCTTCCCCCGCAAAGCCCCATTCAGTCGGGCACGCCTACGCCTCCTGTCCTGTCGATCGATAGAAGAGCCCCGCATGACCCCCTCTGTCAAGGATCGCTACCCAATCCTCAAACACATCCTGAACTTTATAAGGGACCAGGCTCTCACAACAGCAAGGTGACTGATCTCCAGTCTTCTGTTTTGGATTAACTTGTGTAATTGTGTCACACAGGATTAAGTCATCCAATTGTTCCTCTTGTAGCATTCTGCAGACCCTTTCCCTGAGCAAAGCCCAGGCTCTGAGTGTGTGCAAGGTCCTGGAGATGGTTCAGCAGTGTTTACATTCCCTGGGAAAGCCACACCTCTTCCAAGCCCCCTGCATCCTGTTCCTGCAGGAGCTGCTGGCGTGCCAGAAAGATTTCACGAGGTACATTGGTTTTCAGCTCAGGTGGAGCCGCAGTAAATAGCATATGTTAATACTTAACAACTGTTCAGTTGTATCGCACACAAGATTTTTGTTTGCTTTGTCTTTTTCAGTTATTTTGCCCAGCTGTCAGACAGTGGGCAGAAGCTTGGAGAGGAGGTCAGGCGTTCCTACCATCAGTTGGTGCTCAGGCTGGTGGAGGCAGTACAAGGTTTCAGCAGCCTTAATGAGAAGTGAGCTCTTATCCTTGTAACCAAGTTCACACATAACTACGTTCACTGAAATGAAAGCGTGCTTGCAGCAGTGATTAGTAGAGTTCCAAGTGTGTGTGCAGTGGTGTAATCTGACCCTCATCACTTCTCTCCAGAGCACTGCTACCAGCCCTGTCGTGTGTTCAGACCTGCCTGTTGCACCTTCTAGACATGAGCTGGGAGGTACATGACCTTCCCCTCTTCCTGAATATTAAGCTTCCTGACCTCCTGCTCAGCATGTCCCAGGAGAACATCAGCGTCCATGACATTGCCATCAGGTAATATCAGACCCATCTAAGAAAATAAGGCAGTAAATGAAAGGTTTTTCCTTTTCATAACAATTGCTGAGGTCAGTTTCAAATATCCAATGAAAAGCTATATATATATATATTCTTTGTTTTAAATTAATCTTAAGCCAATGGACGGAGGAAGATGAAATTGCAGACTACAAAAAGAACCAGGAGTGGATGGATGAGTGTATGGACGGGATGTTTGAGAAGTGGTATGACAAAATTGATGAAGAGGACTCCATGGAGGACAAGAGAAAGGTACATCACAGCGCATAAAAGACATAAAAGTACGATCACTAGCAATTCACGTCTTAGCTGTCTGGGGAAATGAGCACAGGCAGGAATGCTTGATGATAATAATAATACTACTATGTACTTTAAATAATTCCCCTCGTCCTCTCCACAGATGCACATGTTCATTGCGCGCTATTGTGACCTGCTCAATGTTGTGATTTCCTGTGACGGCTGTGAGAGGATGGCACCTTGGCACCGCTACAGGTGTCTGCAGTGCATGGACATGGACCTCTGCAAAACCTGCTTCCTCAGTGAGCTCAAACACTCGACTCCACTAACGCATGCAGTCAAACAGTGAGAGTGTCCTATTATCTTCTCTTGTCAAAGCAGGCCTAAATGGGAATACGTGTGTTTTAACCAGGTGGTGCCAAGCCTGAGGGCCATGAGGATGACCATGAGATGGTGAACATGGAATACGCCTGTGACCATTGCCAGGGGCTCATTGTGGGTAGCAGGATCAACTGTAATGTCTGTGAAGACTTTGACCTGTGCTTTGGCTGTTACCATGCAAAGAAGTATCCCGACAGGTGACACATTTCAACACAAGTGGAATCACATGCTTTTAAAAAGGTTAAAACTTGCTTTTTAGTGGTTCACCGCCATAATAATTTCTTAACCTCCCAATCTCCAGCCACCTGCCCACCCATCGGATCACAGTTTACCCCATGGTGACCATACGGATCAGTGACCGTCACCGCTTGATCCAGCCCTACATCCACAACTACTCCTGGCTACTGTTTGCTGCTCTGGCCCTCTACACGTCAGAACTGAGCAGTGAGAAGCAGATGGAGGGGGAGTCTTTGGACAGCAACACCTTGAGCCAGGCTTCAGCCCTGCAGACATGCTGCTCCCATCTCATCACTGATTGCTTACTCAAGGGGCAGACTGGCAAAGGTCAGTCAAACCGGAATTTTCCATTTCACCCTACTCATAGTTTTTATGCTAAGCTAAGGTGATCGTCCTCTACCCCTAGCTTCATATTAAACGAATAAGAGGGGAGAGTGGTATTGATCGTCTCATTTAACTCTTGGCAAGGAAACAAACAAGCTAATTTGTAGATTTTTTTCCACAATTTTTGATGAACTTCAACAATACATCTTATTATATAAATGACAGAGTTGTTTACTTGTCTATCCATGTGCCTCGTGGTATATCTGACTCTTCTAATCTGTATTTCCATGTTTTTGTCCTGTTATGGCGAACCTTTCATTGCCATCCTCCGTGTAGGTCTTCGCTCCTCAGCCTTGCTCGCTCTGCTGTCTTCCAATGAATCGGCTTCTGACAGTGAGCTGTGTCCAGTCTCTCCAGAGTCCTCTCAGGAGCTCAGTGCAGCCACCGACACCTCCTCTCTCCCTGGCAGCACTGCAGCAATCTGCTCCCCGTCCTCTCCCAAGGAAAAGGTGAGGAACACAAGTCATGATATAACATGAAGGAGATTGAATAATCTGTTTTGGGGGAGTGGGTCATTACAGTGGGTAATCTGTACCATACACATCTAGGAATATTAAGTGCAAGAGCAGGTAGATAAGTATGGATCAGCAGGTCACATTATTAGATTCACAGAAAAACGTAATGTGTAAATGTAAAAATATTGTAGCTGATGTACAAAATCAGGTAGCGATATAAAGGAGTCTCTAATGTAGGTGATACAGCGCTGTTGGGCTGTCGGCCCGCTGAATCATTGTTACCCTCTCACCACCAGAGTAAACCGCCAGGTAAGGAGAGAAAGGTAAAGGAGGTGGGCTCTCCTCCCCCTGCTCCCTCAGAGGTGTTGTCACTCCCAAGCACTGGAGAGGGAGAGAAAAGGAAGCTGGTAACCCAAGACACCCTGGACTCCCCCAGCCTCAGCCAGACACCTTCTGTGTCCAGCGAGGACCCCCTCTCTCCTGTGGTCCGACGTGAGTACTGAGATCACTTCCACCAGGCTAATTACAGCTCTGAGTTTGCTTATTAGTGATTATTCCTTTGCTGTCTGGATCAACCTGTGTTTCTTACCATCATCGGCTTCAGAGTCTGGTCCATCAACGGACGGTCCATCCATCATGTCTCCATCGTCTGAAGTTGTCAAGGAGACAGATGAGAGGCTTACCCAAGTCCCCCTTCAGGAGCATGTGTTTTCAGAGTGCTCCAGAGAGAGGATTCTGGGACTACTAGCGGCCATGCTGCCACCAGCCAAACCAGTATGTGAAACCAAAGACCAGTTCTTAGGGTTGAGCGTCTAATCTAATCTAATCTAATCTAATTAGATGTGAGTGTTTGACATTTCGGGGAATAAGATCGTTCACTTCCTTTCATAGACGAGATCGATGCCATTCTCATGTTTGTGCATCAAACATGAAGCTACAGCCAGCAGTAAAGCCGTCAGCTTAGCATTAAAACTAGGGAAGAGCCGGTGTGATTCTGTTGAAAGGAAACAGAATCCACCTCCCATCACCTCTAAAGGGCTTATTAATACATTATATCTTGTTTAATCTGAAGTCACCAGAGACTCTAAACAGTCACTGCTCCCTGCCAAGAAATAGTCCCAAACATATGAATGAAACAACATTGGTTCTTATACAGATTAAACAAACAAGACATGGTGTGTTAATGAACTTTAAATGCACTGCCATGCAGGCAAGGCTGTAGTGTCATATTTAATGTACAGGTATGACAGAGGCATCAGTCCTAAATCAAATCAAAGGGTCAGTCAAATTAAAACACAGAAGCATTTTGTACCCAACATGTACTCCTGTTGCTCATTTGTCTACAGGCTACACTGACATGGCTTTTCTTGTGTCCTCAGGGCAGCACCCTGTCTCTGCCCAGTCTGAGCTCCATCCTGCCTCAGCTTTTCAGGGCAGTCATTTCCAATGCCGGCTCTCTCAACGAGACCTTCCACCTCACCCTGGGACTACTGGGTCAGCTGCTGCTCCGAATCCCTCCAATGGAGGCCGACACTGCCGTCACGGAGGCCCTGGCTGACAAATATGAGTTGCTAACACAAGGAGAGGCAACCAGCTCAGACACGCACGGCTGGAAGACTACCCAGCTACTTTTCAGCCTCGGGGCTGTCTGTTTAGACAGGTAACAGAAGGAAAGCCTAGTGATACCTACTAATTGTAGTTTATAGATCCAAAAGCTTAATGACACAGCAGCATATATTAGGACACTTTATGGATCCAATTATATTCAGTTTTATCATTATCAGCATTATCAGTACAACTGTGTGTTGTTGTTTTTTTTCTCTTTACACAGTCACACAATAAGAGTCAGCAATATGAGCACTGGATTCCCATCTTTAATAGTGCTTATTATCCTTAATAATCCTAAACTGTAATACAAATATGCCCTTTGATCAAGTTATAACTGTGTGAATTGATTTCCTCTTTTGTATCCAGTGTTTGTTGAGTTTCCACCATTACATACAACCGGTTACATATTAACTGGCGGAGGTACAAGAGGTCTTAATAACACAGTTATTGCACAACTGTTTCTCTTCTCCTGTGTTATGCAGCCGTATTGGTCTGGATTGGGCGTGCACAGTGGCAGATATTCTACACAGTCTGAATGCGTGTCCTGAGTGGAGCGCAGTCATCGCTGCATTCACTGATCATTGTATTCAGCAGCTGCCACAAACTCTCAAACGCACCAATCTCTTCACCCTGTTGGTGCTGGTGGGCTTCCCTGAGGTAAGTAGAATACATATGACCGTACCGGGGTTGTTCCCTGACTGTCTAAGCTCAGTTGTGACTCCTCTGCGTCTCTGTCAGGTGCTGTGTGTGGGCACCCAGACGGTGTTTATCGACAACGCCAATGAACATCACAACATGATCTTGCTCAAACACTTCACAGAAAAGAACCATGCTGCGGTGGTGGATGTTAAGACGCGCAAGAGAAAAACAGGTTGGTGCAGTGGTAGTGCACCACTAACAGCCTCACCTGTGTTTAGAAATAAACACAGACTTAACCCTTTGCTCACTTTATGCTATTTCTAGTGAAAGATTACCAGCTCATCCAGTCTCAGGATTCCACTACAGCCGGTCTCCCAGGGCAGTCAGAGGGCCAAGGCTCCTCAAAGACACTGCTCAGCCGCTACCTGAGCAATTTCACCTCTATCATCAGCCACCTGCTGCAAACCAGCCAGGACACTGGCTCTCCGGACGCTGTGGAGGCATCTTGGGTTCTCTCCTTGGCCCTTAAAGGCCTCTACAATACTCTGAAGGTACCTGCCCTGACCTAGGAATCTACAAAATGTGTTTAGCGATATCTGGAACTAGGCTAGGAACAACTGGCTTAGATGATATAAACGTACTGGTTCTATTTCGTCCTCCTCTCTAGAAACATGGAGTAGACCAAGCCCAGCAGGACATCCAGCAGTCAGGACTGACCCAGCTGCTGGTGAGGAAGTGCAGCAAAGGGACAGGCTTCAGCAAGCTGTGGCTGCTGCGAGATCTAGAAATCCTGTCCATCATGCTCTACTCCTCCAAGAGGGAGATCCATTCTATGGCCCAGGACCCAGAGCGAGACCAAAGAGATCAGGACAAGGAGCACGACTCTGACCACTCCAGCTGCTGCGCTGACGAGACTGACGTCAACAAGCCCGACCCATTGGAGGGTCTCGATGAGGAGACAAAGATTTGCTTCCAGGTGATGAGGGATACTGATTGTAATGCACACAGAAAAATCTAATATGATCTTTTAATCTAAAGTCCCTCTGTTCACTGCAGATCACCCATGATGCCTTAAACGCCCCTCTGCCCATCCTGAGGGCCATGTATGAGCTGCAGATGAAGAGAACTGACTCCTTCTTCCTGGAGGTGCAGAAGAGGTCAGTGTCAACTTCTGCACAGAGAATTTCTTGTTAATTGACTTAATTTATATGATCCACTGTGGTAAAGGTCACATTTTACTGCCCCTCTGTTATGTGGTGCCTTCGTGTTGTTTGCAGATTTGATGGAGAAGAGATAAAAACTGACGAGACAATCCGTACGCTGGCTCAGAAGTGGCAGCCTACCAGGCGGCCTCGCTCTGAGGAGAGGAACACAAAGGCCGTGGACACTGACATGATTGTGGTGTCATGTGTGGTGAGTTGTACCCTGAAATAGCATATTCTAGTAATAATTCCCAGCAACACGGAGGTTGTCAGAAATGGCTGTTTGGCAGGTACCTATGAGGAGGAGAGATAGATGTTTGTATTCTGATATATCACCATCATTGCCCTCCACCCACAGTCTAAACCCAGTCACTGTGAAAAGGCCACAGAGGAGATCAACGTAGTGGCCCAGAAGCTCATCACAAATTCAGAGAGCGACTTACAGCTCAGTTACGCCAAACAGAGACGCACCAAAAGTTCAGCTCTCTTGCACAAGGAATTGGATGTGCGCAGCAATCGGGCTGTTCGTCAATACCTGGTGAAGGTCAACCAGGCCATCGCCACGCTGTACGCCCGCCACGTGCTGGCCTCGCTGCTGGCCGACTGGCCTGCAGAGGCAGCGCTGAGCGAGGAGGCGCTGGAATTGAACGGCGCCTCGCACATGGCCTACATCCTGGACATGTTGATGCAACTGGAGGAGAAGCCGCTCTGGGAGAAGGTGGGCAGAGGAGAGGGAATGTGGATGTTGTGTTGTGTTTGTTTGTCTTGTGCGTGCAAATTGTGATTTCCACTTGTGATAAATTCTGGGTGTTTTGTGGATTAATGTGATTATCTATCAATGATCAGATTCTCCAGAGGGTGCTGAAGGGTTGCAGCCAGAGTATGCTGTGCAGTTTGTCCCTCACTGCTTGCCAGTTCATGGAGGAGCCAGGTATGGCCGTACAGGTCAGAGAGTCTAAACACCCATATGACAACAACACCAACTTTGAGGTGAGTAAACTGCCTTTTTGTTTCTTTTTTATCACCAAATACTTATTCAACTTCTTAAAACGTTCCGGCTTAATGTTATCGTTGAGTATCTCCTCACTTGTCATTCCGTCTTCTCAGTTTCAGCGTTGGTCACAAAATGACTGTTGTCTAGCTAAAGATTTCACAGCAGAGTTTCCTATTAGCACGGATCCTTACTTGAAAAGGAGCGTGCTTGTATAACTTGTCATTCTTTCCTAAGCATTTAGCCTTTTTTCAGTTCAGCTGATGACTCTGTTGTGTCCATCTTTTCTCTCTTAAGGACAAGGTGCACATCCCGGGGGCCATCTACCTGTCAGTAAAATTTGACTCCCGCTGCTACACAGAGGAAGGCTGTGATGAGCTCATCATGTCCAGCAGCAGTGATTTCCTCCAGGATGTCCACAACTTCAGCGGCTCCCCTCAGAAGTGGTCTGATTTTGAGATTCCCGGTGAGGATTATTATTTTTTTTTTTAGAAAAAAAAGATTTAATCCTTTTCTGCTGCATGCCACAGTTTGTGTGCATTTCAGATAGCTTGTTTAAATCCTGTTAATCAAGACGTGTCCTGGGTGTGGGTTTTTCTATCAGGTGATACGCTGTACTACAGATTTATGTCAGACATGAGCAACACAGAGTGGGGCTACAAGTTCACCGTTACAGGAGGCCACAGAGGACGTTTTCAGACAGGTACATTAGAACAGACACACACTCTTTTCCATTTGTTCAAACCTGCTCCGTTTGGTTCAGAGCAACTGTGTGAACTACTTAGTTAAATGCAGCTTTGCCTCAAAATGAATCCTCACATTGTCGCCCTCTCTTCACTTTTGTTTGTTTCTAATCAGGTTTTGAGATACTGAAGCAAATGTTAGCAGATGAACAAGTGCTCGGTCACCTGCCACTGGCCGACATCTGGGAGTGGCAGGTGGGCGTGGCCTGTCGCCAGACTGGGAACCAGCGACTCAAAGCCATTCACTTGTTGCTCCGACTCCTGCAGTGCCAGTCTCAGACGTAAGCGTCCAGCCTTGCCCACATTTCTGTCCCTTTTCTTCTAATTCTCTTCAATGCTTCTCAAGCTTTTTCTCTCAGGGAATTCCTTTTACCACTACTTTCTTATATTGTCCTGTTCAGACACCCAAAGAAACATGCAGAAACATTCTCACGCTCTCGCCCAGCTGGACCTAAGTAATGCCAGTAGACCCCAGTGCACATTTTTACATCAGCTGTGTGTTTTCCCTAGAGGTGCAGGATGGCGCCTCCACACAGGGTTTGCATAAAAGCCTTCATAAATCTCTCATGTCACCACGGATATTACATAAAGGATGTGTTTAGGAATTTGCATATGTGCTGACTGACTCTCTCACTGCTTGGTCACAATGACAACATCACACACACAATTTATGAAAAGGTGATCCTCACACAGACAGTAAACACGTTGTGAAAGCTCAATTCTAGGTGTTAAGGCGCCTATAAACTGAGCTTTTAAGTGCCCCTCCACTCAGAAATTGGCTTTTCTTATAGTTATTTCACATGTATATTTCAGTGTGCAGAGTCATGCATGTGCAGAGTTTTAGAGATATCAGGGGGCTGTTTTCCTTTTCATCTGAAGGGGGCCAGCTTCTCTGTGCTCACCTCACAATCTGTATGAGCATGAATTTAGTTTGCATTCACACTTAAATTTTAAGTTTAGTGATTGGAGTGTTGCCAAAATGCACCTTGGGAGTTGTAGTTAACGTCTGCCTCAAAGTTTTATCACAACCGTTACCTTTGAGTTTTTATCAAAGAATCAGATATTTTCTAACGCACTTCTTAATGTTTTTTTTTATGGATGATTTAACTGGAAGAGCTGAATGCCTATCCAATATGTAGAAGCCCTCCAACTGTTGTGGAGTTGTGGATCTAGTTTTGATCCGTGTGTAGCTGTTGGAGTTTACGATGTGCACTATTAAGTCATGGTAAATGTATGAGTTTGGACTCATGGGCTCTTTTTCAGCCGCAGCTTTGTCTTGCTCTCAATGTAACTCTTTATTGTCCTGTTCTGCCTGTGTGTGTGTGCGTGTTTGTTCATCTAAATATGGATTTGTTTGCACTCCAGAGCCTGTGAGCTGACACTGCTGCGACCTCTGTGGCAGCTCTTTATGTCTATGGAAAACAGCCTGAGCCAGGATCCCACCAGTATCACTGTGCTGCTGCCTCTTCACAGGGCCCTCACTGAACTCTTCTTCATTGCAGAGGCCCGTGCCATTGTGAGTAACACACACACACACACACACATACATGCAGGCCACATATACTATTTTTTCTCAGTTGTTGTTTAAGCTGGAGGTGTGACTGAATGACATTTTAGGTATTTGTTTAGTGGTGTTAGTTGTTTTTGCAGGGATGACAGTATTATTGACTTTGTAGGTCAAATGTGGAATAAATTCCACCATTTCTTAGACTGCCTTTTTCTTTTGTTTTGACAGCATACTCCGTGTGAGGCCATTTGAATATGTTGCGGATAATTAACTCAACATTTTATTATTTACCTCAGTCGTCGTCCTTTCTCTCTGTCTGTATCTGTCTCTTTGTGAGATGCATGTTTTTCCTCCACCCACCTGTTCTCCGCTGGGCTCGGGGCCAAAGCCCGGCCCTGCCATCTGCCAGACAGCTCAGTGCCACACTGGCTCCCTGCTGACTGCCTGGGAGAGGAAGAGATGCTATCCATTTTGTGATGCGCACAAACTCTCTCTCTCTCTCTGTCTCTCTCTCTCTCTCTCTCTCTCCTCTCTCTCTCTCTCTCTCTCTCAATTGTCTTGAATTATTGATTAAGAGAAGTCTAAAGGGTTATGAGCACGCCATCAGCCAGGGGTTTCCCATCTGTAGGTGTGACTGAACCAGACAGTCTCTGTTCCCGTCAGGTCCGCTCGGTTAGCGCTGAAGCTGCTGGTCTGACAGTAAAACTACATCAGTTTACTTGTGGTTCGGGGTGGACTCTTTACTCCCATCCGTGCCACCTGAATGCCGTTTCATGAGGGAGAATGGGATGCTGAGGTGGAGCCGTACGTCTGGACAGACACCAGGGGGCAGTAGCAGTACTCAGCAGTTTTGCCTGGGATGCCCTTCACAGACACTAGTGTTCCCAATTAAAAACACATGTTGGTGTGTGGCAAGTCGTAGCGCCTCCAATCGGCAGTGCATCCTCACAGACCGTGATCTACCAACACCTGCTACCTCTTGTGGCAGCTGCCTCAGGATGTGCTTCGTCATATAAGAAATTTCAATAAGTGGCCCCTAGTTGAACTCAAATAAAGCCAGTGAATGTGAGTCTACACAGGTTTGCAGAAGCAACAGCTCAGCTGGGCACCATCTAAATTGGGATATGCCACTGCTACACTGTTCCAGGACTTCTCTGCATCTGTGTTTGTTCCCAGATGACTTTGTAATGAGGCAGGACTGCTCTGAGGCTAATGTAGAGGTGAAAAGTCCCTATTTAACGTCCGTCCTGAAATGGACATGAGTATTGGAAAACCATGATCAGCTGTAGGGGTCAGTGCTCTACCTCCAACACAGCACACCATCTGCCACCACCCTCCTAAAAAGTAAGGATTAGTGCGTGCTAAGGTTGGTGGCCCTTATGTCATGTTGACATATGAGCTTAACTGCAGTGATGACATACAGCCGGCGTCAACAGCTCCATGTTGACTCTGCTGTAAAATCATGGGAAGCTGATGAGCGTGTGGACACATCATGGAGTCCTCTGTGGCCTTATTAGGTCTGAGCCCAGAACCGGCTTATTTTAAAGGTTTAGTGGCCGGTGCCGGTCACATTCCAGCAGCAGTCATCGTTCTTTGTGTGCACATGGAGTTCATGGCCAGGTCCGCCGAGATTCAATGAACTCTCCACCCCAGGAAGTGAAAGTTATATTTAGGAATCAAAGCGGTATGTCATGCTCTACTAACTGTACAAATGGTCTTAGGATGTTTCCCAGCATAAACATTCGGGGTGCTGTAAGATGGATGATGCACCGTGGCTCTGGACTGTGTCTCCAGCACTGTAAAAACTCCATTTGGCCGGTCTCAGCCCATTTAGTTGCTGTGTAGTCTTATCTGTGTTCCCTGACTCCTTGTGCTTATGTAACCAGAGGTATGTCTCTCCCGTAGGCCTTTAGTGGAAGCGCTCTTTACCTTGTTTATAATTTTGAATGACAATTCCAACATTCCACAGTTCAATTTGATGCTGAGATGGAGATGAAGAGTGGTCAGGGAACCAGGCCTCACTTGATACTGATTTCATCCCTTATGTAACCTTCTCTTCATGACACTCATCTGGCCCGGGAGGTTATCTATGTGTCTTTGCAAGCTGCATTTGGAAACATGGCAGAGGACACCATTGTTACCTTTGATATGTTTTGCAGGCACAGGGAATCCTCCAGGAGTATTTGTTAGCCATGACCACTGACGAGCAGCTCCTCAATCACACTGCAATGGTAAGACTGAAACTCCTGTGTTGATTTTGCAGAATAACTGACCATGACTTTTTACATTTCTACCTCTCTAAAATATAAAGCCCTGCCTTCAGCCAGGCACCTTTGATGTTTTCATTCGTCCATGGCTTCCCGATGTGGACGATAGCAGCTCAAAGAAGTTGTCCCCGTACCCTCGAGTGTTGTAATATTACACAACTGTCTCTCTCAAGCACTCGGCCTCGTCGATTGAACAGTCCTCAGCCGCTGTGAGTCAGCTCGCGGCTGGAGTCTCTGTTGCTGGTGAATCACCAAGCTGTTGAGACGCAGCAGTTCCCCCGGCACCCCCATCTCTTGTTTTGAATGTGTGTGGGCCTCACTCAGGACTAATGTATTTGGTAATTACAGGTCATTAGCATTTGTGGCAGAGCGAGCCACAGTGTTCTCGGTACTGTGGACTCCGTACTGCAGCAGAGGAGCATGAGGGCAGTTAAGAGGAGCAGAGGATGGTGGAGAAAACATTGTAGGTGGTTCTGTCGAGCAGTTACCTAACACTTGTCAGATTGAAAACAAAACCATAGCTGACCTGGCAGTAGTCATAACTGTTATGATAACGCTGATCTTAAGTCAAAGAGTAAATTGGCAGAGGTTTACTTTGAAAGGGCTGGAAAAAAGCTCTAAAGCCGTAGAACACAGAACCATTTGACTTCCACTTACTACATTTTCTTTAGGTTCTCTTAAAGGCCTTATCTCCTCTACTGGCCTGCTATCTTTCAATATATACCACAACACAAGTTTGACAGCGTCCAGAGGATGGTACTATGATCACTCAGCTGCTTCCTGACTCTCACGCTGATAACAGTGTAAGATACCTGTGTTTGAGCCACCTCAGACACCAAGTAGTGCTGTGTGTTGGGGAGTACTGGGGGCTGTACTGGACTGCTCAGCTTAGAGGGAATCACTAGGTGAAGGATACTTTTTAAGGAGTGGTAAAAATCACACATTGAACCGCCAAGAGCGCGCAAATGTAGAGAGAAGTGCAATCATCCACCTTCCAGCCCAAAAAGAAATAAATTTGGTCTCTTCAGTGTGAAGATTTTATGAGAAATAAAATACCTGAGGTACCACTGAGACTATGAGACAGCTGCTGTACCTGAGTTACCATGTCTATCATGTAGTGTTCATCAAGTTACAGCTGCACTGAATCAATATTTTTATATTAACAATGGATCAAAAGACTGTGTGTGTTGTGGAAGGGGTCACTTTAAGGGATGAAATCCCAGAGAACGACAAAGTCACCATACTCTGTAGTTCCCCTCAGCTCTACAGAGTTTTTTTCTTTTTCTAAAGATTATCTTTTGGCATTTCAGCTTCATTTTGATTAGATAGGATAGTAGAGAGACAGAGGAGGGAGGGGACAACATGCAGCAAACAGCCCAGGCTGGATTTTAACCCGAGCAGCTACTCAAACTTGGTAGGTGGTACTCACACTACCAGGTGAGCTTCTGGGGCGCCCCCAGCTCTATATCAGGGGTGTCAAACTCATTTTAGTTCAGGGGCCACATGCAGCCCGGTTTGCTCTCCAGTGAACCGGACCAGTAAAATCACAGCATAATAACGTATAAATAACGACCACTCCAAATGTTCCCCTTTGTGTTAGTGCAGAAAAGTACTTCTGAAAATGTTCACATTTAATTTCATTGTGTTCAGATTTCTTGCTATTTACTAACTGTCTTACTGTCTGACTGTCTGACTGTCTTACTGTCTGACTGTCTGACTGTCTTACTGTCTGACTGTCTGACTGACTGACTGTCTGACTGACATGCCGTCATATTGTGCCGTCAGGATGTGGTTTACTATGTTAGAAGGGCATTATGAAAGTCTTTGTCCAAAAGTGTAATTAAAACTTTAATGCTGTGGTTTTATTGGATAATATACGTTCAGCAAGAAAACCTCCCTGAAAACGATGCTAGGAATCTTGGGAACTCCACAGAAAATTCAATTGTAAACTGGCCAATAGTTTTTGACCTTATAGTGGTACTTATTAAATGTCACAAAACCCGAGACAACAAAAGGAACTCGTCCTCTGGAAAACCAGCCTGAGTGACCGTCTGGTCAGGAGCTGTCATGCTGTGGACCGACAGCAGCAGACTTACTGGTATCATCAGCCTGCAGGTAGCAGTGAACAAATGTCAGTGGAGGGAACGAAAGCATCGAGGGCGGTTCAATCTGTTCAGCACCATGGTTATTACCTAAGGTGCCGTACCGTCAATTCAAAACACTGCTTGTCATCACTGGACATGCGGTGCACAGCGCGGGGGAACAATGAGGTTTTCTCACATCTGGTTTTTGAAGTTCACCCTGCCTGATGTTCTCTGCCTGCACCTTTTTGTCTGCATTTCTTTCACCCACTTTTTTTATTGCATAGGCTCTGAAGAACATCGCTGCCATCAGCCTGGCCATCAATTACCCCAATAAATCTACCAAGCTCCTCAACATGTCCCCGTGAGAGATCCACAGGGAGGACAGAGGAGAACGACCTGAAGGGGACACATCCTGACTCAGCCGGTTCACTCTGAACGTGGTGGTGCAGAGAGGTGAGGGACGAAACCCCACCCCCGACCATCCAGTGCTTTCCCTCTAACAGGACCCCCCTCCCCACTCCGATAACTCTCTGCAGTACTGTGGACCTGAGCTGTGGAGGGGTACTCAAAGAGCACTTTCCACACTTACTCACTATCCTTTTTGCCTTAGGTGAATCCAGTATATCAGCATGTGCATTCACTGGAACAGGAACAGTTGCGGGGTCTGTTTTTTGTTTAGTTTTTTATTACGTTTTTACTTGAAGATGCCGTGCTAAAGGACATGAAGTGTGCCAAATTCATGACTTTCAAGGGGAAGTATATTCCTTTTTGTCCTGCCTTTCTTCCTCCTAAACAGCAGCCACTCTGGGTTACATAGTTGATCATGCTGAAAACAGGTCACCTTGGCGACTTGCATGTCTCAGTAGACATATAGAGCATCCTAAAAATACTGTCAGGACAGTGGAGTCTCATTAGTCACCATGGGGAGAAAGTACTGACCTACTAACTCCTTCCTTCCTACTCTCTTTCCTTCCTTCCTTCCCTCCTTCTCTCCTTCCTTCCTTCCCTTCTTCTTTCCCTCTCAGACAGCAGAAGTAGACGAGGTATTTTAGGGCTCTTGTTGAAGGTAGGGTCAGACTGTATGTCACTGATACCCTAACTTATATCTGATCTGCAGCTTGTCATGGTGACACGTGTAACGCACCGTGTGACCCACTTTAGAACGGAGGACGGTTTGATCAGGCTGAACGGGACTGAGATGATCCTCACAATAGCCATAGTCTTTGCATAGGATGAGAATTAACATTACAGCTGAGGGAAAACTGTGATGAAATACTATTGCAATGCATTCCTCCAGTCTATCGACATGTCGAAGTGATTTCACTCCATTACTAGTGAATGATTGAAAGACCGTGATGATGTCAAATGATGTTCATGAAAATGAATACAGCAAAAAATGTCATGAAGAAACCCATAATCTCTCAAAGGCCTTCAGTTTTATCTGCTGATTTATTTATTATTGACCATCATTATTTTATCCAATTTCTTTTCTTCTTTCTAAAGTTCTAAACTTTAGCGTGCTGATTTCCTTTTCACAGCCGTGACAGAAACGCTTAATCCTGATGGTAGTGTATCCAACCATCATACCTTGTGTTGTGTAATGACTGCAGGAATACCACTAATACACACATGTTTCCCTCACATCTCTTCTAAAGACTTAATAGTTAAGAAATCAGTGTCAAGAATTGACGCAGACACACTGACAAACGTAAAGGTGACCCATTACTTCACCTGTTCACCAGGAAGTTGGATTTTTTAATACTGGATTACCTCATATTTTGTAATTTCACAGATAATTGGTGTGACGCTTCCTTAAATGTTTAACGTGACTTTCCATCACATCACACTAACTCCACATTTTACTAATCCACCTGTAGCCACATCCACGGAGATCCACAATTGCGTACGTCGGTGTTAAAGAAGGCATCAAGTTTTGTACGCTGACAAAATCTAAACATCAGTTTCAAAGAGTGAGTGGATGGGTTCTAGTTTCCAATCATTCATGTGTTCATTTCAGATGAAGATAATCTTTTAGTTGTATGAAGTCATGGTGGTTTATACCAAAGAAACCAATCATTGTGAGCCATGAAACATCTCTGAAAGAGCTCCTGGTCGAGCTCCTTCTGTTTATCACATATCAGATGGCAACCCTGTGAGAAGCTGGAGCGGAGGAAACCTTCAGACATCGTTCTGTTTTTTGTTTTATTTCATTTTACTTTCCTTATTTTATTACTATAGTTTTCTTTGAAGTGGTCCTGACCAGGACCATAGGACAGCTCGGTGGTTTTGTTTACACAAACCTGAGCTGCAGTGAGGAGACAGGAAGAGATTCACGGCTTCCGTTTGGCTTCTACGACGCCTCACCTATCTACGACGTGCCTATGGTTAAAAATGAAGCAATCATAATTTAACTCATGTTAGCTGAATAGTTATTAATTATATTTTAAAAGAGAAATATATTGTTTAATTTGAAGTTTTTTGTAACTTTTTACTTTAAACGTTGGTTTCTTTTTGCGAGGATGCTTGATATTTGAGGCAGACTAATTTGAATGTACATATCTGTGAATATTAATTGCACAGGAAAAAGACTTTGATATCAACCCCTTACAAATATAAAGTTTATGGGCACTAACAGGTGGACACGTTGATTCTGATTTTGTATGCATGGCACATGGAAGGTTAAAAAAATATATAATGCTTGGTTTGAGATGTGTTCCATTTCTAATAAAAATAGAAATGACATAAATACGACTTCTGCTGTCGTCTGTTATGTATGGGCTCAACGCAGAGTTCCTGTGACGCAACAAATAATGTATCGATCACTCAGTCGGCATTGATCAGAGCCCACACACGCAGCAGATACTGCTCATACACCGTCAATAGTCCTTTTACTTTGAAGAAAACAAGTACATCTCTTCCACTTCATCACAGACATCCCACATACTCGACCGAAGAGCTCCTCTCTGGAAACTACAGTTCCTCTGCTGTTTGTCCGAGCAGAACGTTGGTATGTCTTCTGTTTATTCTGTCTCCTCTTGCATGCTGGGTTTTACCTCAAAGGCCCCCCAGCTCCTGGTCTGCCTCCCTGCCTCGCCTGTCTCTCCCCTGCCTGTAATCTCGAGACTCGTGCACAGCGCCGATGATGGCAGTGATGATGACTGGGGCGATAATGACATCAAATGGAGGAAATATTCAATAAGGCTCCAGATGATTCAGTGCCCCCTGTGCCTCCAAAGCCTCCACACCGGAGTGAGTCAGCTCTCTTTCTCTCTCCCCCCCCCCCTCCCTCTATATATAGATCTCTGCAGTATTAGGATGGGGTGAGAACTCCCATGGCTTAAGTTAAGTTTCAAACCAAAAAGACTGGCTGCACAAAGAGCCTGCTTCATGAGCCCAGCTGCACTGAACACAACAGTAACATTATGTCTCAGACCTCATTTGTTTTTCATGACTGTCTCCTTCAGCTGTTTACACTTATGAATCACAAACCACCACGAGCATCGAATGAATCAGATTGGTGATGTTTTGCCTTTAGCAGTAACGTTTCCCTGAACGTACACTGCCCCCCTCGTCTCACATCCTTTTCCTGTTTGATCATTCAGATAAATTAGGAAACTACAGTATGAGTCCAATTATTAAGGTCAGCTGAGGGGCAGGTTGCCCATTTGAATCGTCTCTGTCTCCTGCTGTGATCTTCCCTCCTTCCTCCCATCGAGGGATCTTCTCTGTCACCAGACATATGCTAAGTGTGTCATGTGCGTCATCTCAGAGGCACTCGTTCAAATTCCTCCTCATGTGTGGTCACTTGTTTTGGTTGCAGATTGTCTGTCATGATGCTGCCGCCCTCAAAGCTTCGCTCCACTGTGGCGGGCGTCTGTTCTCTCTTTCTGACTTTGTTTTTCATTTAATAATCTTTTTTTTTTTTAGTGTTCACGCCTACTGACATTTTTATGGAGCGGTATAATGTATAGTGCCTTTAAAAAGTTTGAGGTTTTATTATTTTAACACTGAGCCTTTCTTTTCACACTAATCAACAGGAAAAACCCCTTTAATGTTAAAGTGAAAGCAGATCTCTACAAATATATGATACTGTTATAAAAAGTATTCGTCCCTGTTAATAGGATTAATGAATTAGTTACATTATCTTTGTGTTGTAAAGGACTTTCATAATATATGTCTGTTATAAACACACCTCCATCAGTTTCTAACTGTAGGGGTCCAGTATTTACTGAGATTGGACCAAACTTTTATTTATAGTCCACAGGAAATAAAGAAAGAATCCTGAAGGCTTGATTCTGTTATGGTGAAATGAGTGAATTACCCCTTTAATATTTCTACTGACACCAGGTTTACTCGGAGTCTTTGTGTTTACTGGTCCTGTTCTTCTTTGTGCTGTGCCTCCCCTCTCGTCTTTTCTCACTGATTCTTCATGCACCTTTGACTCCGTGTGGACCTGCTGCCTGGACCTGGAGGAAACACCCCCCCCTCCCCACCTTGTCATAATGAGACCTACTTCCTCTCACTCTCCTGGGACGGGGGGTGGAGGGGGTGGGCAGTGTGGGTCACCTCTCGTGAGGCTCAGGGATAATTGGGTAGTTTAAAAGAATCCAGTGAGAATAAGACCCACTGAAGGCCTGCACCCATATTTAGCAGCTCCACACTGCTATTGTCTGATTGCACTGGGAGAGAGAAGCTTGCTGTTTCTGATCTCATTTCTCGCCTGTCCCCTATCTGGGTTAGAGGCGGCTCTTATTGGAACGGCCACCTGTGGCTCCAGGAGAGGGTGGGCTATAATGGATAGCTGGGGGTTCCGACACGACAGCCGCGGTGCCAAGCCTGTTAACTAATGTGGATCATTAGGACGGGGGCTGTGTATGACTAAAAGGAGACCGTGGCTCTAATGTGACGGAAATGAGAGGAGATGGACTGCCCTGTCCTGTCGTGCCCTCAGCCTGCATGTTTATTCCTGACTGAGCAATAACAGCCAAATCAGCCGCAGGACAGACTGACCCTGGGTCAGGGCCGGTCTGGAAGACAAAGGGCAGTGGAGATCTTGGATGGTTGCCTTCGTCACCAAACCCCGACTTTGATTCCTTGTGATATTTTTTTGAACAATTTTTGTATATAACAGCACCAAAATAGAGTTTAGTTGGCTTCATGTTTATCCATCCATGTGAGTCAGCTGGCAGGCACCACAGCTCAGTCTGAAACACTTTACACAGCTCCACATTATGGAACTGATCATTTACAGCAAATAGTTATAGTTAGATTTGCTCTTTTTGAGATTGAAGCCTTCCTTAATGAACATTCATGGACAATAAACCTTAACTGAAGCAGCCAAACTAAAAACCTGCCACCTGTAAGGGAACTGCTGCCAAAACACTCACTATCAAAACTCAAGAATGGTGAGAAGTGTTGTGATGACTGGATGCTACTAATCAGCACACAGCAGTGAAAGCAGTGATTGTGATGTATGGATGAAACAGCTGATGAGCGTGAGCACAGCTTCGGTGCTCCGTCTCAACCGAATTACAGGAAATCTGTTGTCACTATGACGTCCATTCAGTTTTTCTTTGCTAAGCGAAGGCATCACTGTCGTCACATCATTGTTGTTTATGTGGCCTTCGTGGTCTTTTAACCAGGATGGACCATGTACATCCCCAGAATGCTATTCTCCATATGTTGTAACCAAACATGTGCAAGTAGTGCACAGAACATGATCATGGGCAGAATAACAAAGGAACACCTAAAAGCAGCCGGTGTGTGTGGACCAGGACACCCGCTCTTAGTAAGCTCCGTCTTATGGGACAGGATATCAGCGGTAAACATGACGAGGCCTTTAACGAATTACGCAAATGACCTCGAATCCCTCTGGCACTTGGCTCCTGGGGGAGGAAGCTGACTGTCTCTGCAGAGCAGCCAGTGTGAGTGAAAAGTTCAAATATGTACACACAAACACAAGCTGTGGGTTCATTTCTTAAAATGCATGCTGCTGCTTGTTTGTTGTCCCCTGTGTTCCAAGAGCCTTGTACTCATCCTCTCTCCTGAAAGCTGCTGAAATCATTTCTCCTCCTACTTACTTGCTTTTAAGCAGAGACTGGAAGCAGGGAAATAGCTCGCCTGACTAGATTAAGTTTAGATTAAAAAAAAGAATCCACCAACGCTCACTGATTAACACATTATATCTTTGTTTAAAAGTGTAAAACCAACTAATTCTGTATGGGGGGTAATGTGTGGGACTATAAGTAGAGAGATTCTTATAACACATGCTCAGTCCAGCCAGACCATGCATGTGTCATAAGCACCATAGTTCTGCTAAGTGCCCACCATACAACCACTTCACTGTGTGTGTGGACCAAACAATGTCTGAGGTGCTAAATAATGATCTTGAGGGATGTTGGTCATCTAGTTGTTTCTCCATGCTATGCTAAGCTAACCATCTGCTGGTTGAAGCGTCACATTTAATGCACAGAGCGAATTAATGTATTCCCCAAAATGTTGAACTATTCCTTTAACTCTGCCAGAGGTCAGTGTTACTTTTCATTCACATTTGAACAGCCACGTCAGATGTTATAAAACCAGCGTCATCCTACAGGTCACTGTGTTGACTCTGTCTTGAGCTGCAGCATAAACAGAAGAAACAGAAGAGCTCCAGAAGAAATCGGTGACTCTTAAACCTCAAGTGGGCCGTCACTGGCTTCGCCTTTTGTTTCCCAAACAAATGTCAGTCAGAGCTCGAGAGTTTGTGTATTATGCTTCCTCCTTTCTGGGGGAAAAATCTCAATGCTTGTGAGAAGCGCAGCAGAGATCAAATGAGAAATAACCTTGGGATGCAGTGCCCTCAGCTGTGTAGTCTCTCCCTGCCTGTCTCTCTGCTGCTGTCACATCGGACGCCTGCTTGTTGTGATGCCATTCCTTGCAGGAGGCTGTCAGGTGCTGAGAGGCGTCTGAAAGCTGGCAAACCCTCCGTTAGGCCCTGCTGTGTGTTTCCATGCAGCAGAGCGGCCTGCCCACGCCAGGTGAACCTGCCCACCTGCACGCCTGGAGGACGGCAGCGTCTCTCCCTCATCTCTCTCTTTCTGTGTTTATGCTCACCAGGGTTTCTACAGTAGAGACACATTCAGCTCAGCGATCCTGTAACTCTTCTCACTGCACAACGCTTCTACATGCGTCTCCACTTATTCACAGCAGGCCAAAGGATCTTATTTGATCAAATCTACCTCTCTATACAGTAACTATTTATATTTACTCTAGTGCTCTACTTTATGAGGTACTTCACTCATCTATTTGATGCTACTGTATACTTTTACTGACATCACCTGACAGTTGGAGTTACTAGTTACTTTGCACATTTTGGAAATTACCTTTCAAACATACATATAATTCATTATTCTCTCTCTCACCTCTTTCCAGGTCATGTTGGACTAGAATTGAGTCCTTAAAGTTTTATTAATGTTTTCGGAGCAAAACAAACTTATTTCAAGGATTTTGTCAAATCAGCTTATCTTTTTTATCTTTTTATGATCAAGACAAATGAATCAACTAGAAAGTAATAATGATCCTATGATCTATGACACTATGGACGGGGTCATTAGCTTTAACTTTTGGTGCTTCCTTTTACTTGTCATGAAGTACCTTCATCTACATTCTGCATTCCTGCTTAGGTAAGGGAATACCTCCTCCACTACTGTGTACTGTGCACACAGAAGCTGCTCACATGCACACTGTGCACCTTCATGAACCCAAAGCAGATGCTTCTGGGAAAATGTTGGGTGTTCTGTTAGAGAGAGAGAGAAGCTTGTTAAACTGAGCTCAGGGGATTGGCAGGATACTCCTCACCCCATAACACACACACTGGGGTTTATTGAGACGATAGATAAGACAGTGAGACAGGGAGATGAAGGGATGGTGGGTAATAAGAAACAGAGAAGACATTATGCAGCAGAGAGCCCCAGCCTCTGCTCTGCAGGGTCGTAGCTGTTACACCACTGGGATTTAAACCCACACACATGCACACACAGAAGACACGACAACATTTTAACACTCAGCTGCCTAATTCCTGTTTTCTTGCCTGTCGTGGTGGCAGCAGCGGCAGCGGCAGAAATCCAACGTACACCAAAAGCCGTGTGACAACAAGGACTTGAGTGATTGCGCAGTAGTTATAGTACAAGCCATTATCAACTTAATAAGCTTTGTACATCATCGCTGACCTTGCCTTGGTCTCATCAGAGTGGCTTTATAGAAAAAAAATACAGCTCACGTGCTCAAGTCGTGCTCAAGTCGGAGCTCATGCCAGAATGAGAAGTGTGTCGCTCACTGCCCACATCCACTTATTCTAGCTCAGCTGCTCTTGGTTGAAAGGGAAAGGTCAGACGTGCACACGGAGCCTACAAAACGTGTCCACACCCCCCTCATACATACTATATCTGATGTACACCCATGAAACCTGACAAAATGTTCAGCGTGCTGCAGCTCGTGCCTGACTTGTTCCACATCCACTTGCCCCGGATTCAGGTCACACTTTGATGCACAGCAATGTGCTGCAGCGGTCTACTTGTAACTCTGTCATTAGAGCCCCACAGCACAATGTGATCTTCTTAAGTGTTCAGTGTACTAGAACTCATTCAGGCTGAATGTGGACAGTGCAGTGGAGTCATGGTCACGAAAGATGATATTTTAATTCCCTCATTTTTATAGAGCCCTGCTGGCTTGGTATCCCTTCCCACCAAATGACCTTGACAGACAAAGAAGCCTCAGCATAAATGAATAAGAGCTGGTTAATAGTTAATGGCCATTTCCATTATTACTTGGACTTGGAGCAGCAGAGCCTGCATGCATGCGTGTTTTTGTGTCTGACGAAGGCTGCATTCAGGGACACATTTCAGAGACCAGCTACTTGGGGACGGCTTGTCCAGTTGGGGACAAAAGCTGTGTCTCCAATTAGGAAAATGCTGATATTTCAGTGGTTAGTGGTTAGTGGTGAGGGTGAGGGTGAGGGTGAGGGTGAGGGTGAGGGTGAGGCAAGTAGTGGTTATGTAAGTCAATGTAATTGTCACAAAAAGCTAGCTAAGTAAACATGTGTGTACGAGGTCAGGTGAGTGTTTGTGTTCATTCAAAAACCATGGTGTGTTCAGATGACCAAAGGAAAAAGGCTAAAATACTAAAATACTATTCTCATCAGCAGTAATGAGTGCTCAGTCATTAGAAACTAATCATTAGAAAACGTACAGGAAAAGTAACGCTGGACAATGATTTCTTTGGGATTTCCCTTCTCCACATTGTCACAGTTTGATGCTGAGAGTGCAAAGAAAGAGAGAGAGAGAGTAATGGAGTAAATGTAGTCACACAGTAACTAGCAGCTTTCTGTCAGAGGCAGCTGACTTATCACTGAATTTAAGAGTCGGGTGTCTCAGCCACCTGTGTGACAGTGTGCACATACACCGAAAAATGTTCCATTACGTGTGCATTATGGAGTCCTGGAATAAGTAATCATCTTTATCCTGAGCTTCCTTCAAAACTCCTTTCAAGTTATCTATTCCCACTAGACACACCGTGTCACTACTGGATCGAATGGGCTCCAGCCAGTTTGCAGTGAGTACTAGTATGGAAAATTTAGGCCTGATTGTGGAGGTGGCCTTGCACCTGAAACAGCTTCATGTCAATAGCTGTGCTTCGTCTGAGGGCTATAGTGAAACCATTGCACTTACTCATTACCGTCTAAATTAGTCTCCATCCTAATCCGTCTCTGTGTGAGACTCTTCAGTGCAGGCTGAAGATGAGCACAACAGGACTACATGGGAGGAACAATGAGCTTAGACACATATTTCTGGAAGTGTATCAGAAAAGTCCAAATCCAAAGACTGTCACCCATAGGTGTCATTCTAATCTTCCAAAAAAAATAATTAGACTTAGGATTTGTTTTATCATCTGAATCACTGCTTAGACTCTTTCCCTAACCCATCCTTTACTTATTCTAAGAGATAATGCCTGCCCCCCCCCCACCCCCTTAGTCTTAGTCTTAACAGCCAGAATGCACACACACACTGTTAGTGTGTGTGTGACACACAGAAACCAGCCCGTCCCTACTATCTCAGCCTCGTTTGCATCCAGTGTCCATTCCTGCTTGCTATCATTTGTTAGGCAAATACTGTGCATACCTCCGTTTGGCCAGCCTTCACCTCCGGTGCTCAGACAGCAGCCTGTCACAGGGCCCACAGCATGTAATAGGAATGTTCTACCTTCCCTTGGTGTTTTGTTTCAATACACACGTGTTCAAATGTTTTAAAGGTGTAGTCTACTTCAGCAGTCTATACTACACACTGATGCAGCAGGGGCCGAGATGTCTTAACAGCCTTGACCCTGGTGGGGGCTAAAGACGTTCCCAAAAAGGTACAAGCTCCAAAAACACCTGATTGTACAAGATCCATAAGAAAACCCCATCGTCTTCTTCTTAGACTTCCCTGCCCGATGAAAGCCTTTCTTATCTCATCCTTGGAAGTTGGTGCCTGCTCTGTGGTCCAAACACCAGAGGACGGGAGGATGCAGTACACTCAGTTTGCAACTGGGACAGCAGCGTTCTCACTGACACCACGCGCTCAGCTGGACTCCAGTGATTACATAAAACTATTAAATACAAACTTGAATGAATCAACCACAAACTTGAAATCAAAAGGATTCCTCTTTTGTCAGTTTGATATCAGTGCGTGCTGAATGCTTGTCTATCCTTGTCTGAGTCAGCTCAAAGTGTGTCCTCACAGTGAAACAGTCGGAGCAAAAACACCTCCAGTCGTCTGGACCGAGCCCGGCTAGATGCTGATTTTGAATTACCTGACGATGTTTCACAAGTGAACAAGAACACAAGTACAGACAAGAGTGTCTCAAACTCCACACTCCCAGTTTAAAACACAGGCTTTCTGTTGAAAAACTCTTAAAAAACCAAGATTACATCATAAGGGGGTATTTCAGACTTGTCATAGCAGAAGGCATAATGCAGGCTGAGTAGTGCTGCTCGTGATGAGTAGGCTCAACTTCAAGTGTGAAACCAGTGGAGAGTGAAATCCAAAAACTCTACCAGTGATTTAGTTGGGTTTGCCTAACTTTAACCCTGCTTTACTTACTGATTATTCACATCATTCAAAAACATTTGAAAACGTTTGATTGGCAGGAGATGATGGAGGCGAAGTGATCATCTCACCGCACTGACATCTTTTCACAGGGAGCATCAACACAAGACTCACACTCTGAACACTGAGTTTTGGTGGGCTTGTCATCCCGTCTAGTGTCGTGTCGTACTGCGCCATACTGTACTGAGCTGGGCTTTGCATCTAGGCCATGTAGGCAAGCTGCCTTCTGCTGCGTGTGTCTGAAACTGAGCTCTGTGCCGGGAAGAGAGCGGTATAATCAGGGCAGTGTTTTATTTAAAGACTGTAACGTGGGCAGCAGCAATTCTCCGGGGCTTCGATGCTTCACAGCACAGCTCTCATAGAGGTGATCAGACCTCCTACTAACTTTTAACACCTCAGCCCTTTTCTCCCCCAACTTCGAATCTGGTGCAATCTGGAGCTGGACAGCCGCTTCCTTCAGAGTGTGTGGCGGTTTGTGTTAAGCATTGTGACTGATAGAGAAGAGATTGGAGATATTTCAAACAAAAGACAAAGACAGGACGGACATCTGTTTTGCATTTAAGTCCATTTGTGTTTGTATGCGCAAGGTCAGTGGCTTAGTGTGTGTCATCAGTGCTGTAAACATGTGGGCGGACAAGAGTATGTCGGTGTGTATTGGCTGATGTGTCTGCAGAAACGTGACAGCGAGGTCCGTTCGTCACATGTTCTGTCAGCTTGAGTCTTCATGGAGCTAGCTGCTCTCTCAGTCTCCGGACTCTTTGTGTGTTTCAGTAGGTGACGGATGTCGAACTACTGCAAGAGCAGCAGTGAGAACAACTTTCTCACAGTACTGGGATTAGCACCACAGCTGCAGCATCATGAAGGACAAACAGCCATGGAAGTTCACCAAGGAAGATATCTAGTTATCTAAGGACGAGTGGTTTCATCTTTAGCAAAGTGTGTGTGTGTGTGTGTGTGTGTGTGTGTGTGGTCAAGGAAGTTGACCTCGTTTCTTGGCACACAGCTTCCACAAGGCCCATAACAGAAGCAGTATAGATGGATAGTAACAGCAGCTCAGCATGCAGCAGCAGTGAACGGTGGCTTCTTTACAATATTTCTCTGCTACAGTTCGTTTTCATTACAAAAAGAGTTTCCAACAAACATTCTCAGGTTTCATTCAGTAAGTTAAACACTTAGCAGAAGTAATGAGCCAACAACTACCATCAGAGTTTGGTTCAAATATCGCTCAGTCCTGATTGGTGCACAGAAAAATGTCAGGACATCACAGGAGAAGTGGTAAGAGGAGCAGAGGAGGAGGTCAGGACAGAGGAAACAGATCAAAAGTGTTTAAAGTCTGACAGATCATTGTGTCCATGCAGGACCGCATCACTCAGAGTACGAAGGCGATTGAGAAAATAGGTTTTCATTAATCTTTAACTGTCCATGTGGTGTGTAGGTCCACAAATGTGTGAAAGTCACTTACACAAATAGCTTCCTTGCAGATTAGTAAAGGTGTTGGAGGACTTTTCTAGTCTGCGGTACCACACATGCACAGAGCTGTAAAACAGAGGGGCAGGAACAGGCAGCGTGGGAAAAGGGAGATGTTTTATGTATAATATGTCAAAAAGGGAAATGCTGGATTGGTTGAAGCAACAAGAAGTTCTTTGGTACACAACATTTTCCTAAATATGTTCCAGTGTCTTTTAGTGCTAGTGTTAACTATCAGACCTACACCGAGCTGACAGCACCAGTGTAAACAAGCATAAATAGAGTTAAAACATTGCCACCATGGAATTTAAAACCTAAGGAGGGGTGCAAACTCATTCACACTAAAGATGTTTATCTTTGTAACATGTTTAGAGCGGAGATGATGAACCTGCCTGCGGCACCAGATGACTGTCAGGTCCACTGATGAGTAATTTCTCCTCTAATCAGACACACCACTGCTTCCTGCACTGCTTCCCATCTGGAGGAATAAACCGGCTGGTGTTCTGCTTGTTACCGCTGTCATCAGCGACGTGCTGGCCTCACATTGCCAGACCGACCGTTCTCCACACTGCGTCTGCTGCACTGATTTTTTTTATGGAGCTGATTTTACCAGCTAGCTGAAGAACAGTGTCCAACGCATTTCCTCTGGACAATTAGAGAAAGATTCGTCCGTGCACTGCAGCACTGTGTTCTGATCTGTCTCATATCTGATTTCATTTCATGCTAAATCTACAGTATTTTGGCTTGTGGAGTTGGTGTCGTGTCGTGGTGCATGTTGGTTCCTGTCAGCCAGCACAAGCTAACATTACTGTATTGTCTTAGAAATAAAGAGAGTCTCTAGTTACTGAACATGTTTTGGGTTGAAATTTTGCAGTAGGGTCTGAAACAATGTTCTTCTGCATCAGTCCTGTTGGTGATGATAAATATCACACTGATCTCATAACAATAACTATTTCTGAAATCATCTCTCTGCAGCTCTGTTTTAAGTGTTGTTTCTCATTCAAGGCTCCTCTGATCATTAGAAAAGAGTTCAGTGTGCTGTTGATGCATCTATACACCATCTGACTGTCTGCTTGTGCCATGGTCATTGTGCTGCTGGACATGGTTTAGTTATTAGAAAAGTATTGGCATTGCATCATACAGCCTTTCCATGATGTTTCAGCTGCCACTTTTCTCACATTGGCTGAATTCAACCTTTCTTTGGTTCCTGTGTTTTGCACACTTCCTCCTCCTCCTGCAGGCAAAACATTTTGCTTAAAACCATACATGACACAGAATGATAATAATAATAATACAGAAACAACTGTGAAACTCCTGGGTGCCTTGGTGGATCACTGACTGAAGTGAGGATGCACCACGTTAAGAAAAAAGTTTGTCTATTTTTTCCTCTGTCTGTCTATTCAGATTGTTCCAGTGGATATCAATAAAAACACAGGGCATGCCTTGTTCCTACAGGAGATCTTTTGTCTGAGTGTGTGTGTGTGTGTGCAAACTCTCAAGTAGCTTTATCTCGTCAGTATCAGACTCTCAAGAACTTCAGTTCTGCTGGCAAAGATGACACCAAATGTGCTGTGCTACTTAAAGCCTCCTTCCACTGACAAATGGGTTTTGCTTATTGTTACTTCGCTGAGATGTTTGGTCTTCTCTGTGCAGAGTTTGACACTAGAAGCCTGTTTACACATTCGTCTGCTGAAGGGGGAAGTTTTTCTGTGCTCACGTTAAATCTGAGTTCAACAGGTGTTTGTACATAAAACCATATGGAACACAAACTATCAGTCAAAAGCAAAAGCGAAAATTACTTTTATATGTACAGAATGAAAGCATGTTTGTAGAGACAGTATTCACCAAGTCTGTAGTCTGACAAGAACAAGACGCAGCTGTTTGAAAGGAGGCTGGTCCTGACCTTTGTCGTTCAGCTCTGTAAACACAGAAAACAGGACCTGTTTAGTGACTCTTTTACAAATTGTGCTGCTCAGCCCCTTTGGTCAACATCATCCAACTACTTTATGATGAGATGATGAGATGATGAGTTCCGGTGGGCCAGCTAGATTGCTCTGATGCGGACCACAGTGAACACAGACACTTAGGCTTCGATGAGGAGAACTTGTGGAAGAAGTATTCAGTCTTCAGAAGTAGTGACATTGCAAAGTAAGAATACGGAGCTTCATGTATCAGAAGTAAAAGTATTCATTATGCAGCAGCCCCCACGTCTCCAGACCCTTCATGTCACACGTTTTACATATGCTGGAGGATTCTGGAAGGATTTGATGGTGTAGCTTCCTCCTAAGTGCACATTCGCACAACTTACACTACTAGAAGTGTCTGAAAGTGTCTCCTGTGACGATATATCAGTTTGAATTATGCATACATGCTGCATATTCTTAAATCATTTCATTAAATTACACCCGACTTCACAAAGAATAACTAACTGTATAGAAACAACAACATTGTTCTTCAGTACTGTACTTGAGTAAATGTACTTAGTTACTTGCCAGCACTAATAAGGAGAAGCTTAACCAGAGGAGACACACAGACAAGCAGTCTGGAGGATGTCATTGGATATGATGGAAAACTACTGTGTTTACAGATGTGTGTGTGTGTGTGTGTGTGTGTGTGTGTGTGTGTGTGTGTGTGTGTGAAGCAGAGAAGCAGGAGGTGAGCTGTGCTCGTGTTGCTGTCCGAAGCTTTGACGCTCCAGCTCAGCTCACAGCTTGTTAAAGCTGGACTGTCTGCTCATCTTGTCCCACCCACAGACAAGATGCAGCCTCTCACTGTTCGTGGAGCTGCTTTTGTTCACATTCCCTTTGTGAATTTATTTACATAACTGGTGGCTGCATATATTCTTCGCTGCATAAATTTTGAAGAGATGTGTCATGAATGCCATTTATGTCTGATAGCAGTAAATGAACGGTGATTCTCCTCTAACGGAGAGCGAGAGTCCGTACATGTGTAGTGTTTATTTGAAGCACCCTCCTGTCCACTGTGATGGGGAGAGCTCAGCACTGTAAGAACAAACATTAGAATTAGGTTGGCTTTCTGTTAGAGGGAGAAAGGTGGATAGAGAGTGAAATGAAATGACAAAGAAATGAGGTGTCAGGTGGATTGTATGGGATCTCAGCAGCTCCTCCAGCCTGACCACTGAGGCTATAAAAAGAATGAGACTTCCCAGAGGACCAGCACTCCCCGAGGAATCAACATCCGCTCGCCTAATCTCTGACCTCCATCACAATCACTCCTCCTCTCTTCCTCTTTTTCCTCTCCTCCATCTCATACCTGCAGCCAGGAGACGAGCAGAAGAGCCTCCACAGTGATATCGAGACATGATCAAGGTTAATCATCTGTCCGAGCCCGATGGCGTGACAGCTCATTAAAGCATTACAAGGCTGCATAATCTGTCCCGCCTTCCTCTCTCTCTGGTAAAATTCAGCCCGTGCTGCGAGGCCTCTGACGCTGGGAAACATCCCTGCGATGACGAGCCGAGCATGACCAGACAAGCGCGATCAAGGAGCAGAGCAGGTACAAAGTCACAGTCATGACTGAGCATGCACTGCTGTCCCTAAAGCCAAAACAAGGCAAGAGAGGGAGTTTCCTTCCACCACTGAGCACTGAGATTTCACTTGGCTGCACAGCACCATAAAGAACCGGTGAAGAAGAGGACTGTAAAAGCACTTGAAATTATTTTCTGTGTAAAAGGCTGTATTTTCTGGTTTGGAAAGGATCGCAGCACCATAAAATAAAGAAGTTTTGATTCACAGCTGAATTTTTCTGGCAAAGTGTTTATGAAGTTAATGTCCTTGTCACTTTGGATGGAGCAGCTCCAGAGTGTACTACATCAGTGTGCAGCAGCATGAGGACATGACAAAGTGATGAAAACTTTCTTTCCACAGAAGAACTTGGACAGTAGGAGCTACGTTGTGGATGGAGTAGCCTGCAGGTTTAGAGAAGAAATGATGAGAGGAGCAGCTTCATAGGAAAGAAAAACATGTGCAGAGGCACAGCATTTATTTATGTTAGTTATTAGTTTTAGTCACTAAAAATCTCCTGAAATGCGTCGGACACATCTTATCAGTTTCAGCATACATTACATACTGCTGGCCCTCACTCGCCCAAACCAGCGAGGTTTCCTCTCTGTCAGTCATGAAGCTCAGTGGATTTCTGTAAGTGGTTGTATCAATGACAAGCAGATAAACCATTTTCCACCCACAGTCTGGTGGAAACCGGAGTCCTTTAGATAATATATGACACATTGAGAAACACAAAATAGAGACTCTATTTTTCTTCACTTCACAGCCTTTTAGTCTGTTCGTTTGTATTCATTCATAAGTTATATTGTCTCTTAAGGTTCAGCTGCATCACATTTCATTAGAATGGCTCTCTGGTATACACGTCTGAGTCTGACATTTATTCTGCCTTCACTTTGTGGCAGAAATCACCTCCATATTAATGCTTTGTTAAGACTGACTGAACACCTCGTCTCACTTGCTCCTTGTTTGTCACAGCGTGCTGAGCATGAGAGCTGCCTGCAGCCTGCAGCCTGCTGGATTTGCATGTTTGTCCTGAATCCATGACGGGAGGCTTATTTTTGTTTACGTGGTTGTTCAATGTGCATTAAAGGTACGTCACATTTACACTGGCCCCATTTTATACCTGCTACTGTTTGCCTAAATCGCAGCTTTAGAGAAAGATAATTATCAGCATTATCAGCCTTACAGATGAAAGTGTGTAGGACTGATGGTTATACTGCAGCTTATTATCTCACTAACTCTCTTATTTTCCCTGTTAGCAGGACGACTGAAGGACTACATTTCTGTATTTCATCCTGTAAAGCACATCTCTTGGACCTTCTCTGTTCCCGTATTTCTCGGACTGATTTTTATTTGATGAACCCCTCAGTCCACTTCAGTATTACACAAATTGTGCCCACTCATGGTAGACTGGTGTGCACTGTCCACGGTGTGTTTCTGACAGGCCCTTTTGCCTCACAGTCCTGGATTCCTCTACTGTAAACCTCTACAGCCACGAGCGGCAGCACACAAACCTCACAAGTGTGGTCAACACTCACAACTGCAGCCCCTGAAAGTACGTCTGCTGTACAGCGTCTTTATTTTTCAGTCAGTAGCCTCGGATGTCGGCTCGGAGAGCATTCCCAATTGTTTGCTCTATGTCAAGTTTGTATTATTTTCCATTCACCTTATAGTCAACCTGTGGTGCTATAGCTGTTGTGTTTGTTAACTCAGCCATTTCCAGTAGAATGAGTCTTTGACTGTATCTAAAGTGCTCTTAATCCATGTTTTTCAAGTAAAAATGGATTATATGTCTAGTGTGACAGTCTGGGGCCTGTGTCTTCCCTCTGTCGGTCCCCCCTGATCGTCCGAACCCTCCCACCTCACTGAGGGAATGGCCACACCAGCTGAGGGTCTGTATAAGCTGGGTGCTTCCAACGTGGCTCTCTGTCCCTGCTGGAAGGCTGCTGCCTTTCACATGACTAACCTGGCTCTAATTGGTTTGATTATGTTTAACTTAACCTCCGTTCATGCTGCAGGTAGTCTGAGTTAGCAGCCACAGTCCTCTACTGACACAGTCCTCTACTGACTGACTAACAGTCCTCTACTGACTAACAGTCCTCTACTGACTGCCAACAGTCCTCTACTGACACAGTCCTCTACTGACTGACTAACAGTCCTCTACTGACTAACAGTCCTCTACTGACTGACTAACAGTCCTCTACTGACTGCCAACAGTCCTCTACTGACACAGTCCTCTACTGACTGACTAACAGTCCTCTACTGACTGACTAACAGTCCTCTACTGACTGACTAACAGTCCTCTACTGACTAACAGTCCTCTACTGACACAGTCCTCTACTGACACAGTCCTCTACTGACACAGTCCTCTACTGACACAGTCCTCTACTGACTAACAGTCCTCTACTGACTAACAGTCCTCTACTGACTAACAGTCCTCTACTGACTGACTAACAGTCCTCTACTGACTAACAGTCCTCTACTGACTAACAGTCCTCTACTGACTGACTAACAGTCCTCTACTGACTAACAGTCCTCTACTGACTGACTAACAGTCCTCTACTGACTAACAGTCCTCTACTGACTAACAGTCCTCTACTGACTGACTAACAGTCCTCTACTGACTAACAGACCTCTACTGACTAACAGACCTCTACTGACTAACAGTCCTCTACTGACTAACAGTCCTCTACTGACTAACAGACCTCTACTGACTAACAGTCCTCTACTGACTAACAGTCCTCTACTGACTGACTAACAGTCCTCTACTGACTAACAGTCCTCTACTGACTAACAGTCCTCTACTGACTGACTAACAGACCTCTACTGACTAACAGTCCTCTACTGACTAACAGACCTCTACTGACTAACAGTCCTCTACTGACTGACTAACAGTCCTCTACTGACTAACAGTCCTCTACTGACTGACTAACAGTCCTCTACTGACTAACAGTCCTCTACTGACTAACAGTCCTCTACTGACTGACTAACAGTCCTCTACTGACTAACAGTCCTCTACTGACTAACAGTCCTCTACTGACTAACAGTCCTCTACTGACTGACTAACAGTCCTCTACTGACTAACAGTCCTCTACTGACTAACAGTCCTCTACTGACTGACTAACAGTCCTCTACTGACTAACAGTCCTCTACTGACTGACTAACAGTCCTCTACTGACTAACAGTCCTCTACTGACTAACAGTCCTCTACTGACTGACTAACAGTCCTCTACTGACTAACAGTCCTCTACTGACTAACAGTCCTCTACTGACTGACTAACAGTCCTCTACTGACTAACAGTCCTCTACTGACTAACAGTCCTCTACTGACTGACTAACAGTCCTCCACTGACTAACAGTCCTCTACTGACTGACTAACAGTCCTCTACTGACTAACAGTCCTCTACTGACTGACTAACAGTCCTCTACTGACTAACAGTCCTCTACTGACTGACTGACAGTCCTCTACTGACTAACAGTCCTCTACTGACTGACTAACAGTCCTCTACTGACTGACTAACAGTCCTCTACTGACTGACTGACAGTCCTCTACTGACTAACAGTCCTCTACTGACTGACTAACAGTCCTCTACTGACTGACTAACAGTCCTCTACTGACTAACAGTCCTCTACTGACTGACTAACAGTCCTCCACTGACTAACAGTCCTCTACTGACTGACTAACAGTCCTCTACTGACTAACAGTCCTCTACTGACTAACAGTCCTCTACTGACTGACTAACAGTCCTCTACTGACTAACAGTCCTCTACTGACTAACAGTCCTCTACTGACTGACTAACAGTCCTCTACTGACTAACAGTCCTCTACTGACACAGTCCTCTACTGACTAACAGTCCTCTACTGACTAACAGTCCTCTACTGACTGACTAACAGTCCTCTACTGACTAACAGTCCTCTACTGACTAACAGTCCTCTACTGACTGACTAACAGTCCTCTACTGACTAACAGTCCTCTACTGACACAGTCCTCTACTGACTGACTAACAGTCCTCTACTGACTAACAGACCTCTACTGACTAACAGTCCTCTACTGACTAACAGTCCTCTACTGACTAACAGTCCTCTACTGACTGACTAACAGTCCTCTACTGACTAACAGACCTCTACTGACACAGTCCTCTACTGACTAACAGTCCTCTACTGACTAACAGTCCTCTACTGACTAACAGTCCTCTACTGACTGACTAACAGTCCTCTACTGACTAACAGTCCTCTACTGACTGACAGTCCTCCACTGACTAACAGTCCTCTACTGACTAACAGTCCTCTACTGACTGACTAACAGACCTCTACTGACACAGTCCTCTACTGACTAACAGTCCTCTACTGACTAACAGTCCTCTACTGACTGACTAACAGTCCTCTACTGACTAACAGACCTCTACTGACACAGTCCTCTACTGACTAACAGTCCTCTACTGACTAACAGTCCTCTACTGACTGACTAACAGTCCTCTACTGACTAACAGTCCTCTACTGACTGACAGTCCTCCACTGACTAACAGTCCTCTACTGACTAACAGTCCTCTACTGACTGACTAACAGTCCTCCACTGACTAACAGTCCTCTACTGACTGACTAACAGTCCTCTACTGACTAACAGTCCTCTACTGACTAACAGTCCTCTACTGACTGACTAACAGTCCTCTACTGACTAACAGTCCTCTACTGACTGACAGTCCTCCACTGACTAACAGTCCTCTACTGACTAACAGTCCTCTACTGACTGACTAACAGACCTCTACTGACACAGTCCTCTACTGACTAACAGTCCTCTACTGACTAACAGTCCTCTACTGACTGACTAACAGTCCTCTACTGACTAACAGTCCTCTACTGACTGACAGTCCTCCACTGACTAACAGTCCTCTACTGACTAACAGTCCTCTACTGACTGACTAACAGTCCTCCACTGACTAACAGTCCTCTACTGACTGACTAACAGTCCTCTACTGACTAACAGTCCTCTACTGACTGACTAACAGTCCTCTACTGACTGACTAACAGTCCTCTACTGACTGACTGACAGTCCTCTACTGACTAACAGTCCTCTACTGACTGACTAACAGTCCTCTACTGACTAACAGTCCTCTACTGACTGACTAACAGTCCTCTACTGACTGACTAACAGTCCTCCACTGACTAACAGTCCTCTACTGACTGACTAACAGTCCTCTACTGACTAACAGTCCTCTACTGACTAACAGTCCTCTACTGACTGACTAACAGTCCTCTACTGACTAACAGTCCTCTACTGACTGACTAACAGTCCTCTACTGACTAACAGTCCTCTACTGACTAACAGTCCTCTACTGACTGACTAACAGTCCTCTACTGACTAACAGTCCTCTACTGACTGACTAACAGTCCTCTACTGACTAACAGTCCTCTACTGACTGACTAACAGTCCTCTACTGACTAACAGACCTCTACTGACACAGTCCTCTACTGACTAACAGTCCTCTACTGACTAACAGTCCTCTACTGACTAACAGTCCTCTACTGACTGACTAACAGTCCTCTACTGACTAACAGTCCTCTACTGACTAACAGTCCTCTACTGACTGACTAACAGACCTCTACTGACACAGTCCTCTACTGACTAACAGTCCTCTACTGACTAACAGTCCTCTACTGACTAACAGTCCTCTACTGACTGACTAACAGTCCTCTACTGACTAACAGTCCTCTACTGACTGACAGTCCTCCACTGACTAACAGTCCTCTACTGACTGACTAACAGTCCTCCACTGACTAACAGTCCTCTACTGACTGACTAACAGTCCTCTACTGACTAACAGTCCTCTACTGACTGACAGTCCTCCACTGACTAACAGTCCTCTACTGACTAACAGTCCTCTACTGACTGACTAACAGTCCTCCACTGACTAACAGTCCTCTACTGACTGACTAACAGTCCTCTACTGACTAACAGTCCTCTACTGACTAACAGTCCTCTACTGACTGACTAACAGTCCTCTACTGACTGACTAACAGTCCTCTACTGACTGACTGACAGTCCTCTACTGACTAACAGTCCTCTACTGACTGACTAACAGTCCTCTACTGACTAACAGTCCTCTACTGACTGACTAACAGTCCTCTACTGACTGACTAACAGTCCTCTACTGACTGACTAACAGTCCTCCACTGACTAACAGTCCTCTACTGACTGACTAACAGTCCTCTACTGACTAACAGTCCTCTACTGACTAACAGTCCTCTACTGACTGACTAACAGTCCTCTACTGACTAACAGTCCTCTACTGACTAACAGTCCTCTACTGACTGACTAACAGTCCTCTACTGACTAACAGTCCTCTACTGACTAACAGTCCTCTACTGACTGACTAACAGTCCTCTACTGACTAACAGACCTCTACTGACTAACAGACCTCTACTGACTAACAGTCCTCTACTGACTAACAGTCCTCTACTGACTAACAGACCTCTACTGACTAACAGTCCTCTACTGACTAACAGTCCTCTACTGACTGACTAACAGTCCTCTACTGACTAACAGTCCTCTACTGACTAACAGTCCTCTACTGACTGACTAACAGACCTCTACTGACTAACAGTCCTCTACTGACTAACAGACCTCTACTGACTAACAGTCCTCTACTGACTGACTAACAGTCCTCTACTGACTAACAGTCCTCTACTGACTGACTAACAGTCCTCTACTGACTAACAGTCCTCTACTGACTAACAGTCCTCTACTGACTAACAGTCCTCTACTGACTGACTAACAGTCCTCTACTGACTAACAGTCCTCTACTGACTAACAGTCCTCTACTGACTAACAGTCCTCTACTGACTGACTAACAGTCCTCTACTGACTAACAGTCCTCTACTGACTGACTAACAGTCCTCTACTGACTAACAGTCCTCTACTGACTAACAGTCCTCTACTGACTGACTAACAGTCCTCTACTGACTAACAGTCCTCTACTGACTAACAGTCCTCTACTGACTGACTAACAGTCCTCTACTGACTAACAGTCCTCTACTGACTAACAGTCCTCTACTGACTGACTAACAGTCCTCCACTGACTAACAGTCCTCTACTGACTGACTAACAGTCCTCTACTGACTAACAGTCCTCTACTGACTGACTAACAGTCCTCTACTGACTAACAGTCCTCTACTGACTGACTGACAGTCCTCTACTGACTAACAGTCCTCTACTGACTGACTAACAGTCCTCTACTGACTGACTAACAGTCCTCTACTGACTGACTGACAGTCCTCTACTGACTAACAGTCCTCTACTGACTGACTAACAGTCCTCTACTGACTGACTAACAGTCCTCTACTGACTAACAGTCCTCTACTGACTAACAGTCCTCTACTGACTGACTAACAGTCCTCCACTGACTAACAGTCCTCTACTGACTGACTAACAGTCCTCTACTGACTGACTAACAGTCCTCTACTGACTGACTGACAGTCCTCTACTGACTAACAGTCCTCTACTGACTGACTAACAGTCCTCTACTGACTGACTAACAGTCCTCTACTGACTAACAGTCCTCTACTGACTAACAGTCCTCTACTGACTGACTAACAGTCCTCTACTGACTAACAGTCCTCTACTGACTAACAGTCCTCTACTGACTGACTAACAGTCCTCTACTGACTAACAGTCCTCTACTGACTAACAGTCCTCTACTGACTGACTAACAGTCCTCTACTGACTAACAGTCCTCTACTGACACAGTCCTCTACTGACTGACTAACAGTCCTCTACTGACTAACAGACCTCTACTGACTAACAGTCCTCTACTGACTAACAGTCCTCTACTGACTAACAGTCCTCTACTGACTGACTAACAGTCCTCTACTGACTAACAGACCTCTACTGACACAGTCCTCTACTGACTAACAGTCCTCTACTGACTAACAGTCCTCTACTGACTAACAGTCCTCTACTGACTGACTAACAGTCCTCTACTGACTAACAGTCCTCTACTGACTGACAGTCCTCCACTGACTAACAGTCCTCTACTGACTAACAGTCCTCTACTGACTGACTAACAGACCTCTACTGACACAGTCCTCTACTGACTAACAGTCCTCTACTGACTAACAGTCCTCTACTGACTGACTAACAGTCCTCTACTGACTAACAGACCTCTACTGACACAGTCCTCTACTGACTAACAGTCCTCTACTGACTAACAGTCCTCTACTGACTGACTAACAGTCCTCTACTGACTAACAGTCCTCTACTGACTGACAGTCCTCCACTGACTAACAGTCCTCTACTGACTAACAGTCCTCTACTGACTGACTAACAGACCTCTACTGACACAGTCCTCTACTGACTAACAGTCCTCTACTGACTAACAGTCCTCTACTGACTGACTAACAGTCCTCTACTGACTAACAGTCCTCTACTGACTGACAGTCCTCCACTGACTAACAGTCCTCTACTGACTAACAGTCCTCTACTGACTGACTAACAGTCCTCCACTGACTAACAGTCCTCTACTGACTGACTAACAGTCCTCTACTGACTAACAGTCCTCTACTGACTAACAGTCCTCTACTGACTGACTAACAGTCCTCTACTGACTAACAGTCCTCTACTGACTGACAGTCCTCCACTGACTAACAGTCCTCTACTGACTAACAGTCCTCTACTGACTGACTAACAGACCTCTACTGACACAGTCCTCTACTGACTAACAGTCCTCTACTGACTAACAGTCCTCTACTGACTAACAGTCCTCTACTGACTGACTAACAGTCCTCTACTGACTAACAGTCCTCTACTGACTGACAGTCCTCCACTGACTAACAGTCCTCTACTGACTAACAGTCCTCTACTGACTGACTAACAGTCCTCCACTGACTAACAGTCCTCTACTGACTGACTAACAGTCCTCTACTGACTAACAGTCCTCTACTGACTAACAGTCCTCTACTGACTGACTAACAGTCCTCTACTGACTGACTAACAGTCCTCTACTGACTGACTGACAGTCCTCTACTGACTAACAGTCCTCTACTGACTGACTAACAGTCCTCTACTGACTAACAGTCCTCTACTGACTGACTAACAGTCCTCTACTGACTGACTAACAGTCCTCCACTGACTAACAGTCCTCTACTGACTGACTAACAGTCCTCTACTGACTAACAGTCCTCTACTGACTAACAGTCCTCTACTGACTGACTAACAGTCCTCTACTGACTAACAGTCCTCTACTGACTGACTAACAGTCCTCTACTGACTAACAGTCCTCTACTGACTAACAGTCCTCTACTGACTGACTAACAGTCCTCTACTGACTAACAGTCCTCTACTGACTGACTAACAGTCCTCTACTGACTAACAGTCCTCTACTGACTGACTAACAGTCCTCTACTGACTAACAGACCTCTACTGACACAGTCCTCTACTGACTAACAGTCCTCTACTGACTAACAGTCCTCTACTGACTAACAGTCCTCTACTGACTGACTAACAGTCCTCTACTGACTAACAGTCCTCTACTGACTGACTAACAGACCTCTACTGACACAGTCCTCTACTGACTAACAGTCCTCTACTGACTAACAGTCCTCTACTGACTAACAGTCCTCTACTGACTGACTAACAGTCCTCTACTGACTAACAGTCCTCTACTGACTGACAGTCCTCCACTGACTAACAGTCCTCTACTGACTGACTAACAGTCCTCCACTGACTAACAGTCCTCTACTGACTGACTAACAGTCCTCTACTGACTAACAGTCCTCTACTGACTGACAGTCCTCCACTGACTAACAGTCCTCTACTGACTAACAGTCCTCTACTGACTGACTAACAGTCCTCCACTGACTAACAGTCCTCTACTGACTGACTAACAGTCCTCTACTGACTAACAGTCCTCTACTGACTAACAGTCCTCTACTGACTGACTAACAGTCCTCTACTGACTGACTAACAGTCCTCTACTGACTGACTGACAGTCCTCTACTGACTAACAGTCCTCTACTGACTGACTAACAGTCCTCTACTGACTAACAGTCCTCTACTGACTGACTAACAGTCCTCTACTGACTGACTAACAGTCCTCTACTGACTGACTAACAGTCCTCCACTGACTAACAGTCCTCTACTGACTGACTAACAGTCCTCTACTGACTAACAGTCCTCTACTGACTAACAGTCCTCTACTGACTGACTAACAGTCCTCTACTGACTAACAGTCCTCTACTGACTGACTAACAGTCCTCTACTGACTAACAGTCCTCTACTGACTGACTAACAGTCCTCTACTGACTAACAGACCTCTACTGACACAGTCCTCTACTGACTAACAGTCCTCTACTGACACAGTCCTCTACTGACTAACAGTCCTCTACTGACTGACTAACAGTCCTCTACTGACTAACAGTCCTCTACTGACTGACTAACAGTCCTCTACTGACTAACAGTCCTCTACTGACTGACTAACAGTCCTCTACTGACTAACAGTCCTCTACTGACTGACAGTCCTCCACTGACTAACAGTCCTCTACTGACTGACAGTCCTCCACTGACTAACAGTCCTCTACTGACTAACAGTCCTCTACTGACTGCTAACTCCTCACTTGTGTTGCTTATGTTGACTCTTCCTTAGTAAATGACTTGTTTGCCTAAATTGTTACCATGTGGACCTCCCTTATTTGTTCTGCTCCTGAACACGGTGTAATGTGACAGGTGAAGCTTGTAGTGATGGTATCACCTGACTCTGCAGTTCCCCTCAGCTGTACAAAGTCCCCCAGGAGTTGGTGGAGACCAAAAGCAGAGCTAAAAGGGGAGTGAATATTATATTTCCATTCATGAGGAGGCCAGAAATATGACATCAAGTGAGTTCTAATGTTGCTCTGAGTTCGTTGCATGTTGCTAACACGGTCGCCTTGTCGACATGGGTGATGTCAGTGTTGTGTACATGATCCCATGATCCCTTATAGGTAGCACATCATTTATTTGTTCTTCTTAGTTTTGAACCATACACAGTCCTCTCACAATACACTCCTTAACAAACTGATAACTGTTCAGTGTAAACACAGGTTAGTAGTGACCATCATTAGCTTCTGAAACAATCAGGTGCTCACTTTCCCTCCTCTATGGGTGCACAGCATACCCTCTGTGTCTGTTGTTCCATGGAGGTCAGTGGAGTACACTGACAGGAGAAAGTTGTTCTTACAGTGTCACAGTGAATGTAATCAGACCCTGGGGAACGACCCTGACATCTGGTGTTGCTGGTGTTCGACTGGAGTGAAACCTGTCCCACGCTGGCACTGCTCTTTCAGTCCCACTCTGTTGACAGGGAGGCAGGACTCAAAGAGAGGAAGTGTGTCTCCGTCAGCTCGTTTGAATAAGGCCGCACATTTATTCTAAAAGGGGAAGTGTTGATATTCAAACTGAAGAATTACAATCCTCGCCCATCTGTTCCATCTGACAGTGTTTGTCGTGCTGCATGAGTCCCAAAAACCAGACGCATCTCTGAGTACAAGCTACACAACACCCCTGTACTTTTACTGGGGAGGGAGGTCTCTATATGGAGGCCGTGCACTTTGCACCCAGAGCTTTCATCATTAAGCCGCCACTGCTCTGCTTTGCATAGTTACACTGTAGACTGATGAAGGGAAGGCTGTCAGAGAGCAGCCATCTGTCCCTCATTAAAGACGCTTGCAGGGAGGGAAGAGAGGGAAGAGGGAGTGTCGCCACTGGACACAGCCGTCCTCATTCAGACACACACACACACACACACACACACACACACACTCAGTAAAATCTCCCCTGGGATGCCAGATCTTCCTTGTTAGGAAGCTTGAACAGCAAGTGTCAGGAGACGTGTTAAAAGGCCCTGGGTTCAGGCTTACAGGAGTGAAGTGTGCTACTTGGATCTTGCACTGCTGTCAGCTTTAGCACTTGTATGATGATTTTGTAGACGTTTATTCATTCACCAGGTTATGTGAATGCACTTTCTGGGGCTAATGGAAACTCAGCCGTTGACAGTAAAATGAATACTTTTTCTGTAATTAAAGTGCCTATAAATTATATTTTGATCATAAAAAAGGGACACCTGCAACACCCGTCACACAACACCCAGTTATTTCTACGTGTAATGTGACTTGTGTAATGAGAATTATTTTGGTTTTCTGCCCCCAACTTTACTGTTTTGGTTCAGTTTTCAGCCATTGTTTAAGAAATGGTCTTGTTTTTCACTCAAAGGTAAGCCAGGTGCAGGGTGTCACATGTGGGGACAGAACTGGCCTCTGTTTACCCACCTTCGAAGGATCTGAGGTGAAAACACTGTCAGCAGCTCCCAGTGCTCCCTGTCTGCCTCCTCTCTCCACCACGCCATCTATTTCCCAGGTCACCAATTGGTAATTGGAGCTGTCTGACAGGAAGTGACAGCCTCCGTTGTTGTTGTGCTCTGTCTGTTGTGATATGGAGTAGCGTGTTCGTTGGTAATTTACATAAAAGCCCTTGGGGGGGTGCACGACCCAGCACTTGATCCTCTTTAATGGCCCAGTCTGTCCTTGGTGATGATCAGTGAGGAGAAGTGATTAGAGGAGGCAGGGGACGACTGGAGACTAGAAGTGACTTTGGAGAAAGAAATTATTATTGCATGAAGGGGGGGGTCATTCTTCACACCGCCACCTCTTTAATTTGTTGTACAATCTCTGTCTTTATTTAACCAAAATCAGTGGTGGAAATCTCCATGCTCTCAATCTCCACAGACCCACATGTTTGTTGCTGCGCTGCCTGGATATCCATACCGGCAGATGTAATGTCATGTCAAAGCCCAAAGTTGTGAAACCTCTGCACTTGTTGACAACACTTTATGCTGGAGTTAATTGGTGTAGATGACCTGTCAAACCGGCGCGGAGGAGCACAGGAGGAGATAGAAGGAGCCTTCAGAGGTTGATCATCGCTGCTATTAATAGCATTAGCAGGCTGGAGCCTCCAAGAAGCTAGAAGAACAAATCCCTGATGCAAAATTCCATCCATCACTTGGACAGGGGAGCAGCGCTGACATTTATTATTCAGCCTCGTCTTTCCTTTGCCCGAGGACAGTTCAGCCTTCTGTATTTGTGAACCCACACAATGACTGAAAAGGTGACTAAGAGAGTTTGCAGTGATACAGTATGTCTGCCTGTTTCAGATTACACTGTAATTTCAATGTCAGTGTACTTTTTATTCACAAACTCATTTCCCCATTTATCATTACAGGGATCAGTTCTAAGCTGTACGTCTTGGCGACATAGGAAAATTAGATTCTTGGGGTTTTTGGCTTCTAACTAAGAGCAAGCGCTGCTCAGGGTCATGGTTATTGACTGAACTGTTGGATCCCAGGTAATCATTCCTGCAGTGTCTCAGCACTCAGTCAGGGCTTCGACTGAGGTGAGAGGATTTTAAGAAAAACATCTCTGGGGTGTCTGGAGAAAATGTAGATTTCAGAGAAGAAAAACCAAAGACAAAGCAGTCAGTTAGCAGGACCACTAGAACTGCACTGGCAAAGAGGTGTGGAGCTCTAATATGTAACCCTGTTCTCCTTCTCTCTCTTTATTCAGATGCATGTACCTAACCATACAAGTCTTTCAGGGCAGTGATTTAACTTGGCGCTGGCTGATTTAGAGACCACTGATTTGATTGTGGGCTGAGCTCTGAGGCACAGATGCAGGAATAGTGATGCATGTCCCACTGCTTTAGAACTAATAACTAAAATGCTGCTAAAGCATTCAAACATATTTACTATTACTACAAAAGCAAAGCATGTTTTATTGGGCAAAAAAGAGGAATGTGCTCATGTTTTTGGTGGAATTTTTCTATCGTAGCCTGTCAAAAGTTAGCAGAGCCGTTAGACCAGCAGTAGGTATGACTCATATGACTCGATTCACAGATATTTACAACTAATTAGTGTCTATTGATTTATTAAAATAGTATGTCCCAACTATTTATTAACAATTCATTCATTACCAGGTAACTTCTGACTCATTCCTTGTTTGTTTCGTAGGAACTATTCACCTGTGTTTGTGTACAAGGGGTGTGCATCTCTCCCTTATGTCACGGGCTATGATACGATTCAGGGACAACACAGTACTTTAATACAGAACAGTACAATTCAATTTGATGCAATCTGAATCTATTTGTACCGAAAAAATGGAAAACTTGTTTCAGAATAACATGTCATTGTGTTCATTTTTCAAATAGACGCAGACAAAACAGACTTTCTGTATGAAATATGAAAGAATATTAAGACTTGAGTGTCAAACTAGTAGCTTACTATATTATGTGTATATATTGATGTGTAATATAACATATCTCATACAGATTGGAGTGGCCATATTTAGCAGCAAAGGCCGAGTCACTTTAGAGCCAGTTATGAGCTGGTTCATGGTGCAGTTAGGTTGATTCAGAAGCCTGCAGCCAACTGATGTAGTCGTATTTTTAAAAGTATTGTTAACCATATTGTCAAGTCACCAAATCTAGATTCTAGTCACTTTCAGTAAGTCTTTATTTTGTCTGACCAACAATCAAAACTGAGAAATATTCAATGTGCAGTGACATAAAAGAAAAAGAGAATGAGCACAACGCTCCAGTGAGAAGATGATAACCTGAATATGTTTATTAATGACTTAGGGACTAACAAGTGATCTGTTCTATTGATACTGATGATCAGTCATGAGCATAGTCTCCATCTTGTCCTTTCCTTCCAGGATCTCATCTGTCTGTGTGTGTGTGTGTGTGATGGGAGGCGGGGGGGAGGACACAGGTCTGCACTGGGCTGCCTATTAAACACATATCATCAGTGACTCTGGTAACTGCTTCATACGCAGCGTTTGATTCCATTACAGATGGACTGATTGGCAGAGAGAGCCCCGGCAGTGCTCGGTGACTCATCCTGCCAAAAATGATTGAGTAGCAAACAGTGTGCTTGGATGTAGCGACGATGACAATGTGTGTGTGTGTGTGTGTGTGTGTGTGTGTGTGTGTGTGTGTGTGTGTGTGTGTGTGTGTGTGTGTGTGTGTGTGTGTGTGTGTGTGTGTGTGTGTGTGTGTGTGTGTGTGTTGGCTGTGTTGGCCTATTCAGAATGAAAGTGTTGGCTTTGGGGAGAATGGAAAATGAATAGTGACAAGTGTAGAAAGTGGGCTGTCAGAGGTTGTGAGGTTTAATCACATCACACAAACATCAACATGGATCACGACTAGTAGAATAGGTCTGATTAATTCAAATGGTTTATTCAAGCAACGATGGAGGGAGCAAGACTGACAGACAGGCTAATCAAAGGTTCACTTAGTAGTTCTATTAAAATCACAGGTGTTAACACACACTTTGAATCACAATTGTTAAGTACAGTCAGTGTAAAGGATGGTTACGGCCCCAGAGCCTTGGTCGTCTCTCTCTCTCTCTCTCTCTTGCTTTTCTTTTGCAGGTCCCTGGCTGGGCGGAGCCTGAAATCACCTAACCTGGCACACCTGGCAGCAAAATCATTTATTTGAAAAGATAATATCACTGAAACGTTCAGCGCTTGCCTGGAGCTCAGACTGCATAGTCCCCCTCCCTGAAGTAAAACATGGCCGAGCACCTCATGTTTAGAATTATAATTAGCATTTACTATCATCTCCTTATTGCCCTTGTAGCCACAGTGGCAACCACTCGTCAAACATTTAACTGGCTCACTTTTAAAATGCAACCTGGGTGGTGGATTTATTCACAATGGATGTGTAAAATTAGTGGAGTTTGCTATGAAACAAACTGTGGTTCTAACCAGGTAAGAAAAATCATTACTTCCATCACTCCTCAGCCTTGCTGTTCCAGTCTCCACTGCACTGGCAAGGCTGTCCAACCTCCTGCAAGGGCACGTAGTACTCAGAATGAAAAAAGATTAATCTTATCCATCTTTCCTTCCATCTTGAATGGGAAAATTATTCAGATATATTGCTAATTCTTTTGGCTACTTAAAATGTACCCATTCCTGGATGTATCAAACATCATTCAGGGACTGTACTTGAAATACAGAGTTGGTATTAGGCAGTTCCCGTCTGACATAAAGCATTTCCCTTCTCTTCCTGCAGATGACAGGCTGCGTGGCATCCTGCTGCGCCAGACTGTGAAATGATGACTTTCTTACAGATGTGCAGAGCTCTCGAACAGGGAAGAGGGGAAGGAGAAAGGGGCAAAAGAGGGGAGAGGTTTATTAATGGAGAGGCGGCAGGGCGGGGTTGACTTGCCACTTGGGCTGCTTGTCAGGTACAGCTGCTCCAGACGGTTTTTTTGACTCATCTCCTTGATTCAAAGTCAATAGCAGCAGCAGCTGTTTGTCCCCAGACAGCAGAGAGGTTTTGAATGCACCAAGCTCTAAGGAAAAACATCAAGGGTGGCTGTTCTGTTAGATTCAAAACAATCTTGTTTTCATATCCAATGTTAAAGCCTGAATTCAGGCGTGGTGCACACAGAGTGCTGTGCAGATGCAGGTACAGCGGGTTTGTGATGCATCACGTGCCAAGTGGAGGGAAATATCTTTTTTTTTTAATGCTTGGGAGGCCACGGCTCATTTCCCTCATGCAAATGAATGCTGCGAGCAAAAGGGGAAGGCAAATGCTATTGGAGGGCTGACGGTGCTGTGTGGAAAATGTTGTGTGACTGGCGCTGAGACTAGCACAGTCCCCCAGTGTGTGCCACCAAATGGAGAGAGAGAGTGAGCCGTAGAGGGGGTCCGGGGAGGGGATTTCCTCTTCATGAGAGCTTTGGCATTGAAGGGGTTCTCTGGAAACGTATGTCACCTTGTGGACTGACGCAAAGGCTTTAAAGGCTTTGGATACACACACATGCACACATTCAAACCATAAGTCGATACTGATGATGACTAAGGAAAATCTCACTGACTGAGTGTGTGAGTGGGCAGAATGAGTGGAGCCTATGGTTGTAGCCCCGGTGTCTGCTGGGGATCTGTGGATCGCTGTAGTGAGGTGTGTTTTTTTGATGCTGAGGCAAAGACAGAACCTCCAAAGCAAGTGAGGGGGCACTTGTAGGCACTTAGCATCCAAGAACTTCATGCAGCCAGCTACCATCCTCCAGACGGCAGTTCTGGAAGTTACGTAAGCTCCGGATATAAATACTTCTTTTTTTTTTGCAGTGAGAGAAGAGGCCAGCTGTGAGCGGGGACAGAATTGGAGCACCTTGTTCCTTTTATACTTTGTGCCCAACGAGGTCCCAGTCCAGCGCCTGTGATCTCCAACAGTAGACCCATTTCAGTGTCTGCATACTGTGGGGAGATTGTGCTGCAGTAACCTTACACTCAGGATAAAGTACTGGAAGGGAAATCTGGAGCACTGGTTTCCCTACTTGCATTTAGTTGACTGATTCTTCCCAAGTCAATGATGAATGAGTAAATTCATTAAACTTGTACCACTACAAAAATAAACTGTTGATTTCCCCCCCTAAAGGCCAACTCTACAAGGGGCTCCACATTCATTTGCTTTAAAGCGTTTAAACAGTGTTTTTTCCTTTAATAAACAGTGCAGGTTTCTAATAGACTGAGGCATGCTAGACTTTGGGAGCCATCATGTAACCACAAAGTGAAGTAGGCGTCCCACGAGCAGCCAGGCAGGACAAAACAAAACGAGGTATCGTTCAAAGGTTCAAACCAATAGGGTGTTAAATAGAGGGAGAAAAGCGGTTTGATTGGCTGATGGGCACAGGAGGGCGGGATTGTTCATACATGTGTGCAAGTTCAGGTTACACCTACTGTACTTGCCACATGAGATCACCATCACTGTGTTTAGCAGGAAGTGACAGTTTTCCAGGATGTTCAAGTCTTAGTGGTGTCTTAGTAAATGATGTGGGAAAAAGAAATGCTTTTGTGTACACTGAGAGTCGATGTTGTGTTGCCGCTGTAATTTCATGTACGTATTTCTAATGTTGGTCTCGTGGATGCAGCAGGAACTAATTGCCTTGGGCATTATGTTGCTGCTGGAGTCATTTTGAAAGTTGTCTCTCTGTGATGACTCTGTTTAAATCAAAAATCTAATTCCACACATCTCTTAAGAAAAAGAATGATCTCAGGAGAGCTCACGGTGCTCCTGGAGAGGAAAAGAAGTTGTTTTGAAAAGGAGCACATTCCAGGCACTCAAGCAGATGGTAAAAAATAAAAAAGGCCTTTAATAAACATGGGCAAGTGGGTTACTAAAATACACCGATGTGTCGGCATGCTTGCCAAAATGTGCTCTTTCTAACCATCCACTTGAGTGCCTGCAGCCCTGCATGTATGACGGAACACTTTTCCCTTTTTAAAATAACATGTTTCCAGTGGTGGAAAGTAATTCATTTACTCCAGCACTAGACTTACACACAATTCTGAGGTACTTATAACTTCCTAAAGACACAACTCAGAGCCACTTAAAATTTAGTTGGGGCCCTTCGTCGTGTTTGTGATGTCTACAGAGACATTTGGCCTCTAAATGTCTCTTCTCTTAAATAACTGATGCATACAGAAGTCAATTTATCCAGTGTTTCACAAAATGCAAAGAATGGCCATAAACTGATGTGCCACAACTTTTTCTTGTTTCCTTTAATCATCTCATCACCCCTCAGATTTATCATGTGAGATATGGATGAACCCCCCCATGGATCAAACCACTTTACTTCATATGAAGTAGTTAAAAGTAGTTCCACCTGAAGCAGATACCTTTGCATTGATATATTAACATGAATGATCAAGTGAGGTGATGTAAAGATTTATCAGTCACCGGGGGCCATTTTTCTGCACAATAAGTGCATTTAATGTTGATGTGTTAAGTACATTTTGCTGTTGTACTCACTACAAGTAAACTTTTAGAATTGTAACGGAGTATTTTGATATTGTTATGATGGTCACTTTTATATGAATCAAGGTTCAGAACCATTGCATGTTCCTTATCAATAAGTGTTTACACTTCAGGAACTGCAAATACACCTGTAATTGCCATAGTTAACAGTTATTTTAGCCTTGATGTATTTATAATTTTGGGTGCACAGTCATGTTTTATTCCATTTTCACTTAAAGCAAACCGTCCTCTAATTGGGCCTCCTGGCTTCAGAACCTGAGTCAACAAACACCCTTTGAAGCAGTGGTAACCTTGGTCCTGAGGACTCAGAGGCTGTTTCTCAATACTGGGGCAGAAGGATGTTCATGCCAAGTCTCCTTGAGAGAACAGTCTGGCGAGATTGTAAGGACAGAGAACACAGCTGTCAGAGTTTGAGACATTCTGTTTAGCTTCTATTGTGCAGCTCTGAATGTCCTTTTCATTTGGCCAGTAGCAGGATGACACCAGCATCACCTGTCAGATTAGAAGATTTGGTCTTTACATTGCATGAAACTGCTTTTAACGTTTCTGTCTGTCTGTCTGTCTTGTTTCAGTTGTGCTTTCCTGTTTTTTAAAAAGTGCTTCATCCTGTAGCCAAAACTTATTTATTAGTGTTTTGATGCCTGTGTAAGAAATCAGATACAGCTTAACTGCCCCCCCCCCTGTGTTACTTTCTCTGTGCTTACTGTGGATGGTGAGCAGCACTACTAACACTTGCTTCCTGCAACTGTAGAAAAAATGCAAAGACTCAGAAATGACTGTAAACTGTTTGTTTCTGAAATTAGGACTCAACACATTTGGACTGTCCCATCTGCCATCGTTCTTGCAACGCCTTCTGGGAAATCAGGGGCACCTTTCACACTATCCGCTTTGATAATGGCTCAGATGTGACAAACAGACTTTAAGTGAACACTTGACAGCTACATTAAATGCACACGGTGCTCCAAACTGTCTGAGCTATTTTTCAGCATATGTAAACTATTTTCACTCTGACGAAGCGACTAGTTCAACCTGTTCGGCTGTCTTCTGTTGAAGCTGCTGTGAAATTCATAAATTCAAAAACACACTGTATATGTAAGTGACCATCTATGTGAACATTATTTCTTTGCTGACTTTACAACAAAGCAGAGATCACGAGCCACGTTGTCCTCTTCTTGTCAGCTGGAGGACATCTTCTCAGTGGGAAAACAGCCTGCAGGGGAGAGTTGTTATCTGTTTAAGCTTAAAATTAGTCTGTCTCATTTGTGTCTGGCTTGCATCACACTAGTCTCAGAGCAAAACTAAAACTGTCCTAATTGACTAGATTAACCTAATCTTTGTGCAACTGACCCCAGGGCTGCTTAGGGAACAGCAGCAGTCTGAGTGCACCACTGTTTTAAAGGTGTCCTTGAGCAAGGCACTTTGTCCCCTTCAGCTCCAGGGGCGCTGGCGTGCAGCTGACTGACTGACTGACGGTACGCAAAAAGTTACCCCCCCCCCCCCCCTCCTCGTGAGGAGCAATGCAGTGACGTCACATGACAGTAGCAACTTTAACCTGCAAAGTTTAAGGCAACCTGCTGTGTGACGAACGTGAGGGCAGGCACGGCCGCATGTCTCCTGGTTTTAAGGGGTGCGCGGGGCGGCCGGAGTGTCCGCTCAGGTGCGCGCAGCCAATAGGAGCGCAGGTGGGAGTGCTCTGCGGCGCCGAGGCGCTCCGCCCCGGCACACACACAGCACACCTTCAGATGGAGACCAAGTAGCAGCGGCGGCCGATCTACAGAGCAGCAACAGCGTCTGTACCGCGGATCAGGAGGCTTTTCTTCAGGGGGGCACAGGTGACAGAGCACACTGACTGAGACTCAGCCGCCTCTGCGTCCGTCGGTGGAAATTACTGCTGGCTCACCCCCCCTCCACTCCCCTCCCGCGCGCCCTCCGATTGTCACAATAGATGTTATTCAACTACATGCATTTCGATCTGATCATCTAGCCCGGGCCACCAAGATGGAAAACGCGCACACTAAATCGGCGACCGAAGTTTTAGACAACTTCGGTGTGAACGAGAACACTGGACTGACTTTGGAACAAGTCAAAACCAATTTGGAGAAATACGGACCGAACGGTGAGTACTTTGGCACAATTTCTTCCTCTTGATTTCACTTGGTAGCAGGTGCGTATTACAGTGTGTAACCATTCCTTCACCAGGATGTCCAACTGTTATTTTTCCGCTATTTGTCAGGATGCTGCAAATCTTGCGCGTAAAAAACAACCCTGTTCCCCCCCTGGCGCACAGTCAGTGGAAATGTGAGTGGCACATTCATTTGTGCACATGTCTCCATTGAAATCCTTCATTGCACGTCACACTGGTTGAAGTTGAGCCATCTGAGATATCAATGCAAACGGCCTCGTGTAATGATCGGATTCACTGAAGGAGACCTGTGTCAGGTTTGGAAAGTGGCACATAGAGTAGTTCACTGAGGAAAAGCTTTGTTCTCGTGCTCTCCCTGACCAAGTACTGACACAGTAATGTGTGTGTGTGTGTGTGTGTGTGTGTGTGTGTGTGTGTGTGAAGCCAGACATCCCTGGCTGACATGCAGGGATCAGGAAGTGCAGGCAGGCTTGGACTGCCTGGAAGAAGATGAGGTGGTGAAGATAATGAAACAGAAAATCTTGAACAACCTGTTTTCACTTTCAGCAGTTGCTCTCCACGTGGCGTATATACTTTCCAGTTCAAATGACGAGATAAGAGAGGGCAGTGGGGATGTAAAGTCATTTGAAATGTAGCATTATGGAGCGACAGAGGACCACAAAGCTCTAACCTCTGCTGCCAGATCGTATCGGTGGCTCAGCCGCCATCATCTTTTCCACCCAGCTGGGGTTTGATGAGTATTTCTGAGCTCGGACCTGACACCACCACACCTTTCCCCCCTGTCTGTCCTGTCATTTGCATGTGTGGCCAAGCTGTGGAGTTGAGCGGCATATTGTGCCAGTCAAACAGTAGCCCTTTTGTTGCAGCCAGCCACTCTACCCAGGGGCTTGTGATGACTTCATGGAAAAAGGCAACGTCTTGCCACAGATAACATCTCTTTTGGTTTTGAGCTGTGAACTTCCTGCCTTGTGCGAGCGCTTTGCAGATAACTGCTGGAGGGAGGGAATACCCTTTTTCCCTTTTTTTGAGGCAGACTGTACGAAGGGGTCACCCATTCCAGCTGCTCCTCCACAAGCCCAAAAAAGGGGAGAGAAGGACATTAAATTGGCTCGGGTTGGTTTATTATTTCAGTGCAAGTCATTGCAGAGTGATGTACGGCTGCTAAACGGCTCCTTCCCCTCTGCTCACTAACCGCAGACTCTGTAGTTGACTGCAAGGACTCGGTGTGAGCCTTGCTGCTCTGTTGCTTTGTTCCAGGGAGCGTCCGTTCAAAGCTGTTTGCAGCTTTGGCGGCGTGCTTACCTCGCCCCCCCCTGACATGCACGCTCAGTGTTTCACTCTGAGGCAGGATCTCATTATCAGCAGGGTCATGTCCACAAACAAGATGTCTTCTGTGCGGCTGTGCTCGTGCAGTCGGTGTATGTCTTAGTTTGGACAAGAGGAGGCAAACAGGAGGTGAAATTGAAATGATCTGCTGTTATTTCTCCGCCAACGTGCTGCGGGAGGAGGCGCTGGCATGCTGGGAGGACGATGTGACGACTCACAGACATCACACTCCTCCGTGGGACTGGGGAGGTCTTACACACTCCGTAGGCCTCTGGATCTGTGGGATGGAGGAGGGAGGTTAATCACTGCTGCCTTCTAGAAACATCTGAGAAGTGTCTGTTAGCCGTCAGCCGTCCCCTCAACCCCACAATTAAAGCATGATGAGGGTGCGTCTTGCCTCATTACTTCTGTAGATGACTTGGAAGTTGAAAATGTGGTCAGTCTGCTTTAGGTCACATGTTTTGGCCTTGTTATGGGCTTTTCTTCTTGTATGTGGAAGCTTAAAGCTGAGCTGACTCACTAATCAGTCTTTAATGGCAGGAGGCCTCAAGTTTTTGCACTTTTGTCTTAACAGAGGAGACTTACTGCGTTGATTTGACTCAGTTGTTTATGGTACAGATTCTGGCAGTTGACTCACTTTACTATAGCTCTAGTTATAGGAAAGTATAGTTATGAAACATCAAATGTTGCCTGTCTATTCCACACTGTAAGTACAGACACGTGAGCAGTGCCTAGGCCCCCTGGCTTTATCGTCACTTTCATGTGCTGTGACACTGAAACGCTCCGAGCAGCGTCAGAGTTTCTGATCCCTCTCTGAGATGCTGGAAAATGAGCTTGGCTGCCACATCTGGACAGTCTTTTCTTCAAAGCAGTCTGAGCTGCAGAGAGGATGTGGCTGCCTTTTTCTTTACACCTTTCATTCATGGTCCACTAGCAGCTCCTTTATTCTCAACACACACACACACACACACACACACACACACATGCACACACTAAAGAAATCCAGCTAATTTACTGTCAAGCACTAGAAGCACCTCAATTTACAAGACAGTTTATCACCTTCATTGTGAAGTAGTTGGCTCTGATGTAGTAGACGTAGTCGCAGGCCTTTCTCACATACTCACTCATACACACTCTGGCTGTGTGTGTGTGTGTGTGTTGTCCTCATGGGGGGTGGGCAGCATTTTTATTTTTTAAAGTGATGACACACAGGTGAAGAAGGGCTCTTTCAAAGGAAGTCTCAACTTATTGATTCACCTTTTTAAGAGAATTTTGTATTTATAATCTCACAAATTTCCTTCTACACACTTAATGAAATATGAATGGTTGGTTGAATTAAGTGGCATTATTAATCACAGCATGTTAAATAAATCACCTTTCGGGTTAAGAGCCTCTTGAGATCCTCTTGACACTCCCTCACGGAGAGTACAGTTGTGCAACACATTCAGGTTAAACAACCCGGTGATGCATGCAGTCATTGCACCATCGGGATGCAGTGTCCAATGTTGGATACATGTGCTGACTTTGAGCGGTGGCAGTGATGACAAAGCTGTCGGCCTTTTCACCTGTTGGTGTCTGAGCTCCACTGAGCTTCTGTCGATCCCACCGACATCATGCCATGCGAGTCATTTTACTGATTTGGCTATTAGATGTGAGCTTGTTTCCACGTGAGTGGAAGTGCAATAGCTCTCTGGCACCTACAAGGTGTGTTGTTTTATGTCACTGATGCAATCCCAAGAGTGTGTGACATTACTGCTTGTGATCATTAGGCGATATCATTCTTGGCGAATTGTGCAATGTTATTGAACTTTCCTCGCTCTGGTTTCTGCCATGAATACTTATTATAACTTCCTCAGTGTTGTTTCTCTTCCTGTTCTGCAACTTGACATAACAGCAGCCTGACTTACTCACTCCGTTTGAAATATGAGAGAAGTTGTGCCGTTTCCTGCTCCTCCTCCTCCTCCTTCACACTAACACGCTCGAGTTTGCACATCTCCGTGCACCCCTCAATCAGTGGTCGCCTGCTTCCACTTCCCTCTCAGTTGTTCTGAGAATTGTCCAGCTGGGAGTTACATTGTGCTAACAGTGTTGGAGGTATGTGGGCTGATAAAGGAGAGTTACGTTGTAGAAAAGTAATTTGAAGTCCTTGGGGTGTTGAGTCACTTCCCTGTTCTAGTGGGCTCTGTGTGAGCCTGCCCAGCTGCCTTCAAAGGAGCTGTGATCCTGTTCTAGCTTGTCACTTGTCTTGCCTTCTTCCCTCCCACCTCTGCATCTGTCACTCACCATCGTGCCCTCATGGCAGGATGATGTTGAGTCACAGGACTCCAACGCACTGCCACTACAGCGCGGTCCGGTCCACGCAGGAGATGCGCACTCGGAGGTGTTTGCGTTTCAAGGAGGAGGTTGTGTGTACACAGAGCATATGCTGTAGAGTATGCGTGTGGCTTCAGGGCACACCGTAAAGTGAGCACGAGCTCATCGAAAAGCATGAGAGAGGTGAGCTGTGTGTACAGTGGAATAAGCTGCACGCAAGTAACTCATGTTGCTCGTTAGAATTTGGAAAGATGAGTAAATAGTCAGAGAGTCATGTGTTTGTTTGGATCTGATGGATAAACCTGTTCAAAAAAACGGCTCAAAACAGAAAATAACATAAAGACACATGAAACTTGTTTACTTGTCTTGTTATTGAATTCATTATTTCATAGCTTTGACTAATGATACCTCTTTTGATTTTCAAATCCTTTTACTTTTCCAATTTGGATGGCTGTTCTTTTAATAGTCACTTAATGATTTTTTCAAACTAATCACATCTTTTTGAGCTGTTTCCACCTCGTCAGACACCATAGCAACATCTAACTCACTGCACGTTATTCATTCTGAGACAAAGAGACAAAGATAGTATTTGTGATAAGATAAATGATGTTCCCTCCTCATGTGTCTCCTCAAAGACACCACTGACATTTTAAATACATTTAACTTGTGAAAATGAATTTGTGACTTTAAGTTTAAAGTATTTATTGTCAGAAAACATCGTCTTGCAGAGAATATATGATAACAGAGAAATTCCACTGTTTAAGCCACCATGACAAAGTTCCAGATATCAAGCTTAGGGATAATACTAATACTAATACTAATACTAATGATAATGATAATATGTCAACAAATTCCATAAAAAGACCACAAGGCAAAATGTGTTTTTCAGTATACTGTCTGTGCCATTTGTTCCTACTGAACATGTAAAGCTTTAAAATAGCTCATAAATATATAGCCTACTTTAATTATTTTTTTAAAGACTGAATCATTTCATAAAACAGCAGGCCACTGTGCTTTTTAGCAAACGTTACTCATGCTGCACTTGTGAGGGACTAATTTTCAGCTGCACATTAGTTTCTTCAGTGAGTATTTGCAGTTGGAATTGACATGAAATAAACTGCAGTACCAAAGTTTGCAGCAACAATGGAACATGTCACCCAGTGCAAGAGCGCGGTTCGCTGATGTGCTTTTAATAGTCTTTGGACGACCGTGGAGCTCTGTGGCACAGAGGAAGACCATATATCAGGGTTTGGATACACGCAGAATGTTTGACACGAAGATCAATTCATTGTTGTTTTTTTTTGGTGTTTTCATGGAAAACGCAGAATATCAACAGACTCATTTTGACTCACTTTCAAATAGGAATTGAATCCTGTTTGGGCAAGCAGAAAGTGTATGTTTTGAAAGTCCCCCCATCTTTTTGAGTGATGCATACATATAGTGTTAGTGGCATCAGTGGCATTTGGTTGGACAGAAGTGTCGCTCTGGTTTCTAAACCTAGAATAAACCCTATAAATAGCGTGGTGGTAACATAGATATTTCAGTCTGCCATTAGGGGGTTTGCTGACTATTTTTCACTGCATTGAGCTTCTCCAATTGGTTTCAGGGTGGCCGGGTGCCATCCTCCCCGCTAGCCTGTTGGGATGTTCAAAAAATGGTTCTTTGCACAGCTGTGACCTTAAAGAGGAAGCTCCGAGCCCTGACGAGATATCAGCTCTGTGCTAATCATCTCATGCATGTCCTGCTCCGCTGACAGGCGCCTTTCCTTTTCCTCTGTAACCCGACAGTAGAGCAAGGCTCTTATTTGGTGTGTTTATTCAAACCTGAATCTAATGTGCATCAAACACTGTATGAATGTCATCAGAGGAAATGCATGAACACAGAAGTCTTATATTTGATAATCATCAGCTGTTTCACTGCACAGCTTAGATATTCTATGGTGGGGAAATGTTTGTGTCCGTTAAAATGTCTTAATAAGACGGACCTAAATGGTTTGATTTGAAGATTATGTAGTTAAGAAGAGGCTTTTCAGTAACATACAGTCTGACTCTGCTAGTAGCTTGAGTATAGATGGCGCGTGCATGCAGAGGTAAATGTCCTGGACACTCTCACAGGGCGAATGTGAGAGTGATGCTGCAGTTTAATTTCGGCATGCGCTACCCTGTGCAACATCACGAGGAAAAATCCTGTCTCTTTTTCCCTGACCACAGCTTGATGACGTCAGAAACGGTCCAGCCAATGGGCAGCCGCAGCAGCCGTTGAGCTGAATCTCATGTCTTAATTGGCTTGAAGAGATAAAATCTCCACTTTGAAACAAATTCTCCCGTCTGACACGATGGCCCTCACAAAATAATAATAATTTGACAGTTGGTGGTATTTTCTCTCTGTTTCCTCAGCGTGGAGAGAATTACAGGTTGATCAGTTAATCAAACCTATTGGCTAAAATAAAATGGACTACATTGAGGAGGGCATCTCACCAGGCCTATTTTCTAGTCTCCTGTCTTTGTATGCAAAACTATACTAAAGTCAAAGTCCTTTCGGCTCAGGACTCTGAATGCGTCAGCAGCTTTGCCTAATCTTAGTTGGGGAAAATGTTACTGCAGCTTGAGGCTCCTCTGGTTACAGTAAATTAACTAATTCATCTATTGGGGCTTAAAACAACTTTTTAAACAGTCCAGTTTGACTAAATCAGTTACAAATGACCTCAAACCTTCAGTGGCATTGTAGGAATATTTTCCACATAATTCAATGTGCACCAAAATGATTCCATCTATTAACCATTGGCCAGTTATAAACTATACTTTGCTTCAAATGTAATATGAAATCCTCACAAATGTAAAGCATTAAAATTTGATTGTTAATAGAACCAACATAAAAACTCTCTCTAAAGTCATTTTAACAATTAATTTCAGCCATTTGAAAAGCTGTTAACAGCTCCTCAGGACTATAAGTGCTCTTGGCCATGTTGGCTCTGGGTAAGGCAATGTTGGTCGAGCATTCATGGTCCTCAGAGGACTCCCTGGCTTTAACACCATGACACGGTCAAAAGGCTCACTTATCCTGTGAATGTCCTACCATTAGTTTTTGTTTTTTAGTTAAACATCTCCACAGCGAAGGGATGGAATTTGGTGAAATATGGTACAGACATTCATGTTCACCTCGGGATAAACTGTAATCTAGTTACATCATCATCGGGTCAGTGTTTCCAGTGCTTTGGTTTTGCAGGTGTTTAATCATAAAGGACTTTTCCCATCGGCCTCAGTTCTGCTTTGTCTTCAGTTCTAATAAGCAAGTGTTAGCATGCTGACACACTAAACTAAAATGGTAAACATTATGCCTGCTCCACATCAGCATTGTCATTGTGAGCATCAGCATTTAGCTCTCAGCATCACGGCTCAGCTACCATAGCTACACATGCTTACTCGTTTGAGTACACCAGCTAATGCAGTATGAGAGCTCCGGGCCTACAGTGACTGCACAGTAGCTGCATGTCAGGGCTTCATGTCCTGCTTTCATTATGCTGCACAGAAGTGATTAGTGACTTGGCACCACTTCCTCCTCTGCTCCCGCTCCGATCGTCGGGGTGGCTGTTCAGAGGTCGGCGAGGCTCCTAAAGATAGCTGCCGACACTCACCGCTTGACATGGTTGCGTACAGCTTCCTCAGAGAAGGGAAACCCTCCATTGACATTTATGTAAATGGCGGAAACATCGACTTTGTCAGACTGCAGACGTCTCCTCTGCAGTTACCTGCGATGCCTTCTGTGTAGCACAGATAATAAGGTTAGGGAGGAGAGTGGGGAACACTTATAATTCACATTTGATACGGTTAATGCATTCAGACCTTTTCCAGTGGATGACTGCATTAGCAGAGTGAAGCTAAAGTAGACCGTGTCATTAGGGGTTACCATCATGGTATTTATAGGCCTGTTTTACATTCTCATGGTTATTGGATGGAGCCGCTTACTGAAGCAGCAGTTTCACTGTATGTCTATGGCCCACATGGCCGGCTGGCTGCTAGCTTCTTTGGAAGCGTCTCTGCTCGCCTGCATGCTATCGCTCATGCTAACTGAGTGTTAGCACCCTGCCGAGGCCTCAAATGAGCTTGTTCATGTCAGAATGTGTGTGGTTTTTGATGCCTGCAGTCAGAGTCAAGGCTGCTGATTGCATAACAGTTATTCTTGGTAAATTTTGACAGACACTGGCACATTACCTCGTGAAACACTCGTTTTCAAGGAGCCTTCATAAGCCAAGTCGCCATGGTAACTGCTGAAAACGATCTCATGTTTTGTAGTTTACACAAGAGGGCCTGAACTCTAGCTTGTTAATACTGCTTAACCGCACTCAGATGTGATGTCTGCCGGGGGTCCCAGTAATCTGGGCTGTTGTTTGTTAATGGACTATAAAGAGAGGCGTACGAGGAGCTCCGTTATCAGCACATCGTTTGCAGTGCAGATGGATGTGTGACCAGTCTCCTGCATTTCCTGACTCTCTGGACACAGAAACCAGCTACCCGCTGTTGTTGGCAACTGTCTCCAGGAAGTGTCTCCCCTCCGCTCGGCGCTGCTCGCTTTTCTGCTGCTTGTAAACAAGCTCTTTTATTCATTGTCTGGGCCTGGAGGGAGGAGGCGGGGGGAGGTGGGGAGGTGCTGTGGGGACACGGAGAGAGAGAGGTGAAGTCAGTATTCAGGAATGTGCCTGGGCAAGCCTCGGGTTGACATGGCCCAGATGACTGTGAGGGAATCCTTGGCAGAGGGAAGCCGGGGAACCCCGTTCAACACCTCCAGCCCTCTCCCTCCCTCCCTCTCTCCCTCTCTCTCTCTCTCTCTGTCTCTGTTTTTCCTTCACCCCTTTCATCAGTCTTGTCCTTTCAGTCAGTCCATCTTTGTCTCCAGCTCTGGAGTCGCAGCCAGCCTGTCTGCCATAAAAACATTATACAACCAGGGAGGCACAGTAATGGGGAAACAGGCTTATGTCAGACTGGAGGAGCATGGAAAACAGCAGAACCCACTTCTCCACATTTCTGCTGCTGCTGCTGCTGGCAGAGTGCAGCCAAAAGTCCCCCGTGAGTTCAACCGTGTCCAACCTGAACTCTGAAAACCCTCCAGACAGCCAGTTTGAGAAGCTATTCACAGCGACTCATCAGCTGTTATTACACAGGCTGAGGATGGCCGTTTGTGGAGCGCAGGGACGACCCCAGCACAAGGATCGGTTGTCTGGAGGAGGTTGTTTTCTAATGACTGAAGGTGTTACCAAACTAGAATACTGCCCTTTAGGCCTATTTAGGAACTCAAGTGTCTCTTTTACTCTCCCTGGTTTTATTACAAACCAAATTAGGAAAGTCATTCCACCTGAGATGATCGGTCTTTTGACCACAGCAAACACATAACCAGAAGTCCTGAGGTGAAATCATTCCTCTTTCCGCCAGTGGCGCACATGATGTGAGTGGCTACAGGGTTTTTGTTTTTGGAAGGAGACTGCGGGCTCTCGTCATGGCTCTTCCTCTTTCCGTCACGTTTGCTACACGTTGGAGTGCAGTCTGGTCAAAACCTGCAGAGAAACATGAGGTTTCCACCACTTACAGGAGAAACCCCACTTTTCCAGAGAGAAATCGTGACAAAAACAAAGACTTGGATGGAAAGACGAATGCACAAAATGGAGCCCAACATTTGCCAGTCAGATGTACGCTGTCATCACTCGTGGAGTTCTTCAGATGTGACGGATGTGGTTCGTTACGCTGGACCCGACTGGCCGAAGCTTTGCGTTGGACTTGACGACCTGACAGAGACGGTGACTAAGCACGCCGGTGGCTCATTGTGGTGACACTGATCAAGAGCACTTGTCAATAGGAATGTTTTTAGAATATGACTGATGTGTTTTCTACTCGCACAAGTGACTCATATCCGTGGTGGGTGTTGTGCTCTGGTGCTTAAAGCAGAGAGGAGAAGATGCTCAGCTCGTCTGAAAAGTCCAACTTTTCTTTTCAACTGACAGATGAAAAATGACAAGAAAGAAAAGAGCAACATGTTCTAAGTCTTGTTTTTTTTGTGGGGGCTTACCCACATACTGGTGCACAAAAGGGGGGGGGGGGGCTGAGACTGAGAAATAAAGTCCGTGTGTGAATGTGTGTGACATCACCTCATCTCTGATTGAGGAGAATTGTCACCTGGACAATCAATCAATCAATCAATCTTTATTTATATAGCACCAATTCATAACAGTGTGAGAGAGCAGGTCTAGACCAAACTCTTTAATTAAGAGAGAGACCCAACGATTCAGGAATTCAACAACAGGTTGCCTTTGTTCTAAAAGCAATTTCAGTCAGGGCTCCAACTATTATTTGAATTGTTTTATCTTTCAGATATTTCTTCAGTTAATTAAAAATATGTTGTGACTTTGGTTGAAAATGAAAAAATGACATCTTCAAATTGCTTTTTTCATCCGACGTACAAACTGACAGACGTTCCCATTTCTACACATAGATATAGATAGATAAAGGCTTAATGAATTACTCAAACAGTGATTATTAAAATTCTTGCTCATTACCAGTCATTTCAGCACTGACCCATTTGTTTGGATTCATCTTTTGAACAGTATCCACCTCACGATGACCCGTTACAACAGCAGTGTGACCTGAACTTAAACTGGGTCATATGGGACCCTGGAAGATTTGAAATCATTTCAGTAATTTATTTATACAAAGATGATGAAAACTCACCGCTTCCAATTTCTCAAATGTGAATATTTTCTGTTTTTTTTTTTTTGTTCTTCTTCTGTGATATTATACAAAGTATCTTTGTGTTTTGAGCCATTTGTCAGACAAAACCAGCAACTGGACCTTTGGGAGTATGTGATGGACAATTCATAAACAATTTTGGCATTTCATGGGCCGAAAGATTAATCATGAAAATAATGGACAGATTAATCAATAATGAGGATGATCAATTGAATCAATTCAGCTAACCTTTACAGGAGCAGGAGATGAGTAATCACACTGGTTCCAAAGGTCTCGTTAGGTCTTATGAAGCTGTTTATTACAGTGTGCTTGCTGACTGGTTTCTGAGAGTCACTATGCAGCTGTCACCGAAGGAGCCAAGCTACTCCATATATGTACTGAAGGTGGAATTTAAAACGTCCATAAAAGGTCATTTGTCCCTATAGAACATCTTGGCCTTGGATGTGTAGCTGTTCATGTCAGTAACAATACAGCAGCAGATAATAATCCGGTTGAATGTGACGGCGCTGCTGGTCTGCACTGAGCATTTAATCATCAGAGCCGAGCCGAACGATTCTGCACAGCAATTTGTACGTGTCCATGCATCTCAAAGTCAGGCTGAGTTAATCAAATGTATTAACTGCTCTTTGTCTTTCTCCTCCACCCTCCACCCCCACCCTCTCCAATCTCGCCGGCCCTGCGAATTTGATTCCTTTACAACCGTCGTGGTGTGACATTCGCAGAGCTCCCAGCTGAAGAAGGTAAATATTGATTTTTCCAGTGAGCTGCGATCCTCCTCCCTTTACCTCCTGATTAAGTGTCTTGAGCCAGGATCTTTTTTTTCTGTAGACGAAGGGCTAAACTGTGGGAGTGTACAGCCGTGGACACACACCACTACTCTTCTGTAAATACGGGGATCATCTTTCTTTCCAGCTGCTGATCACTACAAAAAACTAATGTCAATACATTTCCTGGTCCTTTCCACCCTCATGCACGAGGGCACCTTTGAGCCCTCACAGTGGAAACCTCAAACTTTAAATTGAGTGCATAAAGGTGTGTGACTGAGTGTATTTGTGTTTGCATGTTCCAGGGAAGTCCCTGTGGGAGCTGGTGGTGGAGCAGTTTGAAGACCTCCTGGTCAGGATCCTGCTGCTAGCTGCCTGTGTCTCCTTTGTAAGTACGACTTGGCTAATTAAAATGCCTGTGTGTATATAGATATGTATATGTATATATATCCCTATGGGATTGAGACCCAAATTGGACATTGGCCAGGAAATTGCCACCTAATAGAGTGTTTTGTTAGCTTTAGGCAGCTTTATTCCCCTGTTAGAGAACTACTCAGCCTACTTAGCGGCCCCTCTTCATGTGGAAACTTGTGTATTACAGGCTTTTCCAAACAGTGTTGATATGGTTTCAGTGAGGGGAACAGGCAGAGCACTTCTGGAAACAGAGCTATCAATCAAAATTCCCTCTGCTGCAGCGCCTCAAATTGTGACCCTGTCTGAGGGTGGTGAAGGTCGGAGAGGGGTGGAGTGGGGGAATCCTGACTGCATAATAACTTTTTTCCATCTATTACAGCACGTCCCCAGTGTCTCGGGATGGAATTGCTGTTTCTATTTCTGAAAGTAGGAAAAATGCTCTAAAAATGTATATGACACAATATAAATTCTCCAACTGTTGTCGTGTTTGTGAGAGGCTCTTAAGGGCAGGCGTGGGCCGTAACTGCAGGACTCACTTTTCCTTGTGTAAATCAGGCTTTCCTAACTTTAAAAAAGGTTGTTTATAGTGGAACACGGCCCCTGTTCCACTGCCGCACAGACCCTAATGCTTCACAGTGTCATCGCTGCCTGGAGTGGTTTCAGCTCTGCAGCTAAAGTGAGGCTCCTTGTGACCTGATCTGACTCTGAATGACAAATATATTACTCCTCAGAGCAGCTTGTCTTCGTTGTACCAATGTGCACATCATGTCTCTTGATGAATGATGTTCTTGTAGTCCTTTTATAACCTTTTTAACTTTTCTATTTGCTCACTGTTTGCTGTGTCGGACTAATCAGGGAGTGGCTACAGTGGAGTGAAAGTTGAACCTTCGCCTGGGACTCATTTGGCTGTTGTTTTGTATATATTCAAACTGAGATGATTAGACTCTCCTGGCTCCTTTGCATGAGGCACGAGTGAAGCTTATTATCAGACCAAACGGGGCAGGTTAGGCTACTCCATCATATCTATATGACAACAAATTTACAGCAAACAATTCATTGAGCCTTATCCTTAACCATGCCTCGAGTTATCAAAACCGCTTTATTATACTAGATCCTTTTGATAATTCATCTGAAGCAACAAGTGCATAGTGAGCCGAGTCTGGACGAGGGCTTTAATGGATCAGAGCCACACAAAAAGCCACACGAGCCACCTGAAACAATCGGTACACTTCCTCCCTTTGAGTAGAGGGAAGAAAGAAGGCAGGCTTTTTATTTGGCTTTCCACGTCACTGCATGTTGAGTTAATGTTGGGGAGGTCAGGAGAGTACAGGAAGGGACTTAAAAAGTTAAGTGACAGCTGAATTGGATTTCAAGCCTCCTTTGTTTATAGTACATTTTTCAGTCGGTGACCTTAAGAGTGTTTTGTCTGATCAGCTTGATTTGAATAAAATGTTTTTTTCCATTTTGCGGAGCACCATGTGATGTTCCAAAACTCTGGTGACGTCCAGATATAATGGGCCATCTGTTCAGTTATGCATGTGGGGTGTGAGGAGAGCAATGTTTAAAGCGTTAAGAAGAGGTTTATTTTGGTGATGAAGCTTCAGCTCAACACGGACTCTGAGCTTAATTTGGCCTCAGATTGACAAACGCTAACTTAAATGTCCCCCAGATTACCTCAATGAGCTCGACAACCCAAAAGAAATCCCTCTCGTCCCTCCACTGGAACTCCTATTCAGTGTGAAAGTAGGAGTTAGGCATTCAGGCCTCTCTCTGAATGTGTGCTGATTGTGTGAAGGGTATTTAGAATCGTTCTGCCATTGTTGCCCTCCAATCTCAGCTCAGTCAGAGGAGAGATTTACCGTCCCAAATGATGTGGAATGATGAGCTATCGACCAGGCTCAGGCTGCCGTGACGTACGCTGTGGTGCTCCATTCTCTGTGGAGAATAGACTCTTTTATCATCTGATAAGCCCCATCAGATCATGGAAAAGTAGACCCGCTTCATCTCTCTCTCTCTCTCTCTCTCTGCTGCTTTTGTTGTGCAGTCATTTTAGGTTCTATACCTGTCATTGATAAGATAGCAGAAGCACAAGTATGAGGTAATTTCTGTGTTGCAGTGGGGAGCTTATTCTGTTCTAATCTCCTGAAGATGTACTTTGTTGCTTATTATAACAGCTAGCATTGAGACACTGCCATGTCTGACACCCATTAGTATTCAGCTGTCATGCTGTATCTGGCTGCAGAGAAGTGGCAGAAAAGTATAGTAACATAAGAGTGATAGTATATTTGACTTCTCTTGGAGCCAGTTCCTTTCAGTTTATGCAGGTGAAGGAGGTCTACAGTATGATAGTTCGACTGGACGTCATGCAGCCTTTTTGTGGTATGTGACTTTAAAGCGGCTGTGATGAACCAACACGTGGTTATTATCTGCCTCCGTAGTTCCCCCCGGCACTATGAAGTGGTTTTTTATGTGTCTTTATAGATAGCTAGATATTTATTTCAGGGGTTGGTGGGGACCAAAAACAGAGCTAAAAGCAAGGGGTCTAAATTGGACTTACATTCACAAGATGGCAACAAACAGGACTCAAAAGAAATGCTAATTTTGCTCCATATCTGCTGGATGTGTAAATAGACTATGCTATTCCAGCAAGTTCCCCAAAGAAACTTAAAGGGTGATTATATGTCTTTCTTGTGTTAGCAGCTTGTTTCTGCGGCGTTCAAGTGGCCATAAAGTGATATTACAGGTTTAAGTCGTGTGTTCGGTCATTTTTGGTCAGATGTCATCTGACATAAAAACCAGAGGAAATACTGTACTTACTAATTTACTAATTCACACGATGACGATCTATAGAAGATGTTAATGAATTGGTAAAATCAAAGGTTCTTTACATGATTATTTTGAAGGGATAACTGACTAGAAATTAATTTGTTATTCATCAAACATTCCAAATTCTTTTAACATGCAGGTAAATGAGCATGTGGTTTTTCTTTTAAAGCAAATTGCACCTTTGCTGTTTTAGTTGTTAACTTGTCTTGTCATTCAAACCATGCAAGTCTCATGTTCTGGTCCTCTGAAAAGACACTGCACCACAGAAAGAAGTTGATCTCACAAAATCCTCATGTAAATGTTCATTTGTGTGTGATTTTCCTACCATCCAAGCTTTAGTGTACTGGACCTAAACTGCAAATTACACTCCTGCAAAACTGCGCTTCATAAGAATGACAGTGTTTTAGAATCAGCCCAGTTCATCTAGTGTAATCGCAATGATTTTATTTCCCCAATGATCTAATTTCCTGCAGGATTTAATTCATTTTTATTGCCCTTGTCATTTTTGGCATCGTCTTGCTGCTCTAGGCTACCCACATAAATGGGTTTTGTTATTACTTTTTCTGAGACTCTATTCTATTCTATTAAAAATGTATCTATTTCTTTATAATATCTTCTAAAATCTTACCCTTCATTTGGATTCATTGAGTTTGTCCATGTTTATGTGTATGAATGAATCCACAAAAATGAAAAACCTATAAAACGATTGACACAGTTTACTGAGTGGAGAGAGAGATGCACACTAGACTAACTGGAACCAAATCATTTAATTTTGTTTTTACTTTATATGCATGTAGATACTGTTTTATTTTGAATGTTTGCTTTTCTTGTGTTTTCACTGTGTCCTGCAGTTTCTTACTCTTGTAGCCATTTCCAGTCTCAAATGTTTTATTTCCCAGATGCCAGAATGTACCTGAGGTAGTTGTGCCCCAGGTATTACTGTACTGCACTGCACTTACCAGGGGGAACATGGAAAAAGAAAAATTACAATTTGATTTAAAGAAAAAAATCGAAGTATCGAGTGAACCTGAGTGCACGAAGAAGCGAGCAAGCAGAGAGGTCTAAACAATTAGTGGCTAAGGCTCAGAGGTGGAGCGGGTCTTCCACTAATCAGAAGTGGTTCGATCCCCTAATGTCCGGCTCAGTCAGAGTGCTGACGTGTCCGATGGCAAGGTACTGTGTGTGAGTTATTAATGGGTGAATGTGAGTATAGTGGTCAAAGGCACCAAACAAGTGTTGTCCATTTAGCCACAAGTAATAGATAGACAGCTCAGAGAGATGGCTAAAAGGATTTAAAAGGGGTAAAAGTGATGGATAAATGGTTGAAATGTCCAGCCTCTGTCACAGAATGATGGCTGTAACACTCTCAGTTGCGTGAGAAAAGTACTTTAACACTTTAACATAATTACTAGTGTTAAATACCATCCAGTTTAAAATCCATTAAAATGAGCCCATTTGGAACATGGCAGTTTGGATGGAGGAGCACTTTAGCTCAAGTGAGAGGGCTGTGGAGGTCCATCAGACACAACAAAGGTTGGGAACCACTGCTTAAGGTAATACTGCAGCTCCCCTGTCTAAATACCATATGAGTTCAGTTTTCTTTCTCCACATTTCCACAACACTGCAAGCACGTTTCCTTCCAAACACGGTTTCAGAGCAACCTATCCCTGAAAATAACCGAGCTACCGTGGGACTTGAGGAGCTGCAGCGTAAGATGTCTGCTGAGGTCATGTGTCCTGTATGTTCATGTAGGTGTTGGCTCTGTTTGAAGAGGGAGAGGAGACAACCACCGCCTTTGTTGAGCCAGTTGTCATTCTTCTTATCCTCATCGCCAATGCTGTTATCGGAGTCTGGCAGGTGAGATACACACTTCACCCTGTGTCTGTATAAAGTCTATACATGAGTGACATTTCTTTTCCACAAGGTGCTCACATGGCTATGAAGCCTGCCAACAGCGAAGAAGACAGCAAAAGCCAAAACATTTATCCTGTCCACCGGCTGTTTCAGGACATATGGGTGTCTATGGGTGTCTTGGGTGTCTCGATGAATGTTCTCCATTCAAACTGTGCTAACATCTGTGCGTCCAAATAGCACATTGCAGCAAGATGAGGCCGTCGACACTGGAGCAGCCGAATATGTGTGTCAAGTCACAACATAACTAAACCAGGGAGCTCATGCAGAATCCTGTCTCACTTCATTTCTGTTGAAGAGGAAGCAGGAATTTTTGATGCAATGCTCTGAGTTTATGCACACTTGGTGCCAGGACACAGTGTAACAAGTGGATAACTCTTCAAACTGTTACCAAAATGCAGACACATTAAAAACTAAAACTTTAAAAAATTTAAAAATGTCCTCGGCATCATTTTGTCTTTTCCACATCCGTCTGTGCAGGAGCGGAATGCTGAGAACGCCATTGAGGCTCTGAAAGAGTACGAACCAGAGATGGGAAAGGTGTACCGCATGAACCGGAAGGCTGTCCAGAGGATCAAAGCCAGAGACATCGTCCCCGGAGACATAGTGGAGGTGGCAGGTAAGCTGCGGCTGCACCCAGCCAAACTCTTACTGTCACTCACTGAGACTAAATTATGCTCCGTCTGCCTCCAGAGGACTCTCACTGCTGTCACCCACTGTGGCTGCCTGGATGCTACCAGCGTGCACAGACACACACTCACACAGCCTTTGCCACCCATTCATGAGTCTGGAAACACTATTGGAATATCTCAAACTAGATTACATAAGAGTCTTTTCTCTGGATGTGCAGGTGCCAGGGCTGCTACCCAGTTGTGTCTTTGTGTGTGTGTGTGTGTGTGTGTGTGTGTGTGTGTGTGTGTGTGTGTGTGTGTGTGAGAGAGAGAGGTTCTGTGTAAGTGGCTGTGGTCACCCCTTGTATTTAAGGCCCAGTTTAATTTTCCACAGCTTTCCCCCTTTTCCCTTTGCTTTCCATGCTCTCAGTCTCACCACCTGGACACTGCTGGATGTTTGTCAGCTCCTCACTCACACTCCCCCACGTTACATGCACATACACACAATTCCCCTGCTGTAAACTCGCCCATGTGTGGGCAGCCTTGTCTAAAAATAGTCTTGTTGTCACTCTGGTTCCAGAACATCTGTGTATGCCAGAGTTAATGTGTGAGCGTGCACACATGTGGTACCAAGGAGATGGAGGACTGCTTTTTGGGAGTGTAATCCCTGACTTTGCGTGGTTAGCGATTCGCCTCAGACAGCTTGGAGTGATGTGTGGGAAAGCAGGGAGAGCTAGGGATGCACGCGAGAGATCACAGCGTTCATTCATAATCAAAGCACGGAGAGGCAAGGAGAGGGTTTATACATGCTGCGTTGGTTACAGTGAAGCCTTGGCCCTCTGCGCTGGTGGATTTCAGCTCAATGTTTTAAAAAATGAAAATGAAATCATCCATCCAAGTAACTATCATGGGGGCTTTTCAGACTAACCACACACTAATTTACTTGATTGGTTCCCCGTCTTTTTAAAGTAAATGGGAACTTCACCACGTGTGCATGTGATAGCACTTCCTTGGAATTTGGGCTTGTTACAGCCGATCACACATGCGTGCGCACACAGCCAGACGCAGACAAGCCCACACAGGTATCAGGCACCAAAATGACTCTCCTCAACCCCCACCTACCACCACCACCGCCGTCACCGTCACTGACAACACCAACAGTGTCACCATGACAACGCTCCGTGCTCCGCTCAGCTCATCTCCGTGACGCTGAGGTTCACGAGGGGTTGAGGTTTTAATGACACCTGTGATGACAGTGCGGCGCAGAGACAGATATGACTTAAAATGAACCATCTGCTGTTTGAATAAGGGATTTGATATTACTGCTGGTCGTCAGCAGCTGCTCAGTGCCCCATTGTGGGGGGGGGGCTGCTGTTTCATTCTTATTTTAGGGTGCCTTTTGAACGACTGGCCATGGGCAATGGATGGAAATTAGTTTTCAAGGCCAGTGTTGATAAATGAGCATTGATAGATAAATTGGTAAAACACAAATAAAATAAATTCAGATGTGCTTAGAAATGGAGAAAACCAGATGAGTATCATCTTATTGCCTGAACTAAACGTTATAGTAGACATTATTACATTTATACAAGGTTCATGGTGGTGGAGAAAAGGCATTTTTAACAGTTGAATTTGTCTCTTTGGTCTGCCGTTGGCACACACAGCAGACCAAACACGCTGAGGTGGCTGGATTTAGGTGTAAGTGTGAAGCCTCTCTGTGTAAGATGAACACTAGTCGAAGCTTCATAGTGTTTTAAGCACAGAATGCATTCACAGTCAGAGTTTACTTTAAGAAGATGGTGTGATGGCTGTGTTTTAGTGAAATATACAGTCATCGTCATATATTAGGCGCTGCGTTTTCTCTGACATAATCTTGTTGCTAAGCACTCTTAAACAGGGGTAAACAGCTGAGGTAGGTGCTGCACCACACACTCCGCTCACTTAGAAAATATGTCAGGGTTCCTCAAGCACACCATCATGTAGGGGTATGGTGACAAAGAAAACAAATAAATATTTTCCTTTCCCCCGCTGATTTCCCAGGCTTTCCTGCACTTCAGATTAGCCGGTGGTTATTCCATTGGAACGCGATGATAGGGGGTAAAATAAGCTGTGTGGAGAAATTGGAAAAGGACACTGTTGACCACAAGTGCCTTTGAGGAGAGAAAAGAACATAAATATATTTACTCGAGTTTCCACCTCTGCTGCCCGCCTGCCTCCTTGTAGGTACAGCTTTGGCCATGCCAGCCACGGTTACGACACAGTTGTGATTTGCGCCTCCACTGGAACTTTCCTGGGTTTTTTTTAAATGGAGTGACTGCAGCGGTCAGGCTTTCAGGAACTCCTAGAGGGTTTACACAGGGCCTGAAGAGATGGAAACCTGCACAGAGCCATTCCCAGCAAGCGGTCACGGTTATCCTGCGAGTGAAGGAGGCCTCTTTGCCAGTATATTATGCAAGACCTTTAGATTTAGTTTGGAGCCCAGTTTTACCAAATGGAAGGAAGAGCTCCGTCTGGCCCAACCAGCTGACCTCCGCATTTGTTTCGATGTGCTACGTTCCAGTTTAGTCATGAATTCTGTGGTCGATGCTAATCTTTAACACTTTTCGGTACTCAAAGCACCACGAATGACAGTCAGACAACTTTCCGATCTTTCTGCTATTTAAAAGACTGCTTATATGAACTCAGCGTGGCTGAATCAGGATTTAAATTTCTCTTCTAGCAGATGGAGAGAGAGTCCGTGGGAGGCCGTGGCAGAAAGTGGAGGTTCGATAGGGGAGCAGGAGTCTGTGGGTAGGCGTTTGAAAAGCCTCTCTTTTCTGCCCTCAGCCAGTCCTGCTACAGTGAACCTGTAGCCCCCAGCCATCTCCCACACAAACACATCACACACTTCTCTCCCCCTCCGCCTCTCCCACTCTTGTTCTCTCACAACCCATGGGTGTCAGGCTGAGGGATGTGGAGGAATACGGACACGGAAGTGCCGGCTATTCAGCTACGTGCAGTGGGGCCTCTTCATTTCTCTCTCCCTCTCACCATCTCTGTCCCGTCAGGAGAGAGACTGTGAAAAGTTCCCCTCGAGTCTCGGAACGTTGAACAAATGTCAAGGGGAGATGATAGAGCTCTGATAGAAATACAGAAAGTTCAGTAAATCAGCGTAAATGCACTCTGAAGAGTTTTCGCAGTGAAGCGTGTTACAAAAGATGTAGTGCCTGTTGAGTGTCTTTCAGGGTGTCAGTGAGCAAAAGCAGAAATCCAACAAGATTTACAACCTTATCGGTGCTGAAAAGCCGGGGTAGATTCTCCGGGAGTCTTTGTTTTTGTTGCAATTAACGTTGAGAAGAACTGACTGGCTGAGAACTCCGAGCTGGCATTAATGAGATGCTTATTACACACAATAATGATCAGGTCTGTCATGCTGGAAAGAAGCAAGTGAAGAATATTACATCTGTCTGGAGGGTTTGGAGCAATTTCCCTCTCCTGTGCTCTGAGATCATTGTCAGTGACTGCATCAAACCACTCGTTTTTCAGCTAGCTCTGTCCTGCCATCATGGAAACGTTCTTCTTCAGGCTCTGACAAAGAGGAAGAAACAACCAATTTGTTGTGGCGCATTAGATACTTATGTTCTGGCTATAAAATACTAGTTTAATATGCGGCTAAATAAGCAGCGTGCAAGACTGTGGAAGAGAAGATGAACTGTGTTTTGTAGATTGAATGCAGGCTTCGTGTGAAGCTTATGTCTGACATGTTAGGAGGAAGTGGTGCATCAGAGAGCTGCAGAGAGCGAAGAGAGAACAAGAGGGAGGGGAAATGATCGATCTTTCTAAACCAGCTACATGACTCCATCAAGGTTATATTGAGTCGCTGTTTACCTGCGGCTGCAGCCTGAGTTTGGGCTGAACCCTCCGATGAGTCTTTGCTCAAGGATTTATTGTTTGAACACGGACATTCGATAGGGAGGAACTAAGTGTTCCCCTGCAGACCTGAAAGGTCCAACACAAGCCAAACCTTCCGAGGACAAACGCCATTTCTGTTTTCATCATAGTGCTGTTTGCTGCTGTAGGACGGCCGTCTGGTCGTCCTAACCATGTCAGCAGCATGGCTCCAGGGGTTACAGTGGCGGTGATCCGCTGATCTTTCCTCTAGTGCTGCGAGCACATTGACATTTGTGGTTCAGAATAGAATATCTTGACAACTACTGGATGGCTTTCTGCAGTTTCCTACAGATATTCAATTCAATATTTCGCCTTATTCAGTGCTCGATATTTGCCAGTGGCAAAAAGTTTGGAAGTATGTTCATAGTTCCCAGATGATACACTGTAAAGATCTTTGTGAGGCCCTGACTTTTCCTTTGAGTGAAATGTTTCAACATCGATCGAATGGATTGCTATGAAATGTGCTACATCTACTTAAGCTGTGCCTCAGCTGTGCTTTGTGCTTAGTGCTAATGCCAACAGGCTAAACCACTGTAGACGTTAGCATACACCACTGGTGTTAACATGTAGCTCAAAGTACCCCGGTGCCTCACACAGCTGCAGGCATGGTTGTAGACTCGTGGTCTTGTTGAAGTTAAACAGACTTTTCCTCTTTTGATTTTTCTCGTTAGTTGGCGACAAGGTGCCTGCTGACATCAGAGTGACCTCTATAAAGTCCACCACCCTGCGAGTGGACCAGTCCATCCTCACAGGTAGTTCAACACTTTCACACATTACCCAGACAGTTTGCACCTTATGTTGCAGGAACTTAGACCTAAGGTTAGAAGTGTTCTATGATTGAACTCTCTGTGGTATTTTGATAATACTTTCTATCCCTTTAGGCTGTGACTGTAACTTTGTCCGTCACTGCAGAGACATTCCATTGTTGGTCTAATAATCACCTGTCGCACCCACCGATCTAATCCTGAACAATCTGTTCCTCAGGGGAGTCTGTGTCCATCATCAAACACACTGACCCTGTTCCTGACCCCAGAGCTGTCAACCAAGACAAGAAGAACATGTTGTTTTCTGTAAGAACATCCCCCTGCAGCTCGCAGTCATGTTTATCTTCATATCAGCATTTGAAGTCATTATCATTAAACACATAGTTACTGCAAATATCAGAAAGGTTGTCGCTGTTTATGATTTATTACTCAATTCATTTTTAATGATTTTATATGGTCCCACACTCTCCTCCTCTCTCTGTCTTCCTCAGGGCACGAACATTGCTGCAGGCCGAGCCATAGGTGTTGTCGTTGCTACCGGCGTCGCCACAGAGATCGGTAAGATCCGGAATCAGATGGCAGCTACGGAGCAAGAGAAGACGCCGCTGCAGCAGAAGCTGGACGAGTTCGGCCAGCAGCTTTCCAAGGTCATCTCCCTGATCTGCGTGGCTGTGTGGGTCATCAACATTGGCCACTTTGGAGACCCCGTCCACGGCGGTTCTTGGGTCCGAGGGGCTATCTATTACTTTAAGATCGCCGTGGCCCTGGCTGTGGCCGCCATCCCCGAGGGCCTGCCTGCCGTCATCACCACCTGCCTGGCCCTTGGCACGCGTCGCATGGCCAAGAAGAACGCTATAGTTCGCAGCCTGCCCTCAGTAGAGACCCTGGGCTGTACCTCTGTTATCTGCTCCGACAAGACGGGCACCCTCACCACCAACCAGATGTCCGTCTGCAGGGTAAGCGCTCTTGCTTGAGTGTGAGGAATGACTGCTGCTTGCACAGTTTAGCCGACAGACAAACATATTACTGCATTCTTTCCATTCCACAGCAGAAACCACATCTTAAGTGTTTAATTTCCACATCTTATCATTTGATTGACACTTTCCCTGAATTTCCTCTGAATAGGGTGTAAAAGAGGTGAATTCTACAAGGTTTGCTGTTCACTGCAGTTTACCCATCTTTTATTTTCCCCCTGTGGTTTTTTTCTTCTTTTCTTTTCACGCTAGTGGGGGTTAAAGAGGAATGGAAAATCCTTGCGATGTTGTAATGTTTACCTCTGTGTGGCATGTCTGAGATAGCTGCTGGTGGAGTAGTACAGGCTGGCATGACCCAGCAGCACCCACAGCGCCACAGTATCTCACCAGATTAGCTCACACATACCCAGAGAAGGTTTCCCAAATGTCACAGCGCCTGAACAAACACAGTACAGAGTTCCGTATCCTGAACTGTCCTGTAGGTTTCACTGAATAAATGGTCTATATATAATTAAGCTAGTCAACAAAGATCTTATCCTATTCACTATTGACTAATAGGCCTGTAGCCTCACCCTTTTCTGTGTGTGTGTGTGTGTGTGTCTGTCTGTGTGTGTGCGTGTGTCTGTCTGTGTGTGTGTGTCTGTCTGTGTGTGTGTCTGTCTGTGTGTGTGTGTGTGTGTGTGTGTGTGTGAATGCCAGCACTGCTGTTTGTCTTGGCTCCTGCTAAGGGCTCTAACTCTACACTCTCACACACACACACACACACACACATAATCTCAGTTAACACCTCTTGTCCTTACATCCTCCATCTCACCTCTCACCTCAGCTAATGAGCTCCGAGGTTCTGGCCCGTATGAGCAGGGCAGCACTAAAGCTTTCTTTCTTTCTAACAGAAACTCTGGTTGTCACACATTACGTTACTGAAAGGGACGTCATTACTACTAGAAGGTACCAGAATAGTCCATGCTTTGTAAAAATAACTTGGAGAAACTGGACTCTTGATAGAAGTTTACTGTAAAGTGACGTGCATAAATCAGTTCTGATGTGACTAGACAACAATGATGTGAGGCGACCCAAACTGCCTCTAGTAGAGAGCCGTCACCAACACCGGCGGTAGAAAAGAGCAGCAACATCATGATGTGCTAAGAGTGAATGTAAAGTCAGAGAAACTTCAACCAAAATAATTTACTTCTGTCAAATACTAATCTATGTCTTGTTTTCACCACCTGCACCAGCAATAAAACATTGTGTAAGCAACTTTGGAGGTGAAGATCATAATTATCTAACCAATTTAAGGTCCAAAAAAAGTCATTCATAAGAATAAATAATTACATAAGCTCCTGATTTCTACAGATGGTGATCCTAACACTCCAGACCAATAAAGACCTGTAGTCTAGGGTTTGTTGGCCCAGTGGTGTGGCTGAGTGTGATAGCCTGAGACACCTGTCAATCAACTGAAAACCACACCCGTAACTCTATGACCCTTAACCCTTTATCGGGCAAGGGACCATATTTGGTAAGTTAAGTGGGAGTTCAAAATGCCCCCCCTTACCTCACCATGAGGCAGTAGAACTACCAGAAGACAATCGGCAACAATCATACATGACAGACCAGCAAGAAACCATATATGGTGACTTCACTGACCCTGATTTTCACCATTAAGTAAACTCACAAAAGTAAAAAAGTCTTGTAATGACCACCAGTAATGGTCTAGGGTTGAAATTTAGAACTTCTAAGTATTTCAATGAGTGCCCTATGAAGGGTTAAAAGCAAGGCTCCGTGTGCATGTGTGCTGAGCAGCAGTACATTCTTAAAACCTGATAGGTGTAAGTGCTGAAGCTTGGTTTTCAACGTCATCTCGTTGTGATATTTGATGACTGAAGTCAATGCAGAAGCTGACTGACCGCATGTAGTGCTTTGGATGTGTTTGAATATGACTTCCTGTAGTGAGAAACAAATCATTTGACTTCTGTATGACCCTTTTTGTCTCTGTGTCTGCATGTTGTTTTCTTGCTGTTTCAAAATGGAGCTGGTGTCAGAGGACTGTGTACTTCCTGTATGGCAGACACTAGTTCTCGTGCCATAAAAACACCCTCCCCTCCCCTCCCCTCCCCTCGCCCCCCTTAAGATGACGTGCGGTACCTGTGTGATTAATGCGTAGCAGCAGGGAGTTCCCTCTAGCAGGAGGGAAATGGAGGAGTGATCTCACTGCAATCCTGAACCCCTCCCAGACAGAAAGAGAGCGAGGCAGGCTGACGCTGGTAAATATTGACCTTCTGCTTCCACCTAAACTCCCCGTCCTGCTGCTCTCAGCTCTCTGGTGGAAGACAAAGGGCCACGTACACACTCACAAATCAAACTTCCGCTTTGCAGGTTTTTTTCATCATCGTGCTTCCTGGAGATGGTAATTTTTGTGGTTGCTGCTCAACTCCTCTCTCCTTGTGTTTGCTGTCTGTTCTGCTCTGTATTGATGGTGTCTGTGCATCAAGGTTTAAGTGCCCTCATGAATGTTTGCCCAGGCTTATCCGTCTGTGCCTATTCTTAGACTGGTATCCAGCCAGTGGCTGCCCTGGGGTATCCCCATATCCGCAGGGTTTTCCCGGGATTCCCCTATGTATCCTGACACTGTACTTCCCTTTTCCCTTCTCACCCACACACACACACACACACACACACACACACACACACACACACACAAGGAGACTCACACATGCACACATAAAAAGGGTTACTCATCTTTCGTCCCCACACGAGCTCAGAGGAAGTGACTCGAAGAACGTAACGTGCTACTACCACTGAGTCACATGGATTACAATGTGCCTTGTTTCCTTGGAGACCACAGCAGATCACACAGTGAGAGAAAACTGACCACAGATGAAAATACAATCTGATGTTGTTCCGTTGGCTCTGCTTTTTGTGCTCTGTGTGTGCTTTTGTGTTATCGGTTCCCTTTGTGGTCATTGTTGACTTGTTGTAGAGCGGAGAAACAGAGAGTACCCAGACTGACAACCTTTGTCAAATTAAGAGTTGAAGCTCTTCAGGTTTCTTAGACATTACATCCCAAAATTAAATGAAAAGTGGATGAATAAAAATACTGTATGAGGAATAATGGGGTAGACCTGTGCTGTTTGGGCCCATGTTATCATTACTGGGTCCCTGTTTTCCTGATTAAGCTCAAATTTAACAATATGCACCATGGAAACATGACATCACCTGAAATAGCTCAACAGCTCTGATACTGTGTTAGAATACAGCCAAGCTGATCTAAATGAGATAAACAATAGCACTTGTTTACATGCATGCATCTCTTTCTGTGAAGACCTTGTGTGTACTGTAGGATCTCATGTCAGAATGGCGGACCCCGCCACTAATAATGAAAACTACTATTGTGTATAAATGGGTAATTACAGAATGTAAATCCATTTAATGGTTATTACAGACCAGAAGTCATGTAAAAACATAGTTTGAATCCATGAAAATCTTGTGGATTGTAACTTAAATCAAACATGATTTTTTTGCCAACAAGGTTTTCTCTTTTTTTTTCCAAACCACAAGTCCATTAAGTTTTTACAGTTGTACAGGAAGCTACAACTTCAATTCTCACTCTCAATATTACCTCTGTTTATTGGAGACGTCGACACTGTTGATGTCAAAAATTACACAAAATTACACATTGTCACCAAAGCTATAATCTCACAAAGGCTTTAATCATGATTCAGTAGAACAGTTATTTAAGCTGACTTCCATCGTGTCCAGACTAGACTACGTCAGCAGACTGAGTGTAGTAACCCTGCTGCCGTGGAGAGTGGTTAAGGAATAATTACTCCATTAAAAGGCTAAAACGTACCTTTTAGGCTCATTTGCTAGAGGGACAACAGCTACCTCTCATCTGAAGTTTGCCATCGATTTTGTGTTCCTTTTTAAATTGGTGAGTGCAGGTGAGTCAGCGACACGAACTCACACACACACACACACACACACACACACACACACTGAAGTTTAACCAAATAGCTTCTTCATTAATTCTTCAATCAGTCAGATGTAATGGAGTCTCAAACAGAGCTAAGCTAGGCCGTAAGGGTGTTTTCCCTCTGTGTGTGCCAAGTTATTTAAACAATCTGAATGTTAGTAAAGGACTGGAGGTCAAGGTCAGTCTGTAAGCCTACTGTAAATGTGTGTATGTCCTTCACATGAGGTGATGAGGTGCACAGAGAGGCCTTGGAGTGTGAGCGGTGGTGTATCTCATTCTTATGAACCACCAGCCACAACACCCCCTTCTTGTTTTTATCGATGTATTAGTATTACCAGTGCATCATGGACCGCCCCTTCCTGGGGGAATTTCAGGAGGAAGATTTGCCAACAAAGCAGCCAACAAAGCAAATCCTTGGACAGCTCTGGGACTCCAGCTCTTTCTCCTGCTTCCTCTGACTTTGTTCTTTGTTTTCCAGCAGTTGACTGGAGCGTGTAAGACAGTGTGAGTGACTGATGAAGCTTTACAGCAATGTATGTGAGCAGTGCAACTCCCAATGCTGCCTGCGTGTTTAGAAACACTAAAACATCAGGGGGAAGAGGCGATAACAAAGCTATCGCTGTACAAAGTGGTGGTCAGTCCTTCAGTTTGGGCAGGGGGGGGGTTTCTTGACCCTTTGTTGCAGTTTGGATCTCATCTCTCCGGTGACCCTAGCCTGCGGAGGACTTCCTGTTTACTTCCATTACTTGATTTCCATAATACTTTTCAACCTTGATATGTTTTTTTAGTTTTTTCTTACAGAGTCAAAACGTGAGGCAGGAAGAACTGTTCTTTTGTTAGCTGAATCTAATTCATTCCCTTTTTATTTAAAAGTCCCTTATTATACAAAATGCACTTTGCACACCCTGTCTCTTATGTTGACAGAGTGGTCACAGCAGTAGTCTGAATGTACTGTGGTCACTGCTCTGACGACATACAGGATCTACTCGATGTGCAGTGTTGACCTGTTAGCTAACTATACCTCCTCTTGTCTTTGTCTTTTCTCCTCTCCAGATGTTCATTGCAGACAAGGTGGAAGATTCAAACTGCGCCCTCCATGAGTTCTCTATAACTGGGTCTACATATGCCCCTGAGGGACAAATGTGAGTGTCACAGTTTAAAGAGGTATTATTTTTATTTGGCAAAGTCTGACCTCATTATGTGACACATATCTGAGTGCTTAAAGCATTTTATGCTGAACCTTCTTCCCCTTTTTCTGGTTTTGATCAAAGTCTGAGTAGTTTACTTCAAAACTAGATGTAGTCACGTGAAACTGGATGTGGTCTGAGGTCCAAGATTGGTTACATCAGTACTAATGATTCCCAAAAAACGTTTTCAGGCTGTGGTATATGTGTTGCTATGGCAATTTGTGCGCTAACCAGGGGAACAGTTTGTAGTCCTGGGTGCTTCTGCCACATATTTTTATGTGTGCATATCACTTCAAGAAAAATACAGTCATAGTAACTATCACGTAAAATCACAACAGCATCTACCTTCAGCCGCACCGTATTCCGATTGCATTACATAGCCTCTTGGTGATAAGAGTGTTGTGAAACTGTGCAGATAAACTGAACAAAGGGTTTTAGTCGAGGGGTGATTCTTAGCTCTGCCGGATCAGAATATATATTTTCTTATCTTGGTAAATACGCATTTGTGGAGGACTGTAGGTAGGTGGCTAGTCATTAGGAAGGAGGGGGGCTCTGCTGTTCATTTTGTACACATGCTGTTTATTTTGCTGTTTGGTGAGTACAGCATTGTGACTCTGCATGAACCTGTCGATTTCATAACAGCAGAGTGTGGGTTATTGTGTGGGAGCTTCGCTAGCAACGGCTGCAGTCTCTACTGGGAAGGGATCCATGGTTGTCATGCAATCGGCACTGCTTGTCAGGAACACACACACACACACACACACACACACACACACACACACACACTGTTTACTACTGTACAACCATTGTTTCTTCGGTCAACTTTAGAATGCTAAACAACTGAATATCTTCCCCTCTAATAAATATTAATGAAGTTACCGTGTCTGAAGTGTAGCGAACTGTGAACTGTGTTTCCCTTGTATCTTGTCATTTTGAGTGAAGGTGTGTGTTTGTGTGTGTGTGTGTGTGTGTGTGTTCCTTCCAGACTGAAAGGAGACAGGCCCGTCCAGTGTGGAGACTATGATGGACTTCTGGAGTTGGCCACTGTGTGCTCTATGTGCAATGACTCTTCACTGGACTACAATGAGGTCATTAACACACACATGCAAAGTTCAATTCAATTTTTCAATTCAATTTCTTTGTATAGCCCAATATCACAACAGAGTGTCTCACAGTGCTTTACAAAGTTCACTGAAATAAACAAGTGTAAGCGAACAAACAATCTAATAAAGAGTCCAGCAGGTAAAGCCATCTGTAGCCCATACAGCGTTGTGCAGGGTCACTTTCTTTGCAAATGTCTTCATGCACTGGCAGTACGTATATACACACTGCAATGACTCCATAAAAGGTAAAACTGCAACACACACTACAGAAAGCTTTCTTTTCTTCTTCAGCCGAGCTAATTTTACTCTGATACATGATCTTTTTCTCTGGTTTGGATTGTTTTTCTCACCTCTTCGTCATCACCATGGTATCTTGGTAACCATGCTGAGGAGAGAGGCCAGGGACAAGTCACTTCTCAGCTCCCATGTATCCTCCCAGGCTATCTCTTTCTGTTTTGCGTAAATTGTCGTTTTGCCACCAATTTAGTACATTTTTGAATAAAGAGCCTGAGCGTGAGATCAAAGTGTGCTAAAGCAGGAAAGAAAGGGAGCCAGGAGGGCCGAGTGCTGGAGGAGAGCGAGGTGTTTTATTGCCATTTATGCCCGGTCACACAAACAAATGATGTGTGGTACGCCATTACTGCCTCATCTCACCTACTCCTCATCTCAGCTGGCAATGGCACACACTTGAAAGCACTTTTAATCTATGACTCAGTGTTCGCGGAGGCAGAGGTGAATGACCTACACACTTGCTCAGGAGTCATGCTTGTGAAGAGGGTCCTTCATATCGAACAATGCAGACAGTGTACGGGTGCAAGGCTGTTTTCAGCATCACATCTAAAATGTGTCATTAGTGAATGAGTCTGAATTAAATGACTCCGTCACTGATACAGTAACACTTATCGGCTTCTGTAAAATACTTTTCAAACCCAAGAAGCAGCTCAGCAGCATGTGCTAATGTATTCCTGTTCTCTCATAGGCCAAAGGGGTTTATGAGAAGGTGGGTGAAGCCACAGAGACGGCTCTCACCACCTTGGTGGAGAAGATGAATGTCTTCAAGACTGACCTGTCTGGACTCAGCAAGGTGGAACGTGCCGGTACCTGCAACTCGGTAAGCGATGAGTGATTTGGATGTGCCTGTAGTGTGATGTTTGGACTGGTTTTACACACCAAAGTCTGTTTCCAGATGGCAGGGAGAGAGAACTAGTGCTGCTAGCAATACACAACCACATCTCCTAACCCAACTGTCGATGGCCGAGTTGCATCATGGGTAATGTAGGTTCTTTGTAAGATTTTGACAGAGAAGGAGGATGTGTGCAACATCGTAGGGGATGACGCAACACCTTCAGTGACAGTTTTATCCACACTCAACAGGTCAGGGATCACTTATGAAGGATTATTTATTAAATCACAAGGTTGCTGACAGAAACATGTTTGACTTTGTGATTGTTTGACTTAAAAATGTCTCCCAGGAGAATATTTGAACTGTAATTTGAAACAGCTGTTAAGGCAGGAGGCCCGCCTGCTGCATTACTTTGAATTTTGATCAATTTTTCACCAAGCTCACTGCAGCTTCTCACAAATGAAATGCTTGATCTCCTTTAAGAAGTCAGACCTGTGCATGAGAGTGTGTCCTGGTGTCTGAACACACAAGCAGCTGCTGTTGCTGTTTCCGTGCTGAGGGACATGTCATCCAACTGTGTCAGAGTGAGGCACATCCAAGACTTTTCTCTCCACTGTAGATTAAGGTCACTAAAATCCCTGTTGGTCTCGCTTCCAAGAAGAACACAGCATGTGAGTGACAAAGGCTTTAGAGTCTCATATTAGCTGAGCCTTGTAGTGACAGAAGGGCAGAGAGGCAGAAGTCTGAATGTTTTCTGGTTGTAATTCAGACCCCTGAATCAGCCCGGTGCACCTAACTGATAAATACTGAACAATAAAATGCACCATCGGCAAATTTGAAATGAGTAATTTTTAATGAGATGAACTTAACTTTTCCAAATCTCTGTGGGCGTACTCAGCTAGAAGACAGAAGGAAGAGGGAGGGGGGATAATTTCCCAGCATGCCACGTCAGGACAAACTCCTGTTGCTCTCCCTGTTTGATAGAGAGGAGAAGTTTGTCTCATCTCGTCCGTCAGATCTTTGAAGTGCCCAGTGTGTACATGACAGTCATCTGGCCGGACAGAGAGCACGATCAGTGCTGACCTTTCAGGCATTCATCTGTTCTGGGATCAGTACAGACTCTGAACTAGAGGGACACCTACTGGTAAAAGGAGACCTGACAACAGCTGATATCACAGCATGTAAGGATCACAGATGTGTTCTACAGTAACGCTCAGGTATTGTGGCCTACTGTGGTTTTCTGTATTCTACCAGTTGTTAACCACCCAGACCCAGTTCCACATTATTATCATGTGCTGTTGTACACAGACATCTGAGGCAGACATACAGACAAGGTGGATGAGCGCTTGGCCTGAAGCATCATCCGTCAGCTGTCAGTGGTTCAGCCCAACCTCTCAGTCACCCGCCAGCTGACAGCTGCCCACGAATACCGTACTCAGCTCAGCTCTTCCTTTTAATCTCGTCTGCCTCTTCTCCTTCTCGTTCTTCTCCTCTGACACGTCTGCTCATTTCTCCCTCTTTTCCATCCGTCAGGTGATCAGGCAGTTGATGAAAAAGGAGTTCACCCTGGAGTTCTCGCGTGACCGCAAGTCCATGTCTGTCTACTGCACCCCAGTCAAGCCGGGCTCCCAGAGCAAGATGTTTATCAAGGCATGCATGAATAATTCAATGCCCAATACACAGATAGATGTACTTTTCCTCAGTTCCATTCAGTTGCCTTGATTGCTTCGTGTTCCTTAATTAAATCAATTAAATTCTTCCTCACAGGGTGCTCCAGAGAGTGTGATTGAGCGCTGTCAGTACCTGCGGGTGGGAACAGGGAAGGTGACACTGACACCGGCCTTGCGAGACCAGCTGATGTCTAAGATCAGGGACTGGGGGACAGGCAGGGACACCCTACGCTGCCTGGCGCTGGCCACTCATGACACTCCGCCACGCAAAGAGGAAATGGACCTGGAGAATGCCAGCAAGTTTGCGCAGTATGAGGTACAACAGAGGGCTGTGGTAACATGGGACGTTTAGCTTAGGAGTACATGTTGTTCACATAGGCTCCTCCTTTTTTAAACAGTTTGGGGAAATATGTTTGTTTGCTTTCCTGCCAAATGTTAAATGAGAAGTTCGAAACCTGCTTCTGTCCAAGGGTAAAAAAAAAAAATGAATTACAAGATCAATAATGATATTAGATCTTTAAATATGTTTAAATAGATATATCCCAAGCAGATATTAGATATTTAGAAATGAAGGTCATTTTCATATGGAGACACGTGGAGTGAAGCACACAACTTACTGGTGAACGGGAATCTTTAGGTTTCGGCTTTACTTCGGCTCTGTAATGCATCACATTAGTGAGTTTAGGAGTTCTGGTGGGCAGATGTCCTTTTACCATAGAGCCTGCTGCTTTCCTCTGCCTCCAGTCTAAGCTAAGCTAGCTGTCCCCTGGCAGTGGTGTCATATTCAACAAACCGATATTAGAGCTGTATCAGTCTTCTCATCTAATATTAAACAAGAAAGCAAAGAAGTGTATTTTCCAAAATGTCACTAGTGCTTTGATGTTGTTGTCTGTGCTGCTCTTTCTCTTTTCCTTAGACTGCAGTCCTGATTAAATCTTTATCTACTTAAAGCAGACGGCTTCTACGCTCAGATCTGGATCGATTCCCTTTGTTGCATATAAAAGTCTGTTTGATGTTTTCAGCAGCAGTACAAATGAAAAGAGGTGAATTCCATTTTAAATCTCCTCTCTCTGTCTTCTTTGTCTCTGCTTTCCTTCAGTTGGGTCTCACGTTTGTTGGCTGTGTGGGCATGCTGGACCCACCCAGGAAGGAGGTGATCGGCTCAGTGAAACTGTGCAACGAGGCCGGCATACGTGTCATCATGATCACCGGAGACAACAAGGGCACAGCTGTGGCCATCTGCAGGCGAATCGGCATCTTCGGCGAGGAAGAGGACGTGACAGGAAAGGCGTACACGGGCCGCGAGTTTGACGATCTCCCACCGGAGGCCCAGAGGGAAGCGGTCAAACGGGCGCGGTGCTTCGCCCGAGTCGAGCCGGCTCACAAGTCAAAGATCGTTGGATACTTGCAGTCTTTCGATGAGATTACGGCCATGGTGAGGAGGAGGGATGACTCGTGCTCTCCTACTGCTTCTTCTTCCTGCCCTACACTGGCACCCACCCACCCCCTTCAACCTTTACTGTCTGCCCTGCTTCCTACAAACACACACACTGTATATTTCATTTGTCACATATTTCTTTGTGCCTGTCACAAGGGGGAAAAAATGCATTTTCTCCCTCCTTCAGCTGTGCGAAATGTGAGTGACTTGTGGAGAATGCATGAGGAGAGGTCAGTGAGGCGTGACATGTTTCAGGTCTCTGTGAGGCTGCTCTCTCAGACACTGCTATCAAAAGCTGTCATCTGCAGCTCGCTCCGCCGCTTCCTATCTGACGTGCGTCTCAGAAGAGGGGTTGATCCGAGGGGAAGATGGCAGGGTGGGAGACAACAATATCACCATTTGGCTGTCAGACTAACTCCACCATCACAGCAGTCTAAAGCCGCTTTAGGTCCCGCCGTGACACATTAATATATCCCACTTGCTCAGCTACGGCTTAATCCTGTCTGGATCTGAAACGATAACGAGACTTTGCATAATGAGACGACGGTTTGTTTTCAATCATCGTTAGTTTGTTAGAACCGTCTCTGTCTTGAGAATAATCTCCCCTAAAATATAACGTGGGCTCATTATTTTAAGAATAAACAAGTTTAGACAAACATGTCACATTTAATACTCCACACTACGCTGGTCTGTGTGTGTCAACAAACTTATTTCAATTTCTCTTCTTCAAAGAGGTTTATGCAGCTTTTGGCTTTGAAACTAAGTCTTTAATTCTCTTTACCATCAATGTTGCAGCCCTAGAAAATGACCCTAAATGAAACAATGGGTCTTATGTGTAAGTGTTTTGGAATCAGAATACGTTCTGCAGCTCAGCTTTTCAGGTGCATTCATGACACGAGCATCGTTTGTCATTACAGACAGGAGACGGTGTGAACGATGCCCCGGCCCTGAAGAAAGCAGAGATTGGCATCGCCATGGGCTCCGGCACAGCGGTGGCCAAGTCGGCGTCTGAGATGGTGCTGTCTGATGATAACTTCTCCACCATCGTGGCTGCCGTGGAGGAGGGCCGAGCCATCTACAACAACATGAAGCAGTTCATCAGATACCTCATCTCCTCCAACGTGGGCGAAGTCGTCTGGTGAGGAACGCACACGCGCTCTGGTAGATCCACCGTGTGGGACCGCCGGCTCATGTTTGTGTGTCGTCTCACTGTGCGTTTGCAGCATCTTCCTGACGGCCATCCTGGGTCTCCCCGAGGCTTTGATTCCAGTCCAGCTGCTGTGGGTTAATCTGGTGACTGACGGCCTGCCCGCCACCGCCCTGGGCTTTAACCCCCCAGACCTGGACATCATGGACAAACCTCCCCGCAACCCTAAGGAGCCTCTCATCTCTGGCTGGCTCTTCTTCAGATATCTGGCAATTGGAGGTGCATTAATCTGAGCTGGACAAACTTCCCTGAATCAATGTGTGATTATGTCAAGAGCTTCCAGCAGGGGGGTTGAACAAAAGTTCCTAAATTGTTGTGATAGCTTTTATTACACACCTCATGCTGATAGACACCTGATCACATGTCTCAAAACGGCCTCATGAAGAAACACATTGTTTGTCCATAGCCTAGAATCTTTAAACTTTCTTAGCTGACGAACGTCATCAGCCAGCACCAGCCGTACACGTTATGTCTCCGACTGTTTCTCCTGTAGGATACGTGGGTCTTGGAACAGTGGGTGCTGCCACATGGTGGTACCTGTTTGATGAAGACGGCCCACAAGTGTCTTTCTATCAGCTGGTAAGTGGCTAAACAGTCCTCTTTTCTTTTCTGCGGCACAGTCCTGCTATTTCTTTTGGTTTCTTCAAATATTTTGACACGTTGCCTCTCCCAGCCTTCTTTACATTCCCTGCTGTCAGACACAGTAATGGTTAGTGATCCCAGCAGTGCACAGAAATAGAAAGTGCAGTGAGACCCATGTGGTTTGATAGCACACAGGGTGGGAACAAGGCCAAGGTTCTGCAGCTGTTCCCCCATCAGATCTGAGCTCCATCAAACCAGGTCGCAGAGGTTCTGGTGACATCCTGCTGACACACACTCACACACACACACACACACACACACACACACACACACACTAACGCCTGTCTATCTCTTTCTACAGAGACACTTCATGCAGTGTACTGAGGACAACCCCATGTTCCGGGGCATAGACTGTGAGGTGTTTGAGTCCCGCTATCCCACAACCATGGCCCTGTCTGTGCTGGTCACTATCGAAATGTTCAACGCGCTCAACAGGTCAGTGGTCTTCTGCTGTGATGTCGGAGCGAACACTCCGTAAATGTCACGGCTGTCTGATATTTATTAAAAAGAAGACACTGTCATCCAGCAAGAGAGCGGCTCCTCTGAGGAAGAATTACACAACACGGTCTCCATGACACATCCATCACAAACATCTGCTGTTGGAGCTGTTCAAGGACAAGGAGCATTGCTGTTTATAACGGCCACATATTTTAGAATCTGCGTTCGGTGACTGTGGCAAAGAAGTCTAACCTCGCCACACATCTTAAGAAATGGAATAATGGTTATTTGGGGAGGCAGAAAATAAAAGGAACAGTGGTATGAAGGGAAAACTCCCCGTGTTTTTGCCAGGATTGCTCATGGAGCAAGTCTGTCAGTAGCTCCCTACTGAAACAAACGCTAATGTCTCATCCAGGAAAGAATCTGAGACAGGAAAGGCTCAAATAAAGAGCTGCCCGACAAATGAAAATGTTACCCCAAGAGAGGGGACACATGTCTATATGGCTGCTATCACCCGTACAAGACTTTATGACACATACAGTGTTCTAGTTAAATATCAGCTTATTTCTGTAATGGTCATGTAGCTGTAACGAGACTAATAGAAGTTTAAAGTCAGTGAGCTGATGAGAATCTTTCTTGTTTGATCTTTGCAGCATGATAGAATGATAATTCCATGTTAATCCCTAATGTCATTTTGAGCAGCTAAATCTTTTGAAACTTCTCCCCTCCAGCTTGTCTGAGAACCAGTCCTTGGTCAGAATGCCTCCTTGGGTCAATATCTGGCTGCTGGGAGCCATCATCCTCTCCCTCTCCCTCCACTTCTTAATCCTCTATGTTGAGCCTCTGCCGGTGAGTGCTCATCTATGGGACACTTGTGGAATCAAATGATCTTTTTCCTTTTGGCCTGAGTGTTGTTTCTAATGGCAGACAAACGTATCCTGAGAGCTCTTCCCCCTTAAGGAAACATATGCAAATGAGCAAAACACGACCAAATGACAAAAACATCTCAACTAAATGGACAACACATGTGTAGCATCCTGTGCTTTCTGTATCTGGTTGTGTTTTGCTTCCCTGCATGGCGTCTACTGCGGCTCTGTCTAACATCTGATGCACTTTTAGAGGAGAGTCTCTGACTGTCTGATTTCCTCTGCCCTTCAGTTGATCTTCCAGGTGACCCCTCTGCACTGGTCCCAGTGGATCGTGGTCCTGAAGATTTCCATCCCAGTCATCCTCCTGGATGAGGCACTGAAATATATGTCCAGGAACCATCTAGAAGGTATGTGGAGCCTTTTTTAAAAAATATTTTAGGTTGAGCTCTATTCGATTGAGGGGTTGTGCTAACAAGTCTCTTCTGCTCTTTTTTTTCCTCCTGCATTCCTAATCCAGCCTAAATTCTTTTTATCTCACCTTCTATGAAAAGGTACTCTATTTCCACCCTCTTCATGCCTCCCTCTCTCTCCAGACTGATCGCATTAGATGCTATGTATACTAAATCGGTGTGTTTTTTTGATCCCGGACAGGTGATGAGGAGAAGAAATATCGGAGGAGATGGCAGCTGAACTAAGACCTCTCCCTCAACACACTCACACACTTAGACACACGCCTACCCTCTTCCCTTTATGAGCTAGGAACCTTTTCTCTCCCCTGTCCTCATTCCCCACTCCTGCATGTCCGACAAACCACCACTAGAAATGAGCAGGGCTTGCATGAGAATGAGTGTGCAAGAAAGGGAGCATGCGTGTTCCTGCGGGCATGGCTTTGTACGAGTGTGTGAGTAAATGAGCTGAGCACTGTGTGTGTGTGTGTGTGTGTGTGTGTGTGTGTGTGCGTGTGTGTGTGCGTGAACAGGCAGATGCAGGCCTGTCTTTATAATTGCGAGAGCGAGAAACAACTGCAGAAAAAAAGAGAGATAAAACTGCCCAGGGCTCAGCTTTTTAAAGATTTCTGCTCGTTGTTTTTTTTTTGACTGTACAATACAAACTTAGTGGTACAGTAACTGGACTTTGGGGAGGGAAGGAGAGGGAGGACAGGGGAACGAACACACAACACTGGGTGGGAGGGGAGGGGAGGGGAGGGGAGGGGAGGGGGGGTGACACTAGCACGGAGACCAAAAGCGAGATGGAGAGGCCTGCCGTGGAGAGGAGGCTGGTGTACACGCCGGCGAAAGAGGAGCATCAGCAAGAATGTGGAAGGTGAAAGCAGGCGGATCTGGAGGCGGCATGTAGAGAGCCATCGTACCTGCATGTGTCCACAAAAACATTATCTGGAGGTACTGCCCAGGCTCCTGCCTCCCACACTACTGGCACTGAATTCCAGCCAGCTCTGCAGGAGCACGGCCTCATCAGCACAACACAATTGTATCTCTGGCCAGTTTGTCACAGCGCTGCTCCTTCATCGCTCTTCGTCCTCTCTCTCACCACATACAGAGTCTAACCCCTGTAGATCACGCTTCGTGCAGACCTTCTCTCCTTTTGCCTGCCTTGCTCTCCCTCTCTCTCCCCCTGTGTCTCTCTCTCTGTCTCTCTGTCTCTCTCTCTCGCTCTCTGTTGAGGAGGCAGCTGTGGGCCCGGGGTCGAGGCCTTATCGGGCTCTCAAGTTGGGGCGTGGAGATGTCGCTCCACCTAAAGGTGTGAATAGCTTTACGCTGCTTGGCCGCTTCCTTCGGGGCTCTTAATTTGAGGAGCTGAGGTCAGCTCACAGACAAAAGAATAGAATAACGTACAGAAATCAAAATGTCAAACAGCAACCAAACCAGCATATCAGTAGAGTAGTTGTCAGCTGGTCCACCCAGCTGGTCCTGTTAAGCCTCACGTTAGTGTCCATCTGCTGCGCTGCCATTGGAGTTTTAGCTGTTTTAATATCTAAATTTAAACGTAGATCTCAACAACAGGACGAAGCTCCATGACTGCTTGTGCAGAATAATTGTCTTGGAGCATCGTGTTGTTGATCTGCCTTTAATGTCTTCAGTTATTTCTAACCCTGCATCAGTGCATGTGTGCGTGTAGCCTTACTTAAACCCATTTGTTTCAGGCTCGTCAGTCATTGAATCGATGTAGTTAAAGTAAGTTAAGGAATGGCACCTACACTGCTTGATTGTCTGAGTCTCTCTTGCTCATGTATCATTTATATATTAAGTACATGTAACATCCATGCCTTATACAGCCCACTGCACTCCACATTGAATATGTGGTTGAAATGAATGTGTTTCTGCTAGCCTTTAATTACCCTTTTACCCCCCCCCTCCAGCGCTCTCACTCACGCCTGCCCTAACAGCGGTGTTCATTCTGATCACTCGAGGTCTTAAGTACTCTGAATGTCCACCCGGTCTGAGGCATGTTTGATAGGAAACCCTTTTTGCTGTGCTTTGGTGCGCTGCCCCCCCCCCCTCAGCTCCTCCTGCTCTCTCAGTGCTTCAGCGTTTCACTTGGGTATTGTTTTCTAATGACTAAATAGTAATGTATTTGACTGAATGAACCCACAGGGTTTGGATTGTGTCTTTAAGTCTTCATCGTGGGTTGTGTGTTGGCCCTGGTGTCTGTGGACGGGGTCAGTGGTGTGTTTGGTCTCTTGTTGGGACAGAGGAGAGTGTACGCATTCAAAGAAAAAGAAAGAAAGTGCTGGATCAAAAACAGGAAATAGGATCTGCACACTTTGTTAGTTGCCTCAGATGAGTTGAACTGATTTAAAACAGCAGCATTTAGATGACAGAGATCTTCAAGGTAACCGTTGCCTGGTGAGGATCTGTTTTGAAGAAGTGAAAAGAGTTATTGACACACTGTGCAGGTTCTTTTTCTTCCTTTTCTGGCTGGCAAACAGGACGGACTCCCGCAGCGTGACATAGAGCACACGGTAGAATATAAAGGAAGCTCCATCCTTAAACACTTCAGCATTAGTGAACTTGCTTCACAGGACTGCGTGTAGTTGTGTTCATCTATTTTGTTGCCTGGTGATGTTTGTTTCTTACTCCTGGGGATAACTAGCCAAACTTAAATGGCATGACATCATCGACTCCAGACATTTCTAGCTCCACATGGGGTCATTTTTGGAAATTTACAGTAGGAACTGGCTTACCTAAGGAGAAACGGGTGAAGCAAACTGTGGGAAAGTAGGCTAACAAATGAGATCAGAACACATCACCAGATACAAAACTCCTTAGAATGTCACAGACCGATGAGCTATGTGGATGTGTGAAGACTTAAGGGTGGAATATTCCTCATAGTTTGATACCAAAAGCTGAATTTGAGTAAATAATGGTTTGATTTTAAAACAGACCTCACGTTCAATGATTTCTTTTAAGGTTTTTGTCATTACCATTGGAGTGTGGCCCCTCTGTCCAGAGCAGCAGACCACCCGTCCCTGTCCCAGGTCTCCGTGGCTCTGTAACATGCTGGCACTCTGGCCACCAGGCACTAGGTCTGTATAGCCTTGTTATTTACTACTGAATCCTCAACTCTGTACAGAAGATGAGAATATGATCGCATGGAACCTTGTTACTGTAATAATAACCTATACAGTATATAATATTTAATTTTTTAATAACTTACATCAATGAAACCTACTTACCAACAACGGACAGACTTGCGAGAAACCTTTTTTTTATTATTTTTCTTTGAGCACATGGTATCTAAGGATCTCATTTTTTGTTTCGTAGAGTAGAGAGGTTGTTTCCTCATTGTTCCCGTTTGGTTTTTACAGTTGCTGGGGTTTTGTGTCTTTTACTGTAGGGCAAAGAATATGACGTTATCATGTTTAAGATAGACAAGAATCATGCTTACGCTAATTAATGACGATGACGCTGATCAGTTCAGTGATAGTTACCCGGTATGAGAATGTTCAAGAATTTGTGAATGAACTGTGTCTGGTTTACACTGAGCGCTAAGCGGTGATGAATCCTGGGTTATGAAGTTTTGTGACTGTACATTGAAGGGCTTGGTGTGGATGCAGGCTCTAGAGACCCGTGACAATCCTTTTGGGTCTGACAACTCTTCCAGCATGGTACTCAAAGTCCTCTGCCACCTGTAAAAGAATAACTGCCTTTACTAACAGTGAAGCAGTGATCACATTCATATCGATAACATCTGACCAACGGTTCCCTTTTTCTTTGTCTGTTTAGACGAGTAAACAGTCTCTAGAGCCCGAGTTCCACCTCTGAGAAATTAAAAGGATTCTCTGTATTGCCTTGTTAATATTAATTGTGGACACATAATTTTATAAATGACAAAGACGTGGAAATAAAGATAATTTATCTTGTTATTTATTCAGAGCTTGTCTTCTTTTTTCATGCACCATTTGAGATTATCTCTGCCAACAGTATTCATTAGAACTACTTTCTACCCAAGAAATAGTCCCAACTAAATACTGCTGACGGCAGCAGTAGAGTGAAATGGGTCATGCAATGTTTTGATGAATTGTTAGAAACAAGAGGTCTGGTTTTAAAGTTACAGGTGGCACAGACACCCAAACTGTTTACACCTGCAAAAGAAGCGCATGTTCCACAAGCAGTTCTGGCAGCTATTCACGGCACCACCTGGAGAATAAATTCTACAGGTGCTGAAGCAAAAAAACAAACAGAAGGCAAAAGTCAAACAAAAGCCCTTCACAGTGTACCGAGAGCTGCCGGCAAATGACATTTACCAGATCGTTTCAGTCTAACCGAGATCTTCATCAGACATTGTCAAACATCACAAAGCAGAACAAGCAACATGGACACAGATGCTTCACACGTCACTCACTGTGATCTGCCTGAACCAGAGTCAGTCTACTGTCACAATGGACCAATCACAGAGGAGCTGCAGGACACTGCACACAACATATTAAATGGTAAAATGTAATACGTGACTCACATAAATGATCCAGACAGGAAACAACGATCGCAGAGATCCTACACAGAGGAAGCAGAAAATAAAATATTACTTGTGTAAAGAGTTTAAATGACAAAAGTGCAAACTGACCCACAGCGAGGGAGCAGTGTCAAACAAAAGCCAACAAAGTCAGTCTGGTGTTTAGTGTAGAATACTGCAGACTTCAGGTTTAAAACAAGGAGGGAAGCTTTTTGTTCACAGTCTTTTGGAGCCCAGCTTCATAAACTGACAGGCTGAAGGCTGAAGAGCTGCAACTATTAGTCGATTCATCGATTAGTTGATCGACAGAAAGCTAATCAACACTTTGATAAATGTTTCATCGTTTTAACTCTGAGTGTTTCAGGTTCTCTGATGTGGAAAGTTGCTGCTTTTCTTGGTCTGTGCCTCATCATGAATAGTAGTATTTTGGGGCTTTGGAGTATTTGTTGGACAAACCGAGACATTTTATAAACTAAACCAAAAGATTAATCAATGAATTGAAAAAATAATCAGCAGATTAATCAGTAACAAAATATTCCACCTAGTTGGCAGTGATCCGTCATTTCAGTAGCCAAACCAGACTGGGAGTGAGAATGATGGCACACTGTACATTGTGTGTGGGGGTTGCTGTCCCATGTGACGTTAGCAGGAATTCTGGAAAACTGGTTTTGCTGCAATTTCAAGAGGTGGTTTCTTACCTTCCCTTCTCCTGAAGTCTGTGTCATCAACTCCCTACTGCATACTGATCCAGGTAACCAACCTGGGGTTGATTATAGACTCCAACATTTTGCACCACCTCACGTCCTCACACAGTAGATCAGGCAGAAGCTGCCTGTCAGAGTCAGCACCAGAACTAAATGCTTTGAAAATCATTCTCCTAAGTGCTAGGTGTCTGTGTGAAGCCTGGATTGTGAATGGTGACCACTCCATCACTACATCACTACATCACTGCATCACTGCATCACTACACCACTACATCACTACACCACTACATCACTCCATCACTCCATCACTCCACCACTCCACCACTCCATCACTCCATCACTACATCACTACATCACTACATCACTGCAGGTGCAGCGTTGGAGCCAAATCAGCAGATGAGCACTGAACCTTCTGAACCAGCAGGGGGGGGTGTTACACCAGCTTGGCCTCACGTATGAAGCCACAAGGAGTCTGGTCATGTCACAGTGTTTTACATCTTTCTCAGGTAAAAGCAGTGAGGCTTGCTGTGTAATAAAGACCAGCTAAAGGAGACTTTGCTGCTTTTGTCTTAAGCACACACACGTGCACAGACACATCATCACAATCAAGTGCACCTCCACCTGCTTGGCTGCCTAACAATTACCACACAGACACAAGTGCTTTGTCATTCTTCCTCAGATCTCACATGGGAAAATGACACAGGGGAAGTTCCTGAAGCGTAGATGGGATCCCAGGGGCTGCTGGGAAAATAGAAGAAGATCTCATTAGTAGCAGCCCGTAATTTCCATCCTGAGCCTCAGAGGGCTGCAGGATGGGGGGAGTCAGCAGGGACACCGTCCCAGTGAAGCACACACAAACACACAGGCCAAGAAGAGCAGCTGGGAAAACTTGACGTAACCTAAGTAGTGTCCGTGTTGCACGAGCACTGTCTGCAATAATGGGGTGCAACACTTCCTCTGATTAAACTTTGTGCTCTGCTACAGTCACAGCTCTCCAAGAGCACAAAGCATGACAAGTGCCTGTGATGAGGATTATAACGTCTACATTTACACCGAGATAAAAGACAAAAGAGGCGATGAAACACTGATACAGCATGAGAAAATACCTTGATGTCCTGGTCTTTGTGCACAAACAAAGGCAACAGCTACTGAAATGACTAGTCTGCTGAAAGAGGACTGGAATCAAAGGAGTTTTACGACTCCTCTGTTTTCTTCCTCTATGATTCACACTTTTCTGCTCCTGTTGACTTTGAACTGTTTACCTTTGTGGAAGATAATCTTTGTTTCGTTATGGACTCCCACAGAGGATATCATTAAAAACCTCACCTCTGTGAAACCAGCAGAAGGTTCTGACACGAGCGGCTGATAATGTCCTGGTCCTCCACTGAGCCCCCAGAAGGCCGGCCTTACTATGCACATACAAGGCTGTGTGGTGTCTGATGACTCATGTGAGAATAAACAGAGGCTGCTCGCTGTGCAGCGGTCACACGGGGAGAAAACTGCCATGAGATAAAAAAAAAAAAATCTGGAAGAAAAACCCTTTAAATGTGGGGGGGTGACGGTGCTGTGAGGGAGGACACTCTGCCCCTTTATCCCATGGTGTCACCCAGTGTTGTGCGTGAGGCCGAGGCTGTTGCCAAGAAACTAGATGAACTTAGGGTGAACTTCCCCCCACAGCTGACAGGGAAGGGACAGAGCTCTCAGAGGCCGCAGCCCCCACCACAACCACCACCGAGCAGCTACTGCACCGTGACAGCTGACAGATGCTCCAACACACTCAACTGTTTGCATCGTACGGGTGGAGGCAGCGGTGCAACGTCACTAAACACAGTTACTCAAGTCCTGTGCTTCAGGACAGAGAGAGGTTCTTCACGTTCTCTGACAGTGTCTTTATGTATACAAACCATATGAGGAGCTCGTCGCACATGAAGCTCAACAGTTTTTATAATTAGAGATGAAATGCTCAGACAATTAATGAGTGGTAAAGTTAATTATCGACCATTCTGATGTTAGTTTACATCCTTTTTTCATGCAAAAACACCAAAAGTTAAACAGTCCCAGCTTCTCAGATGTGATGATTCTGATTATTTCTATTTTATTTTATGTATGGAAGACGTCACTGTGTGCTCTGGGTGCTTGTGAAGGCCGTTTCTCTCTGTTTTACAAGCCAAACAATCAAAAGACTCACTCAAAAATGGTGTTTTGAGAACAATTTAAAAATGATCCAAACATGATCTGAAACCTTCACCTTTTCCAACTGATGCAATAAATAATACTTTAAGTATACTTTCCTGATTATTCTTACTTTTCTATTCTTACTTTTACTAAAGAAACATTTACTTGTCATGGAGTGTACTTATGGTGCAATATTAGTACTTTTAGTCAAGTAAAGGCTCTGACCACTTCCTCCTCCTCTGCTCAGAGGAGGAGGAAGTGGTCAGAGCCTGAGCCAGATACAGTATCTGCTGGTTAGTTTTTCGAAATCATGCTGTTACAAGGAATGTTTCTCCGTTACAACAACTCAATTGACGAGCGCTGGAGTATTCAGAGAGGGGGCTGAAGGAGGATGCTGGTGTCTGAGGCATTATGAGCCTGAATCATGTTGACGCAGGCCTGCTAGGAGTGTCAGCGTTTGTTAGTCTCCTCCTGACGTGCGATCCATCCTCATACTAGCTTCTGAATAGAGTGGATGTTTCATGTCGCCCAGTATGTTAGATTGTAGTCTGTCCTCAGTTATCACAGTGGTTCTCACGTGTCTCCCCTCCAGTGACTTCTATTGGATATGAAGGGGGAGACTGTGGACTCGTTTTCACGTCACATATTCACTTCATCAGAGACACTCTACACAATCAGAGACTGCAGTAGATGTCCTCATGTCAGTGTCCCATGAGGCTGATATATTCTCACTCAATAGGATATCATGGCTCCTGTATGACCAGTAAAGCCTTAAAGCCCCCCTCCCTCCACACAGAGGGGTGTTTTGCTCATTGTTCCTCAGGATGATGTATGTGCAGAGTTAGTCTAGACTGTCATCAGTTTCTCTGTGCTCACCTTAAATCTGAGTTTAACACGTGGGCTGATCAGCAGGATCAGGACAGCACAGGTGGAGGCCAGTGCTGCTGAGGTGTGTGCAGCCCTGAGCCACACAGAATACACTGCAAACACGAAGGTTACCCATATCCACTGGTGATTTAGTTGATCTTGATGCTAACAACTGATGAATGTACTGCCTGCAACAGAATCAGGAACAACACTGTGGCCCTTCTGCAGTGGGATCACCGCTCTGCTCGTGTCCACTGCTCACACGTTCATTTGAATAGTATGAAGAGATGAACCGTGTTTGTCCAGCAGAGGCACTAGCTGTGCTCCTGCTGCACAGATCCACTCCAGTCCAGCCAATCTATAACAGAGCTGCGCTGTGGAACATTTCACGTGGCACCTGTGCGAACAAAGGTGTAATGATATACCTTTGTAGGCACCTATAATGTTATAGTTCATGCTGTAAAGCATCACGTGTGTCCCCGTGGTGTGCAGTAGTGCAGTGGATGATTGGTCATGCTGCGGGAACAGGGCGGGTCTTAGGACCCACGGTTTCATTTCTTGTCGAATAATAAAAGTTGGGCTTATCCGCGCGCCGTGGACGTGCGTGGCTCCGGTGTCAAAGTGCTCCGAGGAGCCGTGGTGCCGCTGAGTGTGTGCACGCTGCAGTGGCGCCCCCAGAGCCAGCTGCGGGCTGTGGATCCATCAGAGCAGTCCTCGCTCTGTAGGCTCGACAGAGGCTGCTGGTGGCGTGGGCTGGTCTGACCGTGTTTTCCGGAAGAGAGGGTGTGAAACATGGGACACATCTCAGGTCAGCGGCCGCTCCTGCCGCACACCGACCAGAGCAGCGCGTGCGGATGCGCTGCGGTAATGATCGGCTGAGGAGAGTCTGTCAGACGGGCACCGTGCGTCCAAACGGGACCCCCCCCCACCCCACCCGGATCCCTCTGACTGTGGACCGCTGGAAGGGGCTCTAACACGCCCGAGCTCTCATCTGCGTGAGTGAAACTTTTATGATCATCTCATTTCAAGTGCATCGGTGTTTCGCTGGCGCGCGGGGCCAGTGTGCGCTGTGGGGAAATGGGGAAGTGAAGCTCGCGGGCACTGCAGCTGGGTCACACTGCACGTGTTTCCTCACCGTGTTTTATTGTTGTGCACTGGATCGCTCCCCTATTGAATCCTCTGCAGTTGCTCTGGATTTCACCCACTTTACGCACGCGCGTGTGCGGGCACGCCCGTTGCACCATGAAACTGGAAGCTGCACCGAAATGCAGCATGCATGCGCACCAGTGATGTGGTCTGATGTGTGTCATGCACCTGTCAGTAAACGCTGCTCTGGCGAACACAGGACTCGTGTTGAGGATTTAACTGTGGAGCTCGACGAACCAGGGGCCTCTCGAGGTAAGTGGCCCCCAGTTTCCCTCCAGGAGTTCGTCCAGTGCCTTACGGGGATGTCCGGTTTGGTCACTGGTGTCCCCCTCTGACCTATTAGCACGGGGGTGTGGAACCATTAGTCAACTGATATTAAATGAATGAACAGCAACACTAATGTTAATGAGAGTGTTTCTCTGCTTCCAGCTCCTCAAATGTGACAGCTTAGAGCATTTTTCAGTCTTTAACTGGAATGATTAAATAGTTTTGGGCAGTTAGTTGGACAGCTGACTTGATGTGTGGTTGAAGGAAATGAGCAGTTTTCAGTATTTTCAAGCATTTAGTTCTGATTAAACGATGAGTGGGGATGTTGGACTTGTCAGAGCAGTGTTCTGTAGCAGCTTGTTAGAAGTCAGCACAGACTGCATGTCAGCAGGACTGTAGGCACCGTACAGTCGCTCAGGCCTATTTTGTGAGATGACCCCCTTTAACAGAGCGCTGCTCTGGTTTCTCTGTCTTTCCAAACAAAAAGCATGGTTTCACTGCTCCACGGTGGCTCGTCGTCTAATTAAAACAAGCGATGGCTTCATGTCCTCCTCAAGTGGTGCTCATGGCACCCTGCTCACAAGTCTGTTTAATCCCTCATTCATGAGGCGCAGGGCTGAATTGTTCCTTTGAATTGACTTGAAGAATGACTTCAAAATGAGCTGGCTCTCCAGTGCTGCACCTTTTCAAAAGCAGTGAACACAAGAATTACATGCAACAGATTACTGTAGCGTTCCTTTTGTTCTTAACCTTCAACTAATGGATCAAGTCTGCTCAGCAAAGAGAACACCGGTTGCGGTTTTGGTTGATTGACTCACAAAGTGTGACGATCCAAATGTTCACAGGCTGGTAGTTGAAATGAGCTGTAGTGCAACTGTATTGACATATTACTGCTGAACAGCTCATCTTCCCTCATACAGGTTCATAGTGTGTTTGTGGTTTGTGTGTTTTTTTTTTACAATTTTGTGAGCAGCAAATGCCAGAAATGGGGCTGTGATGCTCGTCTTGCACATAAGCCAGGGTCGTGGGTCTGCCTTGCTGTTGTACCTGTGCATTCACCAAATCTTGCAGCAAAATTGTGGTTTTTCCAGTAAAGAGAACAGAATGTGAAGAATGTGTCCAGAAATGTATGTTGTCTTGCCAATAGCAGCTTTTCAGAATGGATTTTCTGTCTGGGTTGAACCCTCCAAACAATGCATAGTCTAAGGTGCATTTGGATGGAAGAAGAAAGACAGAAGGTTTACGTTGGTGTCATCATGTCTCCAGTCACGTCCACCTGTGGTTACACGTCTTGTGTTCCAGACCACTTGTCTGCTTGGCCTAAATTAGCAGCTCCAGTATCACTTCTGTTTCTTTTGCTCACGTTTTGCTGCTGAATGTGCTGATGGCTGTAACATTTCTTCACATCACAGCAGAGCTACGGCCCAGCTACTGAAAACAAGGACATGTCAACAGCTTCCAGCACCTTCGGCCCCTCTGGGAAATCACTTGAGTAAGGCGGGGGAGGAAGAAATCAGCTTTGTGTGTGTTTGTATCCTCGAGTGAACATCTGCAGGTTTGCTTGTATATTGTTATTACTGTATTAGCGTCATTAATAAATGTCAGAAACTGTTTCACTTGGCGGCCTGGACATCTTTGCCCCACATTATGTCAAGCAAGCAAAGCTAAACTCTGAGAATCAGAGAATGAACAGGGAGCGTCTGTGCTCTGTGACGGCTCCGTGCTGGCTGCTGAACGCTGCTGTGCCCTGCTGCTTCTCTTATTGCAGCACTTTTCTATTTTCGGTCGTCATGCCAATTGATTGTGATCACTAAATCACAGCAGAGCTACATGCAATTTGGAAGTGCTTTTCTCAAATACAGTCGAACCAAAAGACCCGTGTTTGTTCGACGTGTGATTGCTCGATGTATACCACACGTGAAATGCATCATCAGTGGGATACACCTCTGGGTGCCACTGGGTGTGTGTGTGTGTGTGTGTGGCCATGGAGACAAATTGACAGGCACTCAGTCTAGATGAAAATTGCAATCCATGCGTGGCCTTGACCTAGAGGGGTGAGGCATTGGTAGGGTTCAAAGCTTTTATGTACATCCATTAAAGGTATGAGTTATCGTTTTTACAAAGAGGCGTACGAAAAGACGGCCCACGACTAAAACCGAAAGGCTGTGTCATTTTCTTGGTTTCCCCCAGAGATGTAAGACTCCTCCTAATGTGTGACTGAAGTGTGTTGCTTAGTCTGGAGAACCAAGGCGCTCAGCTCTGCGGGGCCCACAGCAAAGAGCTCTTTATTTGATGTCTGACAGGCTTTTATACTACAGCTGTGAGAGCAGAGTAGCAGCTGTACCTGCTGTAGTGTTTCTGTCACTGGCAGCACTGCGGCCGCCACCTCCTCTGTGGAATCAGCCCCCCGTTCCTGGAAGCTCTCAAGGTGCGCTTGCGGAGCTCCACTGTCATGGAATCACTCCAGTGTGTACACAGTGTCTGAGGGTAACAGGAGGGTAACTGCCAGGCCTTCTGTCTCCTTTGAGCTGACTGGTAGAAAGCATGTTAGGAGTGATGTGTGAGCACGTCAAGGGTTTGCTGTGTCTGGCTTTAGTCTTAAATTCCTGCTCTATATCAATTCCTCGTAATTTAAATGCAACAAATCTGCCCTGTGGTCCTCTTAAAGGGACGCCCCCCATTTTCACATTGTACACATCAAGGTCAGTTCACGTCTCATGTTGAGTACTACTCAGCCAGTAAAGAACATCTGCATAATGTCCTCTGGGGCTCTGGGCCGAGCTTTACAGCATTAGAGAAAATAACCCCGATGATGTCAGTGTGATGTCACCTGGTTTATGTCACCACGGACAGGGAGACGACAAATATATATGAGAAAGCCGGCGTTACCAACTGGTGTTTGAAAGACAGAAAGACATTTAGCTGTCTGGCACAAGACATTTTCCAGATTAAGGGAAGGTAAGATCCAGTGTTTTGGGGGTCATTTCCTGTACTAGTGACTAAAAAAGTCAGGGAACCTCGGCCATTGAAGGACGTAACAGAGCCACAGGTTTGTGAGAGGACAGACTGCCTATTATTATGTCTTTATTTGTGTGAATGCAGGGTTAGTCTTGTTAATCTGTCGCTCTCCCTCCCTCCCACTTTTTGCTTATGTATAATTTAATTGCTGGAGTATTCCTTTAAATAACACTTTGTCCTGATTGTGCCTCCAGCAAGGCATTCGGCTGGATTTGACAGTGATTAAGACAAAAATCCACATGTGTTTCCAATCCAAACAGGAGGGAGTATGCCCTACACAGAAGCAGCACCTTTTAGCCATGAACTTGTTTTAGTGCCTGCCAACACAGATGTAATAGTAATGCTACTGGTTCCAGCAGTGTCGGGTCAAAACATTCCCGCCCCCTAGAGAACACTAATGTAGGGGTTGGACAATCCCCAGCTCTCATTGCCTCACAAGCACGACCGGGGTGCACCCATGCAGCGGTGACGACGCCCTGCATGCAGACGTCGGTGGTGGACAGAGGGAGCTGCAGCTTATCCACTCTGTCACCTTCACATCGTTTACTGTGCAGAGTCAAAGAATCCTGATATGGGTTTCATGATCAGACAAGCAGAGACAAGCTGCGACATGCATCTGTCATCTGCTGAGCTTTACTGCCATGAGCTCACAGTGGTAAATCATGGGATGGAGACACCAGCTAAATTGCTCTTTTCCGTCGTACCGCCTTTTTACACCTTGGACTCAAAGTTGGGGTCGATGGAGCCAGTCTGCTATTGATATAACTATTCATAAGAAGGTAAAAGGGTCAAATAATTCCTAATTTGTCTATACTTGAACACCGGTGTGCCTAAATACAGCCTCACTAAGATGAGGCTTTTGTGTTGCAACATACTGTGAACCATGTTGTGAGTCGAATGCATCAAAGGCAAAGTTCCTGGAAAATGGGCCTCATGCTGAAACTGAATGTTACCATTCAAACCATCTTATCCTAAATCTGATCAAATGTGAGCCACACTAGAAGAAACACCACCATGAACCTGGAAAGGAGACAAGTCATTTCTAAATGTTTGTAGAGAGCAGCTACATGAATACATTCACAGGTCCTCATTAGTTCATACTGTGCCAGGCGCAAAACCACATCTGCACATTAGCTTTCATTATTCAAAGCAGGACCAGTGGGAACTGGGTGGGGGGTGGGACTGTGGGGGGGGACTCTCAGATCTTTCACTTAACCTCCTCCAAGTGCTAGCCTGCACTCCACCCAACATGCACTTCAGCCCCATCCCCATCAGCCTGTATGAGAGACGGCAGCATGAATAGGACACCTGCTGGGAACCCGCACCAGACCATTCCTCTTATCAGAACATGTTTATTGGAAGAGCGAGCTCTAAGAAGGTAAAAGAAAAAACAAAGAGCTAAGTATTCAAATGTGACTCTGCAGCGGTGTCATGGTTTTCTAGCCACATCGCATTTAACATAGCATCTATACCAGTCCCTAGAAAAGTAGTAGCACTTAAATCTGTTCAGATCTTCGAAGTGTGACATTGGCTCAAGGTGTTATTCTGCTGTGCGTCCCCAGAGCTCTGCTGTTATTTCCATATGGCCGGTGAGCTAACTGGAATAATTGATGGCTGGTTGAGTTTGTGTCTGTCCTCTGGAGAGGCTTGTCTGTGTGCTGTCCAAAACTACTCCACAAGCCCTGACACCAGCTTCCCCTCCGTGGCCGCCTGTCGCAGTCCACTCCCTTGGGTACACTGCAGACAGGCAAAGCCCTGCCGCCTCTCCGGGTTAGCCTCTGTTCTGTACTTTAATGTCATTTCATTTCCCTCTGCAGGGCATAACAACATGCAGAAAGGGATTGATTTTAGCTCCAATGACAAATGGTTAAAAATAGTAAATGCTTATCTGTTTGATTTCAAAGGGATGCCCACACACTGGCGGGGGCTTTTCTAGTTTGCCACCCAACCCACATGTGGCAACCATCTAACACTAGTAGATAGTAGATAGTACATAGTACAGATATGCATGAGCAGATGGTATTTTGTTTGTTTACGTCTGATCTGGGTGATACATGGGTGGACTTGCACACAGCAGGGGGTGTGTGGCACCCTTAAGCGTGTATATATATGTATATATATATGTGTGTGTGTGTGTGTGTGTGTGTGTGTGTGTGTGTGTGTGTAATATGTAGAAAATCCATATAGCTGTTGTAGGTTAAGGTGTCAACATTGTAGAGGTGGCATCAGCAAGGACTGATCACACGTGCAGACACGTATGAATTGCAATTGTCGTATGTATTTAAAATCCCTTAAAGAGCAAAATCCTTGATTCAACCTCCACATCTTCCACATTGGTTTTCATTTTTCATCACACATGTGCACAAAAACAGAGAAAAATATGTATATTGTGTTACCAACTGTGACAGAAACAACCCCAGTAAATATGCTGGTTATAACCAGCATGTGTCACATGGTCAGTCGTCATTTTCCTATTGATCGGCTGCTGTGCCTTTTCCAATGTGAGCCTATTAGAGGAAGGAGAGGGGAACACACTATGGCTGCAACAGTGATGAACACTGAATAACAGCTCTCATCCCTGAAGTACTCGGCTCTAGTTTATACGTTAACCCAAAGGAAGGATGCCTCCACCCAGGACTCACCAGGGTTCAGGTGAGGCAGCCAGTCAGTGTGACTCTTTATTTAGACTGTGGCAGGTACCTGGCAAGATTTATTGTTAATTTATTCCACCAGCAACAACAAATAATGTTTCCAGTGCTCCCTGTGCCGTGCCAACATTAAAATCACTAATTATACATTTTTAAAAAGTTCTCCTTCTCTACTACAAACTACGTGTTCAGCGGGGGTGGAGGAGGTTCTGGCAGATTGTTAGCAGTGACGGTGTTGCTGGTGGAGGAACGGTCTCCTTTGTCTCCATAGGTGGGTTCTTTTTTTTTAATGTCAGGGAGTCCTGCCAGCTAAAGAGGAGTGTAAACCGCACTAGGATATTTGCTGACAGTCCCTGTGAGTGTGTATGTATGACATGCTTGTCGGCTTTCTGCTCAGGTCTCGTTGCAATAGGCCGGTAGAAAAAGCCTTCTGTGTGGATGATGGAATTGTATGAAAGAACAGAGCTGGTAGTGTTTCTGATGAAATCCTGGAGGAGTGAGAGGCAGAATCTGACCCAGAGCCAGCTGACACCAGCACTCTCCTTTTGAGAAGGCAACCTATTTTAGTGAGCAAGCCGTTCCTGTTCTGGAGAATCGTCCAACCTCAGCTCCCCTCTCCTGGCTCCTGCATCTAAATTTCTCTTTGTAGCCTGCACCAGGGTGGAGAATAAGGCTGCTAACATTATATTAATGAGGGGGGAGAGAGGCTCACAGCTCAGAGGGCTGAAACTCTTGTATTTCTCAGGAAGAAAAGCACATATAAGTAGAACGTCAGATGAAGGAAAGATGCTAACGCTAGTCAGTTATCGCTGTCAGTAAACGTAACAAGACGACTTCTAAACTGGAGAAATCAAGTGTGACATTAAATGTGGGTTGCTTTGTTTTCCTTTTTGACAAAATGATAGTTCAGCAATAACAGGAGAATGTTTGATGTCAAAAAAACCATTGAGATAGATCCCAGAACTATTAAGAAAAAAGACCTACTGGACTTTATCAGACTGCAACTAGCACTTATTTTCATTATTGATTCATTTGCTTCTTGATTAGCCGTTTAGTCCATCATTCATCCCAGTTTCTCCGAGTGCAAAGAGACTCTGTTAGAGAGAAGCATAGAATCTATTATGTGAGAGTCTGAAAACAGCATTTATTTTTGGTAGATGCTATTTACACCCAGGTGTCAACAGTCAACAGTGCTTGTTGCATCAAGCTGTTCGTCCTCCTGACACCCAGCAGAAAGTAAGCTTTAAATATTTAGACTGTTTACATGATTTAGATAATGGGATGTAAGAAAAAAATCACAAAATAATCTCGATAATGTTATTTATTATTTAAAACATGTCCCAGTGTAGTTTTAGTGCCTAAACTTGACCAACCAGCTGAAAACTGAAAATATATACACATAGAAATAATTGAAAATCCACTAATACTCACCCATCCCTTTAACCCAGGTACAAAGAGACACTTTTTGGCATTTTTGCTTGAAAAACCACTTAAACGATTAATTGATTATCAAAATTGTTGCAGATTACTTTCCTAGCGATCAACTAATCTACTAACTGGCTCATCATTACATCACCATTAAGATGACATAATTATCAGCCATTTGTTAGATTAAAAGATTTGTTTTGCCAGTGTTAAACAAAGCTGCAAACATGCTCGGCATCATAATAAGGGAAAGTAGGCCAGGACATTCAATCAACTGATCAGTAAATACTGTGAATGATGATCATTTTAGAAGAAGTCACCAAAGGGCTGCTGGGCTGAACATGTGCTGCTATGATACCAGCAGCCTGCTGATGGTGATGCCTCTGCCTCTGACCTTTCCCCCAACCAAAGAACACAACCTCAAACCTGGAGGGTTTTTTCATTTTTAATTCAAACCACCAAAAGCACATTTAGGACCCTGTTCCAAAAAGATAAGAGCTCGAGAAATTAAAATGTTGTTTGGATGCTTTAAATGCTGTGCGAGACAGATTAGTTAGAGCAAAGTGCTGTTCATCCTCTTTTGCAGCGATGATTCTCTGAAATACAGTTCAGGAGGGAGCTCGCACTTAAGCCGGCACAAAAAGTAGTGCCGATCACATGTTACAAGCATCAAACCAAGTCACAGAGGCAAAGGCTATATTAAGTCGGATTACTGTTCCCTGCTCATTTAGAATAGCTGGCCATAAGCAGCCAGTGTCATTACGGGACTAATTGTGTTCATTAGAATATTATCCACAGTCAGAGGCCGTGAACATCATCATCTTATTGGTCAATCATGGTGCTGTTTTAGACGCCCACACTATAATCTGCTTCACACACACACGCTCACAGCCAGTAGACACGTGTTAAACCGTAAAACACACACACATGCATATAGACAGTCTGAGGGTAAAACACCTGTGGCTGTGTGCTGTGTGAGGAGAACGTCTGGGGTTTCCCCGTGTGCCGCTGTAGTTCATGTAGACAGTGTGTTCTCTCAGGAGATCAAGTGTCCCACAACACCGACCACAGCGTCAGCAAAGATGTAGGAAGTGACACACCTAGCATGGTCCAAGGATGGGTTTTGTTTGCGTCTTTAGCCGTGCTAGTGGATTAATGGTGATCCATCAGTCGGCCCACCGCTTTAATCCAGACTGAAATCCCTCACCAGCTACCATTAAGTCTTTTTACATTCACGATCCCCAGAGGATGAATCCTACAGACTGTAGTGATCCACTAATCTTTCCTCGAGCTGCACCATGAGGTCGACGTTCTTGACTTTTAGTGAAATATCTTCAACTATCGAATGGGGGCCATAAACAAAGGCACGTTGACCCCAGGATGGATTCTAATAACTTTGGTGATTTCCTGACTCGTCCCATAGTGCTGTCATCAGGCCAAAGTTTGAGCCTGCCGAAGGTGTCGGTTGGTAAAAGTGCCTGCAAAATAAATGCCTTTGTTGGGCAGTCTCTGCAGTGAGACATGAATGATCAGCGGATGTGTTACCATTATCTGTTGCCATGTTTGTTGGACTTTGGACTTGTTTTCTGGCTGCATCTCACCACAGCTGATTTGGTGAGTTAAATGAGAGTAAGCTGCAGTCAGCTCCAGCCTCGGTGCACCAGGACGACCCTGGCAGCCTGCCTGCCACCTGACCACAGGTTTCTAACAGCGATGAGAGGGGATAGAGATCACTGGGATATTCTGTCTCTGTGAGGGATTTAGAGGGCACTGAGTATCACTCCCAACGGAAAAGATAGATGGCTTCCTGTTTTCAGCAGCAACAGATTAATCCTTCGGCAGGTTCACATCATCACAGATAGCCAGCTTCATCGTGCCGAAAGCTGTGAGTGGGAATTCTGAAGGTGGATGGAAGATGGGTGGCACTGTGTTTCTCCTCTATATTACCTCTTTGGGCCACTCTTCCTCTCTCCTCCGGACTCAGCCCAGTGCTACTAACTCCTTCTAAATATAGATGATCAAACAGGAGCAGGTCCAGCTATCAGACAACCTGAGCAGTGCCACAAGGACAGAGGGTGGAGCCACCACCACGGCCCGCCCCACCTGAGAGTCCTCTACAAGACAAATCTGCTGATGAGTTTTCATCTGTTTGCTGACTGGGGGTGGTGGTGGTGGTGGGGGGGGTCTTTGTTAGAGGGATCCTCGTCAGGCGACATTTCTAGGATTCCAGGAAGGTCAGTCATGCTGGAAGCTGCAGACTCATTGTCAGTGTGAGTGGAGGAGAAATAATTGGCTCATCCAACTTGCTGGTTTGCACTCTTATATCCTGTGTAATCCTGGGCTTATTATTGCCAGAGGCAGCCAGCCTCAGAGAGGGTGGCCCTGGATTTGGTCAGGATTGTCCTACAGTGTATTTCTGTCTAGTCAGATTGATCGCTGCTCATGGATCCTGTATCCAGTGTCTAGCCCGGGGAGCAGATCTGTCCCTTTTCTCCATCACACCACTTTGATTGGCTCTACAGGAATGTGTTTAACAGGTTTTGCAGCTACAGCTGGTTGTGTCCCGTACAGTTGCCTGTTAATCCTGTGGATTGAATTAAAGAGTTCCAGGGATTAGTCTGTGACAGGTGAACACACAGGAAAGTGTTTTCTTCTGGAAAGTACGAACACCGGTGTTTGTTCCCGTGGGTTTAAAGCTAGATTCTGTGGAGGTGGTTTCGTTAACAGACATGAACTTCCTCCGCTGCCAGTTCTAATTGTTTCTCATCAGCGATATGAAGAACAGAGTGTTTGTGTGAACCAGGACCTGGGCTGTATGTGCTTTGGGCTCTTAGCGCTTAAACTGAAGCAGTGGTTGTTGACATATTCTCATTGTGAACACTGTTTTCACTCATTGCACCCAAGACATGACACTCCTATGTAGTCCTGAGGGGAGATGTAACTTCATTAAGATAATTATTAATAGATTTTTTAAATATATGTAGACATATAAATAATAGTAATATATAAATGGCAGCATTACAGGACAAAGAACGGAGCACTTAGCTCTAGTGTTAGTGTCGTATGTCTTTGGCTGCAGTTTTCATTCAGTACACATCACATCAACAAGTGTTCTTAGGTAAAGGACTGAGTCCATCATTAGTCTGTGCCCTCCAGCACAATAAATATGGTGCTTCCCATCAGACGGCCCTGTCGACAGGACGTCGCCTTTTGAAATTAAAATCCTTTCCTGATCTGACACATTGTGGGTATTGAAGATGCCACGTCCATCGTGAGTCTGACAGGTTTTATGGAGTGCAGTACTAAATCGGTGGAGCGCTTTTCAGGTTTGACTAGGCTTCTGCACAAGAACACCAGGTTACAAACAGGAAGCAAATGTAAAACGAATGAATTTAGTTGGAATAAATTAATTCCAGTAAGAACATTTCAGTTATTCTCAATTTTGTCTCTGACTAGTTCTGACCAGAGGGAACATACTTTTCATTTTATACAAAGACTAAGTTCATTCTTGTGCGCTCTGGGGGCTGTAGTCTGCTCGGCTGCAGAATCACAGACTCTGATGAGGCTTTTTTAGATGTGTCGTCCTGCATATGTTGTCTGAAGAAGTTGTCTTTGACTTGAAATATAGTCATCATCACTGGTACCGCTGAGAGTTTCCCTTGATCACAGTTGATATCTGATTACTATGCTCTCTCACTGTTTCCAGAGGCCCTTAAGATGCTGTGCTCTCTGCTCCATATGAATGAGGCTCACTCAGTCAAAGATGATGAGACATAATCACTGCCAACTGTTTGCTACCACTACAGGATGGAGGAACATGGGAAAACGCTAATTCTACTGTGTGTGTGTGTGTATTTGTTGGGGGATGAAATGTCTCCCATAATCCTTTAAAAAAAAAAACAAAATCAAGTGTGTATGTGTGTGTGGGGGTTTGTCTGAGTGGGCAGGTGCGTGTGTGCATGCACACAAAAGCCATGCAAATGCAAGCTGTTCCTGAGGCACGCTCTATCATCCATCAGGAGCAGCCAGTTGACGTTCCTGCAGGGCGATCCACCCTTCCCTCTCCTGCGTGTTGTTTTCTTGGCAGTAAATGTGACCTAGCCTTCATTTTGAGGTATATGAAATGTGACAAGAGAAGGCAACGGGAGACGAGGCCTGATCAACCTGTGGGGGGGGGGGAGCAGAGCAGAAGGAAGGAAAAACCTCTTCAGTGTATGAGCTCTGATTTGATATGAGAAAGACTTAAATAGGGCCGGTGAGAGGAGTGTCTGTAGTGTGCAAAACCCTGCAGGAAAACTGTGTCTTCTTTATTGAAGATGAACAAGATGCCCAGTGCCTAATTAGTACAGATTATCATCGCTTGATTGCATAAATGCTGTTTCAAATCGGCCGAGGCTCTGAACACTGGAGGGGGAGCGCTGAATCCTTGTTGTTTCGCAATTGACTTGACATTAAAATGGTCACAAATTAAAATGTTATATCATAACATCTGTACTCACGGTGTCCCTTCAAATTCTATAGTGGTCAAACTGTGACACTAATCTGCTGAAATAGTCTATTTAGAGGATGAAGTTAATGTGATAACGGTGCCCTTTAATTAGACGCACAATTATTCCTGACATTTGTCCGTTAATGAGCTTTGAATGTGTTTTTTTCTTTAATGCTGTGAACAGTGGAGATAAAGCTGCACTGTTGAAGTCTACTGTAACGGTCCCTCTGGCCCACAGGTCAACTTGAGATCAGATCAAAGACTCAAATGGACCCAGCAGAGTCAACAGAATACACACAAATCCAACAGTCTGATATATGCACGCTGCCTCAGCAGCCACACGAATGTAAATGTTTAGAACTTTCCCGTCTCAGTTTGGCGCAGGAGGGATCAAAGGTTCAGCTCGTACTATCAAATGTAAGATAAGAGCACAGCCTGACATTTCCTCTGTGTGGTTAGGTGACTTTGCTGTATGTTTTTGGGGTCTGTGTGCCACACAGATCAGCAGTCACTCTGCTCCACGTGCATTCCACAGAAAATTAACCTGATATCTCAAAGAAAAGTCAGTGAAGAGCAGCTGATACACGTTTGAGGAAAATGAATGCAAGAGACAACCCTGCAACATGTGATCGTTTTACTGTTCTTCAATCCATGTTGCAGGTCGTTGAGAGCACGCTGCAACTAACAATTATTTTCCATTAATCTAGTACTTTTCTAGACTGCCCTCAGACGAAGAGGGTGAAGAAGAAGTGACAGTAGTAATTGTGATGGGAGCAAAAGAGGGAGTGAGCAGGTATTGTTCTAGAGCTACAAAGTCCACAGAGGAGGTCGTAGCAGGACGGATCAACAAACATCCCTTTTTTTACATGGATTTAAGATTTATTTCCACCAGTGATTTGTAACCGTTTTGGAGAGAAATGACGTCATCCTGTTCGTAGGGATGTCCGATTAGAAAACATTCTTTCAGCAGTTGTAAAGGGATTTATTTGTGTTTAATTTGAATGACTTTCTCAGTAGATTAGTCATTTGGTGGACCTTATGAAACGTTAGAAAAATGAAAAATGGCTTCCTCAGGTTTGTCCAAATCCAAAAATGTTCAGTTTGCTGCAGGAAAAGCAGCAATTCTGCTCATTTGAGAAGATTGGCCCCTTGATCGACCCCCTTGTTTCCTGTTACACAAGACTTGACGTGAAACAGGAACAATATGAGTATCTTTTTAAGTCTATTGATCCTGAAGAACACAATGCATCATGGTCGATCAAACCATCCGAGTGTCTGCACGCTTGGACGCTCTCCCTCAATGCTGAAGGAGTTTTGTGCCGGTGCACAGTCTGAAGATGATTTCTGTGTGATTCTCCCTATAGTGTACTATAGTTACTGTACCTTCACATATTGTTCCACGTCTGACCCGTGCTGAGGTCAACCCTTACAGGCCGGACCCAGTGATGACCACCATCTGAGCACATGTCGCTGATTTTACAACACAGAACAAAATGACTCCCATCGCTCCTTTCAATAAGAGTTTCATTTATTACAGAAAAACCTGGTTTGCTTGTATTGTAATGCAGATGTCTTCCAGTCACATCTCTGTAATGAGTGAACAATCACAGTGGGTTTGGTCTTGTCGAGCAAGGTGTTGCACCTCACTTCTACTATTCAATTTCACAGTTGATGACTAGCCTAGATGAGAAGGAAGGCATTGAAAAAAAGTTCCCTGCTGACTCCCATCAAAGATAGGCAGTGCCAAACATATGCTTTCAGCATACCGCCTTACCCTCTGCTCTCAACACCCCCCTGGATACTGCAGTTCCATGGATAAGGACTGTGTTTTTCAGAAAACATAAATCACTGCAGGTCTGTGAGGTCAGACGCTTGTTTTAGCAGAACTAGAATGCTTCCAGCTCTGTGTTGAATATACAGCCTGCTGCCGAGGCTGAACCTGCTCTTTACCTGCTCTGATGTCGAGGACACCAGAGCAGGCAAAGAAAAAGCTCCACGTTCGTAAAACCAATATAAATGAACAACTGCTTGATGGATGATTTTCCTCTGGTGCATTAGTGAGGTTTGCTCTAGGTTTTTCTGCCTCTCTTGCCAAATGAAGGATTTCATTTTGATTTCGGCCGTGGATGTCTTTGCTCGCTGTCTGCACACAACAAAATGATGACGGAGACAAATAGATGCCGGGTTACGGGTGAAAGTGGTTTACTAATGGAGCCAAATGGACTCATTTGTTCACCCTCTACAGCCCACTCTCTCCTTTTGCTGTAATTGGCTCTGCTGCAGCATCTTTCCATCTAAACTAGTTGGCAGTGAAGCAGTGGTTCTGAAGGTTCTGGCTGGTTTAACCGGTCATTAACCAACCATCTCTTCTTTTTCTTGTCTTTCTTTAGTTTGGTAAACAACTATAAAAGTTAGAAGTTTTGAAATGTGACACTGCAGCACCACAGTTTGTTGAGAGAAATCATCCATCATCAGCAGAATACTGAGAGCCTCCAAATCACCTTCCTTCCTTCTCTTTCCTGTTTTTCTTCATATATTATCTCTGCCAGGTGTGTAAGCCTGGAGAGGATCATGCATTTGTGTGTGTGTGTGTGTGTGTGTGTGTGTGTGTGTGTGTGTGTATGCAGCTAATATACAGTATATATCACATCTACACATCACATCTAGATATATCTACTGAACAGATCAATATTTTTGTATTTTATTGTCTTGTAATGTCATTTACTGCTGACTCCTCACTCCTCTTAACTATATTTAATGTATAATGAAGAACAATCAAAGAGTTTGACCATCTGGACAGATGCCACATCGACTGCACACACACATTGTTGAATTTCTTTCTTAATTTCCCATGAATGTATCAGTCGATAGAAAAAGTAGATGAGGAAGCGTTTCTTGGATCTGACACAGAACAGGTGCTTCTGATGCAAAGCTTGGAGAAAAGAGAATGCATTCCCATCGTTTGGTTGACTACAGTGGCTCTTAATAAGAACAAGAGTGGCCTGTAACAACCAGCCACCAGTCCTCCTAGGGCTCACGCAACCACATATTCAGACAGCAGGAGACTTTTCCCGGCCACACCCAGCTAAATAACCAGACAGAACACTAAAATAAAATAAAACTATAGATAATGCTAAAGAAAACATTCAGTAAAGACATACACAAATAAATTGCCACTCAAGCATCATTAAACCTTATTTAATGATTTTACCTGGTGACTCACATTACACATTAGATCTCATTTTCGAGGGAGCGGCCATGTGTCAAACAACATACAAGCCAACATACCGCCAGTACAAGTAAATACTGTACAACCAATAAGCAAAGAAAACAAGGGAATGATAAAATATTCACTGAGTCAAAAACAAGACGTCTTCAGGAAATTCTAATAATGTTTTGCAGCTTTAATTAATAGAAAGATCTGCAGCAGTTCCACCTTGTATGAACCTCTGCTTACTCAGACAGCGTCTCAGTCACAGTTTGTCACAGCAACACGCAGGAGCAAACATGTTTAATCTCATCTCAAACACTCTTGATACAAGATGAATGGATGCAGTGCAAAATTAGGTTGTTAGAATTGAAAGGAAATATTAAATCCTATGAAAAAGTGTCCTCCACAGTGAAAACATGTGGTTACCTGCGTCTGTAGACAGATTAAAGTCTAGGCGCAGCTGGAATTAGTAACCAGACCACTTCTGCCCCTCTGCCTCCCACTTCTACCAGGACGTTGCTCACACATGCAGCGGGCTGAACGGAGCTGCAGCGGAGGGCAGCCCGGTTCGAGAGACAGATAATCACTAGTTGTGATGAGAATTAGCGAAATATGACAGTTCCTTTTTGTTTATGCTGAAATGAGTCAGGAGTCAAACAATGCATTCCCCCTCGCTGCTGACAGTTAAAAGGTTTTTTCCTGCACTTGCAATTTACATGGAACAGTCATCTGAAATATGCAAATGGTGATGGGTTGTGTGCTCGTGAGTGTGTGTGTGTGTGTGTGTGTGTGTGTGTGCACGTGAGTGTGTGTGTGAGTGTGTGTGTGCCTCATGACAAGCTATTATACTTGTATGAATAGTGAATTCATGGATATTTGTGTGATCAAACAGTTAATGGATAAAAGCTATCCTTTTGTCAGCAGACCACCGGCATGTAAGGCTGCCGCAGTAGTTAAATCACAGGTGACAGGACTGTGCTGCTTTTGAAATGCCTAAAAATCAGTGTATGTTGCATCAGCATAGCCCACATCATGACAGCTGGGGTGAAGGACAGACATATATAGTCTAGTCCAGCTGACTTAAATCTAAACATAAGTAACTTATAATTAATATCCAGCCACCTTTTCTGTTAATGTTACCTATGTACGTTGAACAGCTTAATTTATTCTGATAGCAGTAAAACCAGCAGCACTCAGTGTTTACAGCCAAGAGATACAGGTGTCTCACTCAGGAAACCACTAAATCACCAGCGATAGCATCCTGCTGCAGACATGTTATATTGTTGTCAAGAAAACAAATAGAAATGTGCTGTCAGTGTTGCAGATATGTTCACTCTATTCATTAAGTTGATAAAAAAAAGAAAAGTGATGCATTACAAACACAAAGTAGAGCCACAAATGATGGGAATGGGTCAACAGGTGTTTGGTTCGGTTGAAAACTGAATTATTTGTCACAGAAGCTGATGAGCTGATGATGGCAGTAGATGCAAAGTTAAGGGATCATCAGTGATTTTAACGGCAGTCCATCTAATAGTTGTTGAGGCGTTTCACCTAAAACTACAATCGACCAGAGTGGTGGACAACAGATTAATGTTGCCATCATCAGAGCCATGATAACATGACAGAACGGTGGGGCAGACTGCAGCAGGTACTGAGCCATGGCTGTGAAGGAGTGTGACCCACCTGGACAAAGTGGAACACTGTGTTATTTTTGAATATGAAGCTCTACCTTCCCGACACACTTCAGGAATAGTATAACATGGCCCATTTACTGACCACCTACCGCCTAACACCCCCAGAACTGACTGTGTGTTTGGCTCCATTGTTTCCCTTCAGTCTGTGACTTGTCATGGCTCATATACAGGCCCAGGTGGCTCCTCGGGGAGGAGAACCACCACCACCACACTCATTCCTCTTGATTCCAGCTGTTACATACAGTGGAGGGATGCTGTTTGAGGATTAGTCATTTACAGGAAGTGCCCTTTTCCTCGGATGGCTCGCCATAACTCATTTTGCATATCTGTGTTCTTCCATCTACAGAACAAAACCTGAAGCAGAGCTACTAGAGAGCTTTGATACTCCCTGTCTGTGGCAATCTGCCGCTGACTTGATTGTCATTAGAGATGAAAGGGGAAAAGCACAATAAACAAATGTCTATAAATGTGTATATACTCACATACTGTATGTCACAATACATCCAGTCTTTTTGTGTGTCCACCCACAAGCTTTTGATATGGATACAGGGACCAAAGGCACAAAGCATAATTAGCTCTGGAGCTTCTTTCAATGTATGAGTGCATGTGTGCTATAGGTAACTCAGCCCACTAGACCACTCTGGTGAGACACAGGTGACAGTTTCCCTTTTATTTGACTAGCTGATTCAGTGACAGTCTTCACTCTTGGATCTGTGATAGAATTCAAAGGTTTTAGTTCACAAATAGTAAGTATGAATGTAATTCTTCTCATTGACTTCGACAGCTTTTAGTCACAAAACCATCAAATATGCTCGGAAAATTACACCAAACACAACATTTAAACTGGATTATGATCAGGAAGGGCTGTCCAATATGACCAAAATCTAATATACCAATATGGGTCATTTCAAATCCACATACGGTTACATATCACAATACAGCGGGGGGGGTTTCTGGTCAGACTCTAATCTTTTATACCCAAACCAGTTCTGTGTGACAGTAGCCCCCTTTTTTAGGCACAAGTTCCTCAGTTTGTCTTTTCTGCTCTCCTGTTTGGAATTCCCACATTCTCTGTTGCTTCCACCTGTTTGTGTTGCCTTCATGCAAATTTCCTGCCGGCATCATTCATTCGTGCCGTGCGTAAGAATGCAAAGCATCGTCCAAATGAGGAAAAATATTTCCATAAAGAGTGAGATATGAAATATATGTCATCATAATAAGTGGTCTAGCATCACAATATCTATTATACTATTTCATTTTATTAGACGACACACAGTATGTCAACTATTCAATAGATGATGTTTGTGGTCCCCAGAGCGAGCATGGGCCCTCTGGTAATCACTTTACCTTTCCTCTAGCACTACCAGCAGGTGGATATTTGTGGTTTCCTGTTCAGTGTCTCAACAACTAGACAATAGTTTACAGAGAATTTGATACACACATTTATCTTTCCTATATGATAAATCAAGATTCTCTTGATCCAGATAACCGTAGACTGACTCCTCTTGCTGTAGCTGACTGAGCTCACAGTCTCTCTCCTGTCTCTCCAGCTCTGGTGAGACCCTGAGCGCTGTGACCACAGGCTGGCCCCGGTCACGTTGATGCTGGTGGACACTCTCCAGCGCTCTCCCCACCACCTGCTCCTGCACTGCGTCCACCTTCCCACCCCGCCATGGCCATGAGCAGCACCCCCGGCTGTGACAGGCTGGACCCGGACTCTGACAAACAGACCAGCGGTCTCACGGGCACCATGGCCGCCATGACGACTAAAGACTCGGACGGCTCAGCCGCCAACGGCGTGAGGAACGGTGGGTCTCAGGCTAAGAGGACTCAACCGGTGCGGCCTCACCTGACCGGGAGGAAGTTGTCGCTGCAGGAGAGGGGCACTTACCTGTCGTCAGGCTCCGGGGGAGGCTACGCACACATCTCCCCCCGTGTGGCTCGCAGGCCCACTGTGGAGTGTAAACGTGTGTCCATATCAGACTCTCAGGTGAGGAAGACTTTTTTATTCATTATTATCATTATTAATTATTGAAAAGGCATTGTCGGTTTTCCACCGACGGCAGTGTCAATGTGTTTGACAGGAATAGAAACTATTTAAAGCAAATGCTGACCACAATGTTCAATAAAAATCCAAAAGTTTGAATCTTCCACCTGAAACGCCTTCAAAAAATTCCTTCATCTGCAGTCCTCTGATTTGGACATTTGCTAACATGAATTTCTGCAGTTGGGTGTGACAGGTGGTACCATAGCAGGGAGTGAAACACCAACAGAGGGAAGCGGCTCCATTGTGCATATGAGAACAGGGAACAGCCATAGCTGGGTACAAGCGCCGAGCCTAATATCTCTGCACTGTGATCAAAGAAAGAGGAGCAGAGGGCCAGTGGACAACATGACAGGAAGATGGAAGGGCGAGTAGGGTGTAGATAAGTCTCCCATTAGCAGCCATCGTGGAAGCATTCCTCTGTGTAATAGCTGATTTATGTTAATGCATCATTATCGTAGCTTCTGTCAGGGGTGTGCAGCTTATATGGTGCTCCCCGCTCTGCGCTGTGTGTCGTTATGATGTGTGAGAGCATTGTGCTCTCGTGGAGGCTTTGACACGAGAACTTCACTTCTGACTGTTTCATCTCACAGACATGAAATGCTTTCTGACCATCATCGTGCTGCTGGATACATCAGAAAAGAAGTGAGGGGTGGGGGTGGGAGCAGGAAGCGGCCATGGTAATCATGTGGAGCATATCCTGTATGTACATGTCTGTTCGTATAAATTGGAAGAAATACGATACAACACATGTGACAGCTAATATCTTACACCTTATATTGTGTTTTACACACTGCAGGTTTAGATACAGACCGCTCAGGTGAAGTTACACACCCACCGCTCATCCCCAGGCTTTCCCCTGGCTGGCTATTATGCTGGAGACTTCACATGCTTGTTGTATTTCTGATATTTGTTATTGCACAATTGGTAGAGAAATGTACAGAGTCAAGCCTTGAATCTCCCTGATTCATCATCCTTAGAGACATAGATTGACAGTTTGCTGTCATGCAGAGAGTTGGATGAGAAGATTGACGCCGCTATTGTGTCATGTCACTAACCCCATGCAGGTAGCAGAATCCACCCACTCGCACTTCTAAAGCTCAGTAATTAAGAAATCCACGGTGAGGTAACCTGAGGAAACTCTGTTAAGACACCCATGAAGAAATAGTCCTGTACGTAGTACTGCAACCTCCTTTATGACCGCAAAGTGTCCTGAGTCTGTTGTAGTGTTTTTACATTTGGCTTTTTGTATGGAGTAAACAAATAAGAAATAATGAGTGAATTAGTACGCTTTAGAGGTGTTGGTAGGCTGATTTGTAACCTTTGGACAAAGCCAGCTAGCTTTTGTGCTATGCTAAGCTTAGACATAGCATAGACATGGAAGAAATGTCAATCTTCAAACTCCCAGCGAGAAAGTGAAAAAGCATATTTACCATGTTTGCTGCGGGGATGGTGATAACTGGCTTCTAAATAATAAATGTCATTGTTTATGTAACATAAACCGATGCAGCTGAAAACATGCATGCATCTGTTTGTGCTCACCCATGAAAGGAGTATTGTGTAGCTGTGGGTGAATCTCCATTTTCCTCTGACTTTTTCCAATTCAGAGTGAACATTAAAAATGTATGACATCTGCCAGGATATGGAACCCTTCTGAATTTAACAGACTGCTGCCACAGACTCACAGACCTGTCATCGTGTCCTTTCCTATCTGAAAATGGAGTTGCAGCTCTCGCACTGAACCATAAAAGGGACTCCTGTTGCTTATATTTCCCTGCTCTCTGTGGATTTACAGTATGACACAGCAAACAGAGACACACACACACACACACACACACAGAAACATGTCTTGCTTGCACAAACACCACTTATGACTAATATTTTGAGTTTCTTCACTGCTCCTCAAAGCATCAGCTAACACAAAGGGAACATGTATAAAATGTATGTATGTATGTTTTCATACTTGGTGTCAGTTTCTGTGTGGGAGGCTCATAAGGAAATACTGTGTGTGTAGCTTATGTGATAAAACACAGCAGCTCATTACTCCTTTTGTTTTCCCTCTATGTGTTGCAGGAGTTCCCCCCTGACTTTCTCATCACATTTGTCATTGTCTTTCACTCTATTTTGTACACATACAGTGTATAATCTTCTGTCCTTTTGGGAATCGGGATGCATTTTACAACCCATGTATTCTTCTGTTTTGTGGGTTACAGTAAAGATGAACAAAATCCAGAAAAATACGGTGTTAAATGTTCGCCTTCCTACACGGAGAGCGTTACTGCTGGAGGACGAGTCCATGACAGTGATGAGAAAACCTGGTGTTTGCTCTGTGCACACGCACTGACTGATAGCCTCTCTTAGTTTGTCAGTACAAATACACAACTCTGTTAAATGCCATAAGCATATAAACACAAGCAAAACAGCTGTCACAAACTGAGGCTGAGCTAACGGGTTAGCTCCATGTATGGTTAACACACTAAACGAGAGCCTGCCTCATGCAGCTCTCTCTCGTCCTTCCGCTCAGTGGGTGTGTGCTTCGTGGTGGTAACTCACCACGGTCTGTTGCTGAGCCCTAATTTGAATTTTGGTCGCACTTTCTCCACCATTCTAAGATGACTCTGGTCATGCACAGTGGGCGCATTTGCAGCTTGCATGCATGTAGGCAGGTAGGTCTTTTCATTGACTTGTTGGGTTATTACATACAGTCATTTTACATTTCATTTAATCACAGGGATCTGTGAAAACCTCAACCTCAAACTTTCATGGAGAACAAGGACGGATACACAAACTTTCTTTAAAAAAATATATTTAGTACCAATTTTCAAACACCATATTCCTCCCCTCGTCTTATTACTGTAACATCGCTTTACAAAGGGACTTCTTCTTCTTCTTTAGGGCCAGTAAAGACAGGAAGAACAATTATATCATCCAGTAATGCTTTAACTGTACACATGGTCATGTGAGTGTTGTGTTACAGATCTGGAAATAAGACCTACACACCAAATGTCCATCAACAGGATACTGAACATGTCCATGCTTACTAATAACTCTGTGAGGACTCTTGGGCTCATTTTGCAAAATGGTCTTCTGTGGATGAGCATCTCCTCATCCTGCTGTTATTTGTATTCATGGTCAGAGACTGAAAGAGAGATGTAATCAGAGCCCACAGCTTCTTTCCACCAAAATGCATTAAAGTGAAATACTTTCTTCGTTTGCTTAGTCAGGAATAGAAATGGCCGTGATGATGGAGGAAATGGATATGCCAGTGAATTTTCTGTGTTAACTGTGCAAACAGTTGTGTACGTCTGATAGGCATAAGATTAGCAGCAGGAGAAATTTCAAAATGAGTAAGTTTGGCAGCCCCTTGAGCAAAGACTAATGTTACCGTCTTTTGTTCTGCACAGTGCATTAGTACAGTAAATGGTGCTTATCTGCAGCCTTGTCAAGCACAGCAGTAGTTGGTAGCGGACACACATACAGAGCTGAGGCTGTGTGTGTTTAAAGTGAAGTCATCGCTCCTGTTTTCCTTTCTTCCAGTTGCACCAACAACCCAGAGTTAACCATCTTTGACCATCTTCTTCTGCAATGGTCTCATTTTGCTGGAGCCATTCTACCATTCTATTGGACCAGGAAATTCACACTTAAATACTATCAAACACAAGCTCCATTTTTATCACACACTTCCTGAGGCAGACAACGCTCATTACTCATCATGAGAATGAAATGCATGGTCACTGATTATGAAAGCAGCGGTGATCTATTTGCTATTCGCTGATATCGATCAGTTGCTGAGTAATGGATGGAGAGAGTTTGGTACAGATCAGACACAATGGGGGAGATGTGAGGAGGGGCTGGGTGTGTTGCATACCAAGGGAAGACAGTGGGGCAGCACTGTTAATGTAAAGGAACAGTCTAACGTGACAGCATAACTTCAAGAGCCCTCTAAAGATGTGTGCGTGCGTGGCCGTGTGTGGCAGATGTATTTAAGGCTCTCTGCACGGCCCTCTTCATCCATTAGTCCTGACGGCATCAGCTGCAGTGCAGTGCCCACTGAGCATGTGCCGGCAAACTGTGAACCCAATGCAAGTACTTTCATACAATCCCTCCTACAGCTCTTTTCTTTGGATTCTCCTCATTTGCCTTTCCCTTTATCCTTCACCGCCCTATTTTCTTTACTCTCTTTATCTCTCCCCAACCAATCAAAGCAATCCTTTTCAAAGTTTCACTGCTTGCTTCATCTACCAAAGCCCTATCTTCTATTCGATCTCTCACCCTTTGTCATAATCCCTGCCCACTGTTCTTCACACCATCATACCCTACAGTGCACAACCATCCAATGCACAATCCTCACATCGCCTGCAGCACCGACAGCAAGCTCAGTATGAGCTGCATAACCAGCATATTATGTAACCCACTATATAATGTCAGATTTTCAAAAATACCTCTGAGTTGGTGCCGTACTTTCTGTTTTGTTACATCTGTGTTCTTCGACCTCCTCCGATCCTGTAAACAGTGTCAAGCCTCAGGCAGTGGTCCAGCACGCACACACACACGCACACACACACACACACACGCACACATACACACACACGCGCACACACACACACACACACCAAGCCAATCCCCCCCCCCCTACCCAACTGTAATGAGAGAACTGCTTCCAATCCATTTTCTCCATTTTCCTTTTCACTCTTGCATCACTGCTCACTTTCTGCTCATTGACTTTGCTGTCTGGGAAATACTCCCCCCGACCAAACCCCCCCACCTCTCTCTGTCCTGCCGTGGTCTGCTCTCCTCTGCCATGCCCCTGGCTGACTCTGTGCTGTAGCAGTGGTTGCTATGGAACAGCAAATCAGCCATTTAGGCAGTAGCACTCTAATGGATTTGCAGACAGTAAACAGAAACTACAGACTGCATCGTTACCTACACCTCAGAAATAAATGACTTTCACCACATGTACAAACACAGCGGGGACGTTTTGTTCCTCTACCAAAGACGGCCCTGTTTCTCTTTGCTTTAGATGATGAATTCTCTCTGATCCTCACGTCCACATCTTTTCTGCCTCCTCACAGGACTGCATCCAGTTGAACCAGTATAAGCTGAAGAGTGAGATTGGAAAGGTGAGTCTTGTGTTCAGTTTGCCTTTTTGTTAAGATTGTCTCCCTCAGTGCTGAAAAGAGCACCAAAGAGTAATAACTGACTGCGTTTATAGCTGAAGGTGTCCAGTCAACAGTTTTACAGATGTCTCCTTTACAACAGTGGCCTCAGGGGAAAATGCTCGCTGGGCCACAAGTGGCCACCAGGTAAAACTGGAAGCAAGGCTGAGGGACAGTCCGACATCCAGTTCTCATAACGACATGACAAAAACCTCTCCATCGTCCCCTTGTGTAGTATAAGTCATAAAGACTGCCCCCTCCATGCTAACAGTTGGGACATGGGCCAAACTAAAGAATGTAAGTACATAAGTACATGTCAAATTAATTGTTTCCAGAGATGACTGCTGTCATTTAAGGTAGTTCTTATTATGCTAGTGTATGTTCAAATGTTCTGATTAGTTTTAATTAGTTAGTTGACATCATAATTAACAGCTAATCCTAACATGTGATTAAGTTGGGCGGGTGTAGGGGACGGACCTCAACATCTCAGCTCCAGCCCTGATCACCACTAGGTAGACTTTGGCCCCAAAAGATATCAACAGCACAAGATGTGGATCTGAGATGTTTTGGCTTCAATATCCATCCAATAGAAATACCACCGTCTGGACTGAAGTGGTCAACACAGCGACCAGCAGACCAGGTTTACATCCCAAGGCTTTGTTAGACATGGCTAACAAAATAAAAATGTCTCAGTTGATATCGTAAGGAGGATGAAATAAAAAGCAAAATGCTGAAACTCAAAATGTGTTTTAAGAATTAGAGCTAAGCTAAAACATTACAAGTTTTACAGAAGACAAGCTGTGCTGCAACATACTATAGAGTGCTAACCTCAGTACTGACTCTGACAGCATGCTAGATCGACTCAAGGCACTTGAGGGAAAATCATTGTGGCAGCAACAAGAGAAACTGAAAACCTGAAGGGTGAAGTTACAGGACAGGGCCAGGCAGGTGCTAAAAGGTGTGTTCTTAGACCAGCATCTTTAGCAAATGCATCTAATTCAGATTCTTGCATGGTGACTAAAGCCTACAGATGGCTTGTTGCCCATAAGACCAATGTCTTCAAAGGATGAATAAATCCTGCATCATTTATGATCAGGCAGGAATCTAAGTACATAGATCTACTTCAGTAGGCTACGTGGTATTAGTACTTTTACTTGGATAAAGGATCTGAATACTTCTTCCACCAGTGGCCAGCTGGCCAATTTGGCAGCATCTCATTTTATTTAATTTCTGTGAATGTTGGATCAGCTTTTCATGCAGTTTTGTCAGGCTACTTGTTTCCACTTATCAGAGAAGAAACCATGCAAGGGTAGAGTTACACACATCTTAGGGGTGTGTGTGTGTGTGTGTGTGGGAGGAGCCATTCTGTGCTGCCAAAGAATAAAAATGTTGTCTTCAAGCGGATACGGTGCTGCCTTCAAAACATTCTGTCAGGATGGTGCTGCCGTCTGTTCTCATAGCAATGCTTCAGGAATCTCGACCGAATCCCTCACCAGTTCTGTTGATGACCCACTTTGCTTTAATGTAGAGCTGAGCCACAAACATTGGGTATAGCATGAAATTGCCACTGAATTCTGAGTAGCTGTGTACAAGTGGGCCCAAACATGAAAAATGAATGTCTTTGTTGTGCGTTGCAGGGCTCCTATGGTGTGGTCAAGCTTGCCTACAATGAGGACGATGACAAACATTATGTAAGTCAATGCACTTTTGGAATTTTTTCATTCCAGCAGCCTGATGAACAAGTGAAATGCAGCACAGACGTAGTTCTTCTTTGGGTTTTCATCAAACTTCTCAGCCTGTATTGTCTAGAGATAGAACTATACAGGATCTCACTGGTACTATTGATTTTTTTTTTTGTCAAGCTGCCTTCAAACTGCATCAGTTGCCTTGGAGGGAATTTGGACATGAAAGTGGCCTCTGGTGCCACTGGAAGTGCATCCAAGACTCTATAATCTATTTTCAAAGCAGTGCTGCTGTTGCTTTGTGTATTGTTTAGCTGCTTTGAGGTCAGTTCACAAGGGAAAATCTGGATATGGGATGAGGTCGTTTTAGGCGTTTCCATCAAGGTGATTTGTTCCTGTGAAAGCTCTGCAAACTCTGCCCCTCCAAATGTAAGCTGTTTTATGTTTGAACATAGCTAAGCTGCCCCGTACAGTAACAACAATGAGAGTGTTTGGATGAGTCATGTTGATTAAAGCTGCCAAGACTGGATGGGTTTAAGATGTACTTTTGAACCGGAGCCAGTAGGAGCTAAGCACAACGCAATATTAAAATGGGAGCTGGAACAGAATGGCAAACAACAGGAGTTTATGTAAGGACGCAGACGAGCCCTATACGACAAGTGAAATATTAGAACACATGCAACTTCAAATGATACAGAGCTGCAGAGCTGCTCAGATATGCAGCAGTTTACAACTCTGTCTCCTAGAAGTTGTGTGCTGTTGTGCTTTTATCAACTTAATGAGGCAATGTTAGCTTTTGTATCTGGCAAGTGGCGGAATGTTTTCCAGCATCTAAAGTGTGATTAAACGTTGTTAGTAAAGGTTAGAGATAGATCGCAGTCTTGGTTTAATATTGGAAATGTGGAAAGCCGAAAGGGTCATAAATTCATCTCCATTTCCCCAGTGTTTTAAGTAAGTAAACGCCACATGTTTCTAAATGGTGTTCTAAACGCTGCCAGGCGTTGCATAAACGCCAGCTGCCGTCAGGCGTTATGTAAGCACGTGGTTGTGTCAGCATGCATCTGGCTCTGTAGTGTAATGGATATAACAACAGCTTCTCACGCCGATGGTTAAGATTGTCACTCAATTGAGGGATAACTATGTTCTGCAGCAATGATATTATATCTCTTTATTGCATCTTTATTCTCAATCATTTTCTATCATACATACACTGTAGTATAGTTTGGAATTTTAATTGATGAATTGTTCTGTAAACTTTAAACAAAAAATACTCAGTGTGTCCACGAGACAATAGTTCAAATCTTCTCATTTATCTTTGGAAGAACAACTTACTTTCTTTTTTAAGCATTATAAATGTCGGGTGGCATTTACAATTACTCGAAATGAAGGGGATTTTGACACAATTGTGACCCTTTCGGTTTCCCATACAGAGTCAACAATGACTTGAAACACAAAACACAACATGTTCACTTTATTCATTACGATCATTTGAGACTTAGAATAGTTAAGAAAAAACCTGCATTAATAGCTGGAAGTGTAGGGCTTTAAATAAGTTGGCAGTTAGGAAGCTGATTGATTATTTTTTCAAACTCAGACTCATTGGCCTATGCCAAAAGCTGGGACAGTGATAGACTGCTGTTCTTGGCACTAACGTGGTGTCGTCGTGAGAGGCTCAACTTCGTGCAAATATCCTGTCATGCAATGCGAGCGACAACCAGTTAAGAGCCAATCACACATATTTTGATTCCCAGAGAGCTGTTTACTGCTCAGTTCCACAAGAGGACCTTGGGGTTGCTTCCAGTGTAGACACAGAGCCACAGTGCTAATCAGCCATGCCAGTTCGGATGTCATTGTTCTATTTAAACAGTTTCAACAACACATAGCACGTTAAAATAAGACCGCAATCAATTTGCTTATTACAAACCTGAGTGGAAATGCTGGCCAAAAAAAGGTTTAAATGTTGGTGCCGAAATCGTAATGTACATTTTTCGTGACAAAAGCATCAGAACTGCGTGGAGTGATGAGGAGACTGTAACCTTCCTTAAATGAATGCATGACACCTGCTAGTCAACACGTTCTTTTGCAGGTTTTTTCTGGAAATTTGGTTAAAATGTATGCTACTTTTGGATGGAGACCAGAGTAAGGTCCTCTGCTTTGTACACCCACCATCCACTCTGTCCTCCTCCCTGTGACTGGTGCATGGTACATCACTCCAGCTCTGCCCACGCTAGGAGAAAAGGTGGCCTTCAAAAAATGTTTCCCTTCAAAAAAGAATGAGCAAAACATATTAACAGTGTACACAAACATATTTTCTAGTGTGGCAGTATAGATATAGAGTCAAGGTGCAAAAGGAGCCTCAGGGTTTTTCTTTTTGTCAGAATCACAAACCACAGGCTCCTGAAAATGACAAATGTGGATTAAGATATGTCCAATAGAACTCCCTCTTCAATCTGTCCTATCTGCCTCCAGTATTTCTTTGTGTGTGTGTGTGTAAGCATAAACAGCCTACATGTTTGCTGGACGTGTGTCTACATTTAGTTTCCTAGTTTGCGTCTTTGTTTCTGCTGTGTGTGGAAGCATTGTCGTGTTTGATGCCGATTTGTTGACACTGATGGAAAATGTTACCTTCCGGGACAGACTGTGGGTTATTGCAGGCTGGCACAAATGACAGACACATCTGAAATAACAAAGACGGCAATCAGGAGAAGAGGAGATGAGTAATGACGACATGGAAGGGTGATTCTATTTCCTGGCAATCGTAGTTGGTTTCACACAAAAGTCATTGGATTATTGCATGCAGAGCATCTGCAGCATGAGCCCACGTTCAATATGGACGAGCATTATCACACACACACAAATACCGTCCACAGGAAAGATAGTATCTAAACAGAAGAGGCTCCTGTAGACTCTAGTAGTTCACCAGTATTTACCTGGTCCCCATGAGCTTGAAAAGAAAAGATATAATAAGATGATGAAGGTTATGATGAAAAGTGAAACACTTTTGTTGTTGTTTTAAGTTGTTGCATCAACATCTGAAGGAAAAGGCCAATGAATATTCATGTTGCTCAAGCAGCAGCGGTCAGATTTTGCTGAATGAAAATGGCACAGTTTCTTACTTAACAACCACCAGGTGAAAATAAAACAATATGACTCCCTCTTACCAGCGTTATCTTGTCCGAGTGTTGTAAACCAGGTTTTACTGTCCAACACATCAGCAGATTCCTGCAGGTCCTTGAGTCCTGTGTTTGTAATTACCATGCTCACGACATGATTGGCAGCCATCCAGTTGTAATGCTTGCCAATCAAGCAGGCTATCGGCCTCAGCGGGCCAAAGTAAGCCTAATTCATGCAGCTCATATTTCAAAATGGTGGAGTGATTCATTTTAAGAGCTAATTATTAGCAGAAGTGTTCTGCAGAACCAGGAGCAGAGTTTTTACTTCTATTTCATTTGCTTGATAGAAGTCATCTTGGCATCATCATGGCTGTGTGCACAAGAGAGGTTTTCTCCCTGGTTTACTCTATGGAGGATACTTGTCTTTGTTTCTTCTGTCTGTCAGTGCTGCATCACCAATACAGCTGGGAAGATGGGCAGAGCAGCAGACTGCTCCTGTGCCCATTACATCAGGGTCCCCAAAAGTCCCAAGTTCACTATGAGGCAATAAGCTTATGCTAATTTGATTAGTTGCACCTATGGTTGGTTGAAGCACAACATAAACTGAAAATGTAAACGGCTCAAAATTATAATCCATAAGATTTCCATCACCTTAAATTTCCTTTTGTGACTGGTCAGTATTTTAAGCAGTGGCTGTTCTCTCTCTACATATACAGTAGTTTCATTGTTAGTGGCGGGGTCCACCATTCCCACACTGGATTCAGATTGCCAAATTACACACACTGGATTCCCAGGAGCCAAGGCTGCATGTGATCCAGCGTTACTCTTTGTTATTCTATTTCTATGTTTACTCTTTTTTAATTGCTGCTAATTCAAACCAAACATTTAGTACTGCTGCTGCATTAAAAGAGCTCAATTGGTGAAACATGGGGTGGCTTCTCTTGTGAAGCTGTGGGAGGAAGCACAATGTATTTAGCACAGTGGTTAGCACAGACGGCACATCAAAATACATCTACAGAACATGGTCATTTTCAGAATCTGTAGTTTTGGTGTTAGATATTACAACATCTTAATCAAAAGAATGTGGATTTGTTTGGCTGCACTGTAAACAGATAATTCAATGTTTGGTGTTTAATTGTAAGGCCTTTCGGTGGATTCAGTTCATATAACGTGTACATGGTGCATATTCCAATATGAAATTGTGTTTACTCAGATTATCACAGTGTAATTGACACACAATAATAGGTCAACAAGGGCCCACGTCTTCTTCTTGCTCTGGGGCCTCTTAGGAGGTCAATCCAGCCTTTATGTAGATGTTCAGTAAATGTAAACTCACTCAGCTTCATTTCTTGGGTGTAATATTTTTGATTTTCGTCTCTGAGCAAACTTAAGCCGCAGCGCAGAAGTCTTTCTTTGCTTGTCTCATAACAAACAAAGACTTATTTGTCTGCAGATTAGAGTGCTGAAGAATTCACAAAAGGCAGAGTGGCTCAGTGAGGGAACAATATGGTGACTGAAATCATACAAAATCTTTTTATGTTCCACTTCTTACAAAATATATATTTGCTGTGGTGCTTTTGGCTGCATTTGATCAACACAACACACCACTCATCAGTACCTCCTTAGCACACAGTCACAAGGGCTGGTCTTTTCCTGAACTACCATTACCTTTTGAGCGTGTCTTTTAAATCATGTTTTTCAGTTTTTGCCATACTTAAAATAAAATCATTCCCCATTTCATATTTGGTGAAATATTTTCATTGAACTGCAAAGCTGCACCTACACCTGCCTCCACAATCAACATTTAGCTTTTCAGACTGCAGCTGTTTTCTGGAGCTCCACCATCAGTCCCAGATTCTGTAATGAACTCTGCTACAGTCATTAACAGTGTGACTGTCAGGGTGCCTGTGTGGTGATACTGACAATAACTCTGACTGTTGCTGTTTGCTGTTACCATTTTTAACTGTTTGATGACTGATGGCTGAGACATTAATCACCCTTCCACACACACACACACACACACACACACACACACACACACACACACAGGCTGCACACATGTGCTTTCTAGCTAAACCTGGTCTCTGCTAAGTCATAGCCATGGCGACCACAGTTTTAAAAGAAACGACTGAGCTGTACATCACCGAGACGTTTCTGGTGTTGAGGTAGAAGCAAATATTCCACCTTATCATAACTGACACTGACACTGTGACTCTAGTGTTTTGGAGAAATGTCTGACATGCACTTAATGGTTTTTACTTTCTCTTCCTTCTTTAATACATTCCTCGTAATGAGGCCTCATTATGAGTTGTGTTTGTTCCCCTCTCTCTCTCACACACACACACACACACAGCCACAGCCACACACACACACACACACACAGTTGTCCTTAAAAAGCCAGTAGATGCTCTTTTCCATGAAAGACTCAGTTGCCCGAGACTTATCTGTTCAGATCCTCTCCTGACCTTTTACAAAGGATAATAACAGAGATAACAATTCCATTGACTCAATAAGTCGAGCTTCAGAGAAGGCTCATGCTAGGACGCTGCAGAAGGTCGTATCAGCAACAGTGTTTCTAGTTAAATCTTCAAGGTGTTTTCGTCTTTATTCAGTTTATTGGTATACCTGCTTGCAGCTGTTGTTTAAAGTTCACATAAGCTATTAATACCTTATTGATCAACTGTTTTTAAGGCTTATTTTTTCTGATAACTGTATGTGAACATACTGTATGATACACAAAATTGTCATTGTCCAATTTCCCAGGCCATGAAGGTGGTGTCCAAAAAGAAGTTAATGAAGCAGTGCGGTTTTCCACGTAAGTCCCACTCTGTTCTCATTGTTTTATCAAACTAGAAAAGTTTGTCCATCGTTTTCAGCAAATCAATCATCCTTTACGGTGCATCTGTGACTGTATTAATGGGTAATCTCAACTTAAATGCAGCAACAAAATAAATAATATAAAGGAAATAAGCCACATATAGATAGACGGTATATAAGAAGTGGAAGATGCCACCATGACGTCACCCATGGGCCATTCCACAAAGACCACCTCTGATTGGTTAGTAACAAGGTAGTCCTGCCTTAAAGCATATCAGCTAAATGGGACCAAAATTGACTAAATGAACTTGAAACTAACAATTGAGACCATAAACTCATTAGGAAACAGTTTACTGAGGTAATAAATCAAGCAAAAGTTGACTTGTTTTGCCATAGATTCATTCATTCTGACTTCCTCCTGCAATCAGTAGAGTCGTACCCTGCTGTCCATTAGAAAGAATGCAGGTTTCAGGCTCTAATGCATTACAGTTACAGTAATACCTCCGTTTAATACCAGAGAAACTCACAGGAAGCCTTTCAGGCTCAACTTCAGACCAGCACATCAGTGTTTGATAGCAGCACATCAGGTTCCTCACAATGAGGACAGGAGGAGCCATACTACAAACGACCTAAACCGTTGGATGAGATATATTTGGTCGTGTAGACACGCACACAATTCACGGTCCGTATTTCTGTAAAGGATGTTAACGAGGAAAAAGCACAATGACAGTTAGAAACCCAGTGTGCTGTTTGGTTGTATGCTAGTAAATGACAGCATTTATCAGCTGTAAGAGAGGTTTAATCATCTGCACTTGATTGCAGGTCATTGCAAGAAATTATTTCTCATGCAGACGGGACCAGGTTTCAAAACCGTGACAGCAAAAGACAAATACGCATAGAGAATGTAGAGCTGATGAAAAACACTTCTTAGCATGTAACTTAATACAACCATCTTTTGTAGTGTGTGTCTGCTCCTTTAAACGGAAGATCTCTTTTTCTTCAAGTGTTATTGTGTTTAAAGTTGGTCTAATTATATTTAGGAACGTATTCTTTAACTCTTGTTTAGGACACTTCCACAGCTTCCTGTATTTATACCACTTATCCCATTAAGGGTCAGGGGGAGGCTGGACCAGGGCTCACCCTGGACATGTAGACAGACGATCACACTCACATTTAGGGGTTAGATGTTTCTATCCAGATTAAAGCATGCATCTGAAATTATATCTCTGAGGGTGGAGCAGACATACATCTATGTATTTGTATACTGCATAGCCTCATGAGGTGTAGTAAGAAAGGATAGCCAGGTTTTATAGACAGAGGGTGGGACACTGGATTTGATGCTAATGAGAGTGGGGGGGGTGGGGGGGGGTCCACTGTCAATCACTCAGTCAATACACTGTGTGTGTTGCTCGTGCTGTCTGCAGATGGAGGTGGGAGGGCAGGAGATGTCTGTTCATACTTAAGCATCTGCAGTGCGGTGTGCCAACACTGCGCTGATGGAGCGGAGCCGTAGTCCGGTCACTGACAGTCACTGATGCCAAGCACACACACAGTGACTACACATAGTTACACCCACAAGACTACGGCCACAACACGGCAGAACACCGTCACAGGTCACCGTGCTACGTGCTCATCCGTCATGTTATGTGATGCTCAAATTTGTCTTACATGGTGGAGAGCCTGCACCTGTCTCGTTGTCAGTACCCATTATGATCAAATGAATCCTTCAGTAACCCAGTGTGTGTGGTCTGTGTGGTGGTCCGCAGGTCGCCCACCTCCAAGAGGACCCAAGGCAGCACAAGGAGAGCAGCCCAAAATCTTAGGACCCCTGGAGAGGGTCTACCAAGAGATTGCCATCCTCAAAAAACTGGATCATGTCAACATCGTCAAGCTGGTGGAGGTGAGAGAGTCTCTAACAGAAAACAGTTTGTCCGTTTGCACCCAGAAACCAACCAGTGCGTCAGTCCCATTGCTATTAGAGTCACTACATGAGTGTCCAGCACACATTTCGTAGTTCTACACTCCTACTCAGTGAATCTCGTTCCACACTCACTTTTCTGTTTTGCTGGTATTTGGAGATAAAAGAGGAATCTGCACCTGCAGTAGGGAGACGTGTCGTTTCATAACTGCTTCTCTGATGCTAGCCTGTGGACATAACAATAGGTTTAAAATCCATTGTGGTCAGGATTATCCTTTTATCACTGTGTTTTCAGATAACCTTTCTTGCTGCACTCCCTGACTCATGCTTTGTATTTATGTCATATTCATTTATGTCAGGCCAGAAAGGTGGATCAAACCTTGTGCTGCCAGGAAGCAGGTGGGGAGAATGAGATGGGTTCACCCCCCAGCACATCTATCACACTTCTATCACCAGACATTTACGGTGTATAGGTGGTATATTCTGGACAAACAAAGCTTTCACCCTGTAAATGGACTCTCTTATTCACGACAGCCAACGCTCTCAAAATGAGTCGTCCATCTTTACAGATGGAGAGATTTCAGTTTGTACAGAGGCGGTTGTTTATGAAAAATGATCGCCAATTTTCAAGACGTGACTCAAGATACCCTCTGCTCCCTTGTGATATTATCAGAGTGTTTTTCACTTTTGGCCAGATGGTGGGGGCACTGCCACCGTGGTCGGGAGTTAAAGCTGAGGGAGTCAGTCAGTAGGAAAGCCGTCTGGCTTGCTCGGGAGTGTGTCGGAAATATTAAAGTTTTTAAGTAAAAGCCGAGTACTTGTGCTCCTGTGCGCTCGCTCCAGCAGTGAAGGCTGCACACACACACACACACACACACACACACACACACACACACACTCCTCCTTCCCTGCTCTTCTCCTCACCCTCACTCTCATAATGGGTGTATGTGGGCAGTGGGGAAAACCTGCTCTCCTCCTCTCCATCTCTCTCTGTTCATCCATATAAATGGGCCGCGCACGGGTCAGGATCACATTCATTATGGGTTTCCAGCTGATTCCTGTGAGACTGCAGTCCAGTCCATCTAATTACGACTGGACTTTTTCTCTCGTTTTGAAACATTAAAGCAGACGCCGAGTGGAGCAGATTAAAACTGATGAAAGTGATATGGTCATTTGTCACAGACGGCTGGGAAGAGGCAGTAAAACTGGCCTCACACTCTCCCAGGCATGCAGTTGTTATGAGAGTAGACACTTAAAGATCCCAAGCTCAGTTTATGTCAGTTCCCCACAAGTCAAGATTGTGACCCTTTTAATGCATCTGAGTCGCTGCATTAGTCAACAGCTACAAATAAGATTAGAAGGCTACTAATGGTTTGCACTTGACACACGACAACAGCTCTTTTACGCTTTCTAGCTTTTTAAACATACAACAAAGGGAGAAAATGCAAAAAGAGCAGTTTCTACTTAAGCTAACACGTGCAAGACAGTAAGAGCAAACATTCACCTGCTGACAGTTTCATGGCCTGCTGAAACTGACGGGAGTAAACAGTGCTGCTGCTGCTTTAGAGGGGATTTCCAGCCCTTGTTTTTCCAGCACTGTGTGTGCTGTGTGACGTTTACCCTCGCTGATGTCATTTAAATTCACCAGGATGTTGTATTTAAACCGACGCTGCAGATGAACTGTGTATCCTGCGTTTTGTGGGAGCTGTGAACTGATGGGAAATCTAGTACAATGGGGACACCTGTTGTAGTCAATGTAACTATTGCGAAAATAAAAAAAAAAAGCACAGAACCAACTAACAGGATGAACTCAGGAGGAACAGGATTAACATTGCTCTCCAATAACACTCGAGATGTACACTTAACAAAAGCATCGCAGCAGAAACAGAGATATTGTCCTTTATACGTCTTCCATGTCAAAACTTCGGGGGTCTGGTGAGCTCACTTCTTTCTACCTCCACTTTAGTTTATTAGTTCACTTATCAGACTGGAGGAAGAAGACCGACTCTTAGAGTCTTACACATTCAACAGAGAGAGAGAGGAACTGGGGCCAAAGGGGCCCAGCAGCTTACCTTTGCCCCGGGCCCCCACAGCAGGTTTATCCAGCCGTGAATCTGAAGACTTCGGAGCTGTGAATCTGCCCAAGCTGGCGTTTTAAATTACAGCTCCCATGAATGTACTGGAATTGCAAGCAGCCTTCATGTGGGAACAAAGAAAAGGCCAAGTATTTTGAAGCAGTTTTGAAGCACCAAGGCCAGTCGTCACAGTGTGCTCTTCTAAGGCTCTTCTCAGTCCTCTGTAAAGGAGAAACGACTTGGTGCATAGTGTCAGCTCAGCACCGAGAAGAGGAGTCAGGTGTCATGCCCACCTCTACCTACAATGTAAGACCTTGAGGTTTTCAAATGGAAACTCTGTGTTGATGCTGATTATGTTAATGTTGCAGGTGCTGGATGATCCAGCGGAGGACAACCTTCACATGGGTATGCTGAACATATTTCATTTGTCCAAATCTTTCACCCTACTTTCTGCCCTCTTTCAGCCTTTGGCTCTCAGCACATATGTCGGCAACAAGTGTTCATATAACTTATTCATAATTCAGATCGCTTCCTTCCAGACCACCTCAGGGCTCTCACATTATGCAGAAATCTTCCAGGTCACAGTTAGGACGCCTGCTAGTGAGAAATGTAAAACTCTTTATTTGTCTGACGTGGCACGTTCTGCTCTAGTGGATGAATAATGTGATGGTGGGGTGTTGCCTCAGTGGCAGCAGTGGTCACACTAATGAATGAGTTGTTTGGTCTCATGTGTTCCTATATTCTTCTCTCTCCTTTCTCCTGACAGTGTTTGAGCTGATGCGTAAGGGGTGAGTAGAGAAATGTCCTTTTTTTTTTATTTCTTTGAATAATTTAATGCTCGTCCCGTCTTTCCCTCCTTCTTCACCTCCTCGTTCCTCCGTCCCTCCGTCCATGCCTCGGTCTGTGCGCTGTTCTCCTTCATTTCTCTGAGCTGACACAGCCTTCAAAGGGAATCATAATGTTCTTAGGTTTTCACACTTATTACCAGTAGCAGTCAGCTGTGTAAATGTTTCAGGTCCTGATGCATGAGCTGTTCCTTCCTACACCGTGAAAGATTTGTGATGATCTAATGATCTGAGACCTTTTGTTATTATAAGCACATGGAGGTGGGAGGATGTATCTGATATAATCTCACATATGTGCATAAATAAGTTCCTTTTAACAGGAAGGTGTGCTGTATTTGTTAGAGTTTTCAAAATGACAGAAGGTGATTGCTCTTTGTTGCCTCTGGATGACTGTTTCTGCTTCTGTTGCTACAGCTACAGCTAGTAGTACTGCACAGACTATTACAACAGATATACTACCTCTTCTCACTTCACTGCGTGTTATTGTACCACTAATGTTACAATAGTAGAGAAGTGTTCCTAATATCAGTACTGTTTCTGCTTTTGCTACTACTACATTTACTACTGTGAGAGTACTATGACAAATACTGTTACTGCAACTAATAAGGACTTGGCATGGCACTGAATGAGCTGAAACTGTAATTCCACCTTTACTTGTACACAACAGTGCAATTATTATAATATATATAAATAAAGTTAATTTATTTATATAGCCACACAGTTTTGACTTTGAACTGTCTGTTATACTATCTAATGTTTAGTTTCTTAGACTAAAGAATTAGTTAATTAATTGTAAATATGATCATTTTTCTTACCCCTTCTATTTAGCAGGAATATGACTATGTAAACAACAATAAATGGTTTATAACACACAATAAACACTATAGTGTGTTTTTAAGCTGTAATACATATTTTACATGTTTATTTCTTTGTGAACAACTAAATGTAGGAGAAAGTGTAGAGCAAGCCGGTCATTACAGCTAAACAAGCGCAGACAGGATGATGCAGGAGGCCTTAAATCATTATTTAATCATCATTATTTATTCAAGCTTATGAAAACACTGTGTGTTAACAACCATTTGGTCTTTACTTTGACTGTCAGGGACGTGCATGTCTGCTTTGATGTGTATCTGAATGTCCTCACGTTTTGGATCAGATGTCTGTGCAAATAATGAAAGTGATGCACTTAATCTGTGGATCTATCTGTCTGTCTGTCTGTCTGTCTGTCTGTCTTCTACACTACCTGACTGTGTGACTCTGCAGTCCAGTGATGGAAGTGCCCACAGACAGTCCCTTGTCAGAAGAGCAGGCGAGGTTGTACTTCAGAGATGTCATCCTGGGCATAGAGTACCGTAAGTACCTCACACATTTGGAGGCCTGTCTTTGAATCTATGGAACACACCTGTGAAGCCTTTAGGTGAAACTAATCAGCACGGTTTTAGCGATTTGCATGCAGGTTGGGGGGTGTTTCTAGTGTCCAGTTATATATTTCAATTTTAAAGACATTTTCCATTGGCCCTGGAGTCCGGCTGGACATGTGTGCTGTCCACCTCATCAGTATCGAGCCTCTGCTCAGTGAAACGCTTTTCTCAAGCTGTGTCCTCATTTACTGTGCTAGATCCATTTCACCGGGCTATGGGCCTAATGATTAGGGATCAATGCTGCCTCTGAGCTTTGAGGTTCATCTTGAAAATAAGCTGCAGAGACTCATAGAAACAACATATGCAATTCTCCTCAGTCGGCTCCCTCTTTTTCAGAATCAGAAATAACTTTATTGCCAAGTAATTGTCACACTACAAGAAATTTGGTTTGGCGCATGCAATAAACAGAGAAAAATAAAGAAGTAGAACAATGCACAGAAAGTAGTGCAAGTGGAAAAACATAAATAGATAATAGAAATATATTTACAATACAGAATGCAATTAAATAAAAATAAAACCTACAGATACAGAAAAGGCTGTGCAGTTGGGCAGGAATGTGCAAAATACTGATTAATATTATGAGAGACAATAATGTTCATCAAAAATAAGACACAAAATGCAATTTGGCCAGCAGGCCTGTACAATAACACATACATAGGAGGACTAGTTTAAGTAAATGGTCCTTATTTCATTGAATGTTTGACACTTTAGTAGGAGGTACATCTCTGTCTCAGCCTCACCGTCCAACAGTTACCACAGAGTGTGTCATCTTTTGGCTGCCATGATGTCCAGTCTGTGGTCGCTGCCCCTGGACGTGGTTAGGATCCGTCTCCGCCTCCTGTCTCACAGACAGGAGGCGGAGACGGATCCTACAGGAGAGAGAGATTCTCTCAGGGGCCGGGTCGCACTCACATCAGTTTCTTATGGTCACAGCAACAATTCATCATCTGGGGTGTTTACATTTTATTTTGGAAGAAAAATACACTCAAATACTGAACGCATCAGACATGGGGAGTCTAGATGGATAGCAGCTGGTCCGCTGGTGTGTTAACAGCTAGGTCCAAGTTAATGGCTTAATGGACAGACCAGCCCTCTAATTTGCTGTGGATATGCCCCCCCTACACACACACACACACACACACACACACAGTTCCTTATTGATGCTTGGTGGTTCTTGTCCTGTCTCACTTGGCCATCTCACTTCATGACAAATGGCTCAGTTTCTTTGAAGTCTGTTCTGCATTTTGTGGCCCTGCTGCTGGCGAGGCTCCACAAATAACAAAATCACCAGGATTCATATGGATTGTGGCAGCCTAGAGGTTTAGTTCTTAAAATCTGACCATGTATGTCCTTTCTTATCCTCAGTGCACTACCAGAAGATTGTCCACCGGGACATCAAGCCCTCCAACTTGTTACTGGGGGACGACAGCCACATAAAGATAGCCGATTTTGGGGTCAGTAACCAGTTTGAGGGCAACGACGCTCTGCTGTCCAGCACTGCTGGCACTCCTGCGTTCATGGCACCGGAGACCCTTTCAGACACGCGGAAGAGCTTCAGTGGAAAAGTGAGCTCGCTCTTCATTCATACATAAATGTGAAGTGCTTCATCTCTGCTAGTCTGCTATTCAGTGAGTGTGCCTGAGTTTAAACTCCTGTGGTCACAGCAGCTGCAGGCTTAAGGCTTAACCTCATGATTTTAAAATGAGAACCATTAAAACAAAATGAGTTCTCAGGCTGCCAATCCAAGGAGCAAATGGTCACTGTCAGTCTCTTCCCCTGTGTGTCAGGAGGTAGTAGCCAGTAATACAGCTGAGAACAGCACCATTACCAGAACCAAGGAATGTAAAAAGACTGTTGGTGTCACATACAGTACACGGTATTGATTTGGGAATGTTTCACATCATCAGACTGTTTCTGTACTGTGGTGTTTGTCAAGCATGACCTGCCACTGATCGATTGCCTCCTACCTCTACAACTGATGCAGTTTCCTGCCTAATCCTTGCTCTATGAAAGATCTGTTGAAGCCTGTGAATCACCTGCTGGTTTACAAACAATTAAGAACCAAGAAGCCTCCCTTTCCAGCTCAGGTCTCAACCAACACATCCTATTCTTATCCAGCTTTACCGGAAGAGGTCATGTTCCCTCCATCTGTGGTCATCAATCAATGGTAGACTGATGGATTTGAATGTCCATGAAAGAGAGAGTAGAATATCTGATTGCACACACAGAGGATGTGAGAGCCTGTGCTCTGTTGTTCCTCAAGATTTCAAGACATGTATGCGACTCTACTGGCACCTTTTTTTCTCTAATTAGTCTCATATTTGTCCTGATTTTGATTTGTTAAAATCATCTTCCAGAGAGCTTTCAGCAAATAGAATATCTGACACTCATATATCACTTAAACCCCCTCAGCTCTCCGTCCCAGTAGTGCATCAGGCCATTAGAACATATTAGTCACAGGGCACTGTGTCTGATAACAGATGTTGTGGGCATTCAGATCAATTACGCAGGCTCACAGGGTCCATTTTATCATTTCATATCTATCAAGGAGTAGAAATTGATTTGTAGGAGAGCCACTCATTCAGGGACAGAGAACCTGAGAGCAAGACAAAGCACCTGATGGATAGCTGCAGGGCCTCTGCAACCTGATAACACTCATCCATCTCCAAGGTATCTGACAGTAGACGTCCCCGAAAAATAACTTGAAAATATGCCATAAATCCCTGTAGGCAGTCTGCACTGATTTAGGTCACTGCGTTTGTTTGTGCAAGTAGGTGTTTGGAATGCTGCAGCGTGTTTCTGACTGTCTGTTTGCCATTATGTCGCATTAATGTCAACTTTCTTAAAGGCACTGGACGTGTGGGCCATGGGAGTTACTCTCTACTGTTTCGTCTTTGGGAAGGCAAGTCTGCTCCTTTTCTATCTCAGTCGCTTGTCAGCAACAGGGAAGGCTGGGATAAGTGCTCATTTCACTGACTCCAAGGCTTGTTAACAGCCCCCGGCAGCAACGCTATTAATCAACAGTTTTTATGTTTGATTCGGCAGCTGATTTACTGAGTATTAGAAGCTGATTACTGATGTTGTTATTGTCTAGGTTGTCTCAAAGAATCCACAGTAGTAACCGTTCTTGTGTTCTTCGCTGTCTTCCCCCTGCTCCACCTGCAGTGCCCTTTTATTGACGAGTACATATTGGCTTTGCACAATAAGATAAGGACCAAGCCTGTGGATTTCCCAGAAACGTAAGTCCATCTGCTGCATCCTTCCCTCTCCTCCTTTTTTATTAAAAGAGACAGCAGTGATGCTCCAGCCACCTCCAGGCCACAGCCGCCTTCTCTGTTTGCTATCTTATCATCTGCATCTCAGTCGCAAAACCATTTTCTTTTCTTTTTTTCCACTAACAAATGGCACATACACAAATGTGAATAGCTTGGCTGAGCAGCAAGTGGCAGTAGGCAGTATATGTCACCTGCATGTGACCAAAACAAGCGGTGAAACATCGATGCCCCCCCCCCATCTTCCTTTTGCCTTAAAGGTTCAAGAAAAACATGGAGGTCTTCTTGTGTGAATAACACTGAAAATTCATAGAGAGAATGAGAGTGGAAGCCAGGAAGAGTCTGGTAGTGATCGACTGATGAATGGGATTGAAAAGTTGAATACTGCTCAAAAATATGAAAGGTGGAACATGTCAAAGTGTGAATGCATTGTGAACCAGCAGATGATAGTTGAAAAAGAGCATTTTGAATAGTTTTAACATGATTCAAAAGGTGAATGATATCCACAATGTATGTAGGAAGAGTTGGAAAAGTGGGAAAGGGATGAAGAATGTAAACTATGGCCTTTATTTATGACTGACACTTAACTACATTGCTCAACTTTGTATGAAGAAGCAGTTGTAGCAGAAGGAGAAGTAGCAAAGGTGAATAAAACTGATTGTATAGAGGATGTTGAACATCTTAAGGTTTAAATTTAGTTTGTACCTTAATTTGTGCTGAAAGGAGCAAAATGTTGGATATTTTGGAGAGTATGAAAGAATGTTAATACAAGCAACCAGCTCCTAATTGAGCTGAATGTCTTCTATGTTAAGTTTCTATGTTGAATAATGTGGAAAGAGTGGGTTTGAATGGTTTTCCAATTGACTTCCATTATTAAGGTTCAAACAAAGAATGAATATTTTGAAAGGTTTCAGTGGAATTAGAAAGTTGATTAATACCCTGAATGAAGTGTGTAGCTGCTCTAACTTTTATTATTCTTACTACTTCAACAGTTTATCTGTTGGTTTTAGCTAACTGTTTTAACTGTTTATCACGTTCAGCTGGTTCGTCCATTATTCTTAGCTAATTATCTCAGCTGTTAACTCATTACAGTTACCCAGCTCACTGTTTATCACTTACTTTCTGCTATTTCAACTGTTTCTCCGTCAGTTTCACCTAACTTCTTCTTAATGAATGAATGAATTATGATGAATTTCTATGTTTTTATTAGTTAGCTGAGCTTCTCTGTTTTAGTTTATTTATGTTCTCTCAATGCTGAGCAAGTTAGTACTTGTGCTGTGAGTTTTTTCTTGTTTCCAGTGAACACAATAGGTACATATCCTGCTGCCTGCTTTACTTCAGCAAATAGCCAATTGTATTGACTCAAGGATGTGTTTTGACAAGGATTTTAATATATTTACTGATCTGTACAGCCATCATTAAAGGTTAAGCTTTATTAAAAGATCAGTTTCACTTTGGTGTCACCACCATCAGCCAATGTGGCACATGGTAAAAGGTTACCACTGAAAAGGATCTAATGTACCCTGATATTTAATCATCAGATGTGTCCAATTGGCCTGAATTCTGATATGTAAAAAATGTTTTAAAAATGCTTAAAATTGTCCTAAACTTTTACTCACGAGTCAAATAATGAGTGCAGAAAGAAGTAGTAGTTATAGAAGACATTTCCCACACACTGTTTGAAATACTATCATCATTAAATAGGCTAGATTAACCATTTGAAGGGACCGTTATCTGCGGGGGCCCTTTAAGTGATCACTCTGAACTGAGAGCGTGGAGGTTGACCTAAAGCTAACCAAAGATATTTGACCAAAAACATCCCAAAACTTTACCTTCTGTTTCTTGCAGAGCAAAGATCAGTGAGGAACTGCGGACACTGATTTTGCGGATGTTGGACAAAAACCCAGACACCAGGATCACCATCCCTGAGATCAAGGTAACGAGACGACAGGCAGGGGAAGAGAACAAACAAATGTAAAATATTGTGATCCTCATGCTTTAAATCTTTGTGAGCAGCCATGAAGTACTATGATTACCTGTCTCAAGAAACTCTGAAGTCTTTGCAGTTAATTAGTTGTTGTAGCATAACAATATGAATATATGCATAATATAATATAAAATGGCTACCTGGTTGGTAGAAAATGCACATGTATGAATATAAACAGTGTGTTTTGCTATAGAAAATGTTGCAATAATGTAAACTATGCATGCCAGGCAGAATAAGGGCTAAATCATGAGTAAAACTGCAGTCCCCCTTTGGAATATTTTAAATTGTGTGTGTGTGTGTGTGTGTGTGTGTGTGTGTGTGTGCGTGTGTGTGTGTGTGTGTGTGTGTGTGTGTGTGTGTGTGTGTGTGTGTGTGTAGACGGACCAGTGGGTGACTCAGGGAGGCACTGACCCCTTGCCTCTGGAGGAGGAGCACTGCTCTGTGGTGGAGGTGACCGAGGAGGACATCCAGAACTCAGTCAAGTTTGTCCCCAGCCTCTCTGCCGTGGTAAGGAGCCCTGACTCTCCTCCATTCACCGACATCTATTGTCATCTCTGAAGTCGATGCTTCCTCTCCTGAAGAGATGAAGCCCTAAAGGGAGCTGCTCCTTAACAACTGAGGACACATTAGCTGTGTTCTCCTTCATGGAGGAAAGGTTGCCTCCTATCATCAAGTCTGAAATCCAAAAATCCTTTTAATACCCGGTTTGAGTAGTGTGTACTCCTCTACTTAACATGTTTCATTTGGTTGTCACCATTTCAACCAGTCGACCAATCAGTGATGTTAACTGACATGAATCATAACACCCACTGCGAGGGAACAACAATGAATGGGGGAAACCAGATTCTGCACCATCTGCCTCAATAAATGCTCTACTGTTGCATGAATCAAGCTCACATTATGGTAGCGGAGGCGCCTCATTAAGGGCACATATGAAATTATTAAGGCGATAGATCCTTGACAAAAATTAGGATGCGTTTTCTTAGAAGGCTTAAACAGCAGTTCTAAGTTACCAAGATTAGACGCAGCACCCTGTAGACTGGTGTCCCGTCTGGAAACCACTCAGGAAGCAGGTGGGATTTCACAATCACAACGAAAACCTTTTTTACTGCACCCTTCCTGGACATCGGTTTAGCAGTTAGCCTCTGCAGGTAGCAAGACAAGAAGTGAGTGGGTCCTAAACTATTAATGGACAGCACAGGGTAAAAGCACACTAAAAACTATTTCTATTCAAAACACATTAGCACATATTAAACACCATTAGAGCAGAGAAGCCCTCCCAGTCCGGATGATAACATCAGCATGTATGAGCTGCGTTCACCTTAAAACTAGTGTTCCACCACGATATGTTTGTGGTCCAATAACAACATGATGATCTCTCCCCCAGATATTCTGGTGATTTGGCTCAGACATGCATCCACTCTGTGCAGAACCACAGACCCAGGAAAGAGACCTGCTGCTGTTTACTGTCCTGTGTTTGTGGCTCTTTCAGATCTTGGTAAGAGCCATGCTGAGGAAGCGCTCCTTCAGTAACCCCTTCGAGTGTCCGAGCAGGAGAGAGGAGAGGTCCATGTCTGCACCTGGCAGCCTGCTCATGTAAGCACACATAGCCAGTCACCCATGTCCTGGTCTCCCCTGTACACCTAACACTTATATATCTCATCCACGAGGTCAGAAAGCACAAATAAAACCACACAGACTCATTCTTACTGCAGAGATTGCTTGAGATCCTGATATAGATGGGTGCTTCACACCTGTCTCCTCTTTCTGCTGTGTCAGTTTAACCAGCATTCACTCCTGCAGCAGAGGCTGCTGCTTTAGGTTGCCATAGCACCATAATTCATTCTTTCAGCTTTTATAAGTGTTTCTTTGTGTGTTGCTTTCAGCTTTCAAGGGTAGGAGGATTCAGGGTGACAGTGAAAGATAGAGGTCCACCAGTGCCTCAGGCTGACCTTGGATTTTCTGTGGCTCGGATTGAAAGCACCACAGAGGAAATGGCCAATGGTCTAATCCCATCGTCCAATTTCAACATACACAGTGCAGTCGAGGGCAGATTAAAGCATCTTTAGCGGTTCCCTGCTGCTCTGCGGATGGCCCTGGGTCACAGTAATCTATGTTATGTGTCCAGCAGACTTTGTCATGATGATGGACCTCTGTAGTGCTGAATGTGGAGGAGACTCTAATCCTCTACTGTGAGGGTTTTATTAGATTGTTTCTCCTGTTACACTCGAGGCAGTCAGAGAGCTGCTAAGGGAAAGTTGTTTTCAGAAGACATATAGGCAGTTTAAAACAATACTGCCCCCTGCTGAACAAGGAAAAACCAAGGCTGTGTGCACCTACAGTGAGGCTTACAGTACCATGAAGCCCTGAATGTGTCTCTGATTATTGAGCCTCCTATTGTTACGAATAATAAACCTGCTTGATTAATGGGACGACAATAAACCATAACCTCATGGCTCACATGTAGCGTTTCACCATCTGCTTTAACCACTGTCATTTTGGCACAATACTAATAAACTAACATGGACATCCTCTGAGAGCTTAAAAACCCAACTGCTGCTGACTAAATGTCTGATAGTAACAGATAATCAGCTACATGAAGAAACTTCCTTCAAAGCAAAGTGAAGAAAACTACGTATTTCTTTCTACGTATTACTAACAGTAGTAAAGTAAGGATGTGATTGATATAGAGAATTAGCATTTAAATGGTTGATTTAGTAGCATTTCCAGAAAGAGACACATTTTTAAAGGAATTGTGTCGATCAGAACAGTAGAGGGAGAGACATCCTGTCTTTCAGTGCCTGGATCCTACATTTCCCATAATGCACTTTGAGAAAATCTTTACTTAGACTTCCATTGCCTCGTGATGCATGTTTGATTCAAAGAACCCGTTTTCAGAGTGTAACGTGGGTTTTCAAATTCAAGCTGAGATAACTCTGATGACATCACCGTGACATCACCGTGACATCACCAGGGTTATTTTCCCAGACTATTTTCCAAGTCTGTTCAGGGTCACAGAGGACTTTGAGCAAATGTTTATTGGTATGAAGTAGAAAGACACAGTAACTTAGGGTCTGTAGTACATAAACACTCCTGCTGACTGCTACTCTGGATCGGTCCTCTGATGTCGAAGCTACACACAGCTCCTCCATGTTGACGGGCTAAAGTGTGCCTCCACCTTTCTTTGACTCCCCGAGGTGACCCTTTGCCCTCTCACCTGTGACTTCTCCATCTTTTCTCCCACTTTGCTGCAGGGACTCGTGGCCCTTCCGGCCCTCTTTAAAACTTCACCCCTCACTCAGGTAACACATCGTCCATTACAGTCTGACACGCTGTCTGTCCAGCATCTACCAGCCGCAGCGCCCATCATCATCTTAGACTCCTCAGCCCTCACTCACCTCCATCAGGAGAAGTGAGGGAGCCCCAGTTGTCCCCAGCTGCCATCTTAGAGTTTCACCATCCCCCCCGCTGCTGTCGTTCTATGCTGTGTTGTATCGATGCGACATTTTTTGTGTTCTCAGCATTCATTTCGCTGTCAGTCCTCACTGCGGTAGTCCAGCTTGAGATCCTGTACAGAAGAGCTCCTGCTGACTGCTCTCTGTCTCTGTGTCTCTGTTATTCCTTCCTTCAGAAAGAGCAGCACAGGAGATGGACCCAGAGAAGGAGAGCTGGAGGACCTGCATGAGGACGAGCCCTCCTGAGTCCTAACGAAGCTCCCGTCAGCTCTGTATTCAGCTCCATCCTCTTTACATCTCTTTGCTTGAACCACTGTGCGCTCATCCCTCCATCCACACTCCTCTTTCACAGCAGTGACACACCGCCTTCTGTACACTGAGGAGACTCAAGCTTTTCAGTCTGATATATGGCTTGTTTTGGCACTTGTATGCTCAGACTTTACTGCTTTCGTTTCTGCTTTCTGCCTTTTAATATCCTTTCTCACTCCATTTTCCTCCTCCTCCTCCTCCTCCTCCTCCTCCTCCTCCTCCGCTGTGGGGACTCTGGGCGCTAAGTTCGGTCTACAGCGCTTGTCTTAACTGCTCAGCCACTTACTGTTATGACTGGCATCAGTGAACTGATAAGAAGAGGAGCTCTGCTGAACTTCTGGATCATTAACAGCTCCAGTTATTGTTGTGGGAGAAAGACGAGAACACGTTTGTCAGCTGGCAACGTGGGACAAAGTCTGATTATTATTTTTTTTTATCCGTCTGCATGGTGAATAGTTAGGCCTCATCGTCAGACTGTCTATAGCCACCTGTCACACTCACTGCCAGCCTGACGAAGGGAAAACAAACCCTCTTCAACAAACAGCATGTAAATGGCACTAGACCGTCTCTTCAGTGAACCACAGGGCTTTTGGTTTCTGTACATAGATGTCTTGAGGTGTCGTCGGTGTTGTCATCTCTCAGTCCTGTCCTCGTGTCTGTGCCATCAGTAGCTTTTGCTTCGGTAAAGGTCCGAGTCCTCCCTGTGCTGCCTTCACAGCCCTTGGGCCCGGCCGGATGAACTTTTCACGTGTCACTATGGACACGTTCCAAAGGCTGTGGGATGTGTAATTATTTTCCTCTCCTCCTTTTGTGTGTGTTGTTTGTTTGATGATTTCTGTTCTCTGACGTGGCCTCTCCCCTCCGTGTAATCCCCTCCTGTTTGATTTGATGAAAATGTGACGCCTGTTTAATGGTGAGTGTGAAGAGACTGAAGAACAGACTCTGGTTGCCTGTACTTAAAATAATTCCCCATCCAAGTTTAAATGTATATGCTCCAACATTTTTGGATGCAGAGCTGATTTAAAGACATGAATAATCTCACTGTCCAAGTTCAACATGGAGGAGAAGGAACTGAATCCTCTCTAGTTATGCAGGCTAAGGGGCCGTGACCATGTTATTAGGGTGGAGGATTATGTTTCCCTTTTTGCTGGGCAGAGCTTACTCTAACTTTAGTAGAGTGAGTAGAGAAGGGCCTTTTTATTTTTTAACATCCCTAATTCATATTTCTGCAGTCCCTTGCAGGATTCCTAAAAAAGGGGAATCAAATAGTCACAAACGATGGTTCTGGTTCGCTCAGTGGGTGCTTTGCCACAATCCTGTCACTGTTTCAGGGATTTATTTTAACCAGTGTTATCCCTGACAGATGTCATTGTCTCCTTCACTTTCTTCTGCATCGTAACAAAAAGTCAAAATAAGTCAAATGTGTCTGATAAAATCAGCCTGTATTATCATTATTATTATTATTCTAGTTCAGCCTTCTGTTATGTTGGAAATGTCACTTGTTTACTCACTGGTGGATATTGTGAAAATTATGATTCCATACATGAATATATTTTATAGATATATTCAAGGCATGTTTGTTAAATACAAATGAGATTTAAAATGATTACTGCACCTCATTTTTTATGCTTTGCCCTTTTAGTGAGTAATAGTTAAATGAGTTAAATCCACCCACTGCCATATTTTGAGATAATGGGGGAACCATGTTGTAGTTTTTTTTCCTTCTTAGTCAAGAAGAAGGGTTCACATAACATTTGATAACACTGGGAAGGGACATGCAAGGATCCTAAAGGATTTAACACCCCAGTAATTTTCAGACGGTCCCCAACTAGTTCTCTTGGCTGACCTTTTGTTCCAGTTAGCAGTTTGCAGAGCTAGTGAGTGGGAGTGTTAACCCTGTGAGCCCACTAACACTGGGATCACGGATGAATGAAAAAAGAAAATGTGATTTTTGTGGTGGTTTGATTCCTCTGTTCTGCCACACAGGGCGGCTGGCAAACATTATAAAAAGCCACATGTGTGGGTTGTTTTGTCTCTAAAATCAGTGAGAACATTCGTGCCTCCACAGCAGCTCTGCCTCTGTTTATAACCGCCCTCCTCTTCCGCTGGCCTGGCGTGTCACTCTGTGAGAGACACCCAGGTTTGACTCTGATCACTTCACCTCAGTGAGAAGGAGCATGTCTATGTCACCATTAAGCCCAGGCTGCCAACAGCAACAACAGCACTTCCCCATCCCCTCCAGCGCCGTCCCCAGTGTGGCTGATTAGAGACGGGGAGCGCGGCGCTTTGCATTTCCTCCATTAATCTTCCCCTCAGTATCCTCCAGTGAGGGATGCTAAGTGAAGCGCAGCGACTAGAGAGGGATTGGTCCAATCTGAATGGGAAAGCTTTTCACATACTGTTACTGAGCCTCCATGTTTGGGGATTTGTGTTCTGAGGCAGCGACCTTATGCATAAACATCATGAATGCTGTTGACATTAGACTGTCAACTTCATTATCACGTGGGTGCAGGAGAATGTAAAGCTTTATATCTTTATATGTCATTGTGCAGTAAAAGAACTACTTGTAGAGGATATATGAATATCTTAATGTCTAGTTGTCTGAAATGTTGTACATGCAGTTTGAAGTTAAGGGTTGTGGTCATTTATTTATTTGTTTATTTGTTCCTTCTCTCTGCTGAGGATGAGAGAAGGTACTGAGTTCTGTTTGCAGGGTAACCTTCAATGAAGGGCTGTTTGAACCAAAAAGTATGAAATTATGTTCTGTTTTATTTGCTTAAAAACACTGAAACACTGATGAGAATGTCTTTTTTTTAATCAGCTTTACATCTGTGTGTTTGAACGGACCTGTGTCGTCGTCAGAGGTGCAGTATTGTTGTCATCTTCATCAGTGGTGCACTATTGGCTGGTTGCCCTGCTGTCAGAGCAGGCCTCTCATCCTTTCATGTGGAGTTTAGTCGCTGACAAGACTTAAATACTGCTTCTGTTTAAATATTTGCACTTTCCCACTTACACATTTATAATAAAGTTATTGTGATTGCATATGACACTGCTGGTACCTGCCAGCCATTTAACATTGTGTAGTTTCTGATGAAGAGGAAGAAACTGTGTGCTTCGCCTGTAAAAGACCATATTTGCTGTGTATCGTGTGCCCTCACAGACCCCTGTGCTTCTGCTCTTTGATATCGATCTGCATGTCACAGCAAAGCTACTTGGTTTTTAAGAATTTTTACAAATCAAGCTTGAAACAGTTTTCCAGTAACTTCTTCTCCTGTCTGTGTCAGAATGCTGTAACAGCTGCAGTAACAACATAGATTTTGAACAGTTGTTTTCGTCGTGCACGTCCATATGATTCTGAACGTTGTATAACTGGGACAAGGGACTCCAGGATTTCACTGCTGAATGCTAAAACACTGTAAACCCAATCATATGAGCACAGGAGCAGCTTAAATGAACAGCTTTCCTTTTTTATATTAATCATCACCTCTGCAAAAGTGTTTCCCTTTGATAGAAAATCAGGCAGTGGGCTAAGGAAGTGGTGCAGATTATGTTATCAAGATGACTTAGAAAGCCTTTAACATTCTTTTTTTCCTGATTCCTTTGTCCAAAGTTTGTCACTCTGCTCAAATAGGCCACAGCTACATCCACCCCACAGATTTCTACCCCTCCTGCAAAATTTTGCCACTCTTCACAAAATTGGGTAGTTGTTTAGTCTTTGTGAACGCACCAGTTATAGTTCTTGAATGCAACGTGCATCCACAGATATCAACTCAGACCGAGCCTTCTAAATGTGACTTTGCCCAAAGGTGGCTCTACAGCACATGATATATGATTTTAAAGGGTCATAACTTATTGGACACTTGTACAGTATGTCTCTCTTGTAATGCTGCACAATTCATCCTTGCAGAAAATCCTGCAAGTCTGTCACTATTTTAATGCAGATCTTGATCCAAATCCATATTAAATGCAATTATTTTGGATTGTGCAGCCGTGGCTCACATCAGTGGGTGTCTCGTGATTTCAGGTCTTAACTCTCTCCAAAGGAGTGGGGTTGTGGGAGAGTGAGTTGTGTAGCTGTGTATCTTATGTGATCCTGATGTGTGTGAGCTGAATGTGCCTGCTGTCTCCGGTCCTGTGTTTCTGGATGTCCACCTCGTGTTGTTACGTGCGTCTGTATGCCGCTCATACAGAAGCAGAAGCATGGCATACTATGTAAATATGTACCAATATATACAAAGAAGCTATTTTTTGCATGCTTTTGTACACCTAGACATAACCAAAAACAATAAAAAAAGTAAATCTGGATTCTTTTGTACACTGTATGATCTCTTCTGTACGCTGTGAGACCACTTGTGCTGTCAGACAAAAACAAAAAGCAGTGATATTACAGTACATGTTTTATTGAATCCAAGTGTCGATCACAAGGGGCACACAGAGGATGAATCACTCCGACAGTGGCACATCCGCACGGTATGTGTGTATACGTTGCTTTGTCAATGACAGCGACAGAGGGTATGAGTGGTTTGTGTAAACACAGGAGCACTGAAGTGTCAGAAACTGGTCTTTCACTTGCACAGACAGTAAGGAGGTGGAGGTTACACCCAAAGTATGAACAAAACCAAACCGAGCTACACCCAAAAAAGTACACATACAGCTGAGCTACGCAAGGGCTCTACATACAATACCGGGGGGTGGGGGTGGGGGGGTGCTGCACAAGATTGAGAAGAAACGATGTCACATGACTGTCCTCTCCACTCTTGAGTCCATTGAGTGTGTTTGTGCGTGTGTTGTCTTCAGGGCCTGTTTGCAGGGTTCCAGTGCAGTACATCTTCAAGGCAGCTCCCAGATCACTTCTGCACAGGAACAGGAGAAAAAAAGATGTCAGCCATTACAAGAAAGCACAGAAAAGAGTATATTCTAAGAAATGTATGAATCCCTTACTTTAGATAGCTCAGTCTCTGTGCTACCTGCCTCTGAATCAGGGTCCTGCAGCATCAAGTGAAACCATTAAAACATCTCAGCTAACAAGAGAAAATGACTCTCCTCATCATCACATGACAGAGTACATGAATAAAAAGAGTCTACTGTCTGGACTTCTACATGCACTCACGTTGGACTGGTCAGTGCCATGGACTTGTCTTGCATTTGCTTCGAGGGTGTAATAGACGCTTGTGTCTAAACCAAGAGACTCGCTGTCATGCTGTAAATACAAAATGTTCTGCCTGATTCAGTTATAAAGGGAAACTGCCTGCGTGGGATGGGAGATGATTTCATTCCTCCATCAGATAAAAGGCTGTACTGTGTCGAGCATAGATGTTCCTGCACTGGCCATGAATGTCGTGGGAATAAACACAGTATTAATCTGAGGGTTACTGGAGAGTTACCGCTCCTGTGTGCTCCTGTGGTTTCTAGCTCTGATGCATGTGGCATTCCTTCACAAGAACACAAATGCATCCAAAAGATGTTCGGATACAGAATAAGTGTTAGACACAGAACAGACATCAACAGTGTTTGTCTAGGCTCACTGGTGGCCTTGAATGCCTCTCTGCTGCCATCTTGCGTTCAAACTGATCTCACATCACAGTGGAAGTGTCATCAGATACTCAGTTCATATGCAAAATAGAGCTTACCTGTGCATGTGTCTCTGTGTATTTGAATTTCATGTTCTTGTAAAATTCTCTTTTTGGTAACAAATAGAGCAGCACCAGGTCACATACCACAGTCGCCTGAAATCAGAATTATATGAGCTTGTATACAAAGTATGGCACAGAGAATGATTCATTATTGTTCATCAGGCTGTAACATACCACTCCAAAGATGCCCACTCCAGAGCCTATAGCTGTCAGTGTCGGGATGATATCAAATTTTCTTGCCTGTGAAGGACAGAGTGCCAATGACTCAAAATTCCCTTTTCAAAAATCCATATGAATGAAATGATTCAGTTACATTACTCACCAGAGACTGCACAATGATGTCGACCCTGATCCCAAACACTTTGAGAAGGGTTCTCTTCTGAACTGTGCCATCCAAATAATGCTTTGCATACCTACAAATAGCCATGGAAGTGATCACAATATGGTACTCAGAATGTATTTGTATATATTTGTGTATGATAAATAGTTGCATTTCCCACATGTCAATATTTGAGATTATATTACTCCCACACAATAAACTACTGTGAAACATCAGGGCTTTAAGCCTTCAGACGTTAACCAGCAAAACACAAAAACAAATTTCTTAGAAAGGAATGCTCATCACCACTAAAGCCAATTAGCACTTCCTGAATAATATCCCACTGATGGCTATGAAGGGCTGTGGCTGAGCACAGACAGCAGACCATCCTTAGAAGACACTGAACAATGATAAGTGACAGTTTGAGACAAATCTCAGGGCGCCGCGCTAAGCTGCTTTACAGAAAGCAAGTAAACATCATAAACTTCAGGCAGCGTGAGGAGCAAACACTGAGTCCTGACCAGGCCATGGAAAATGAACTGAGCAATGACTGTAAATACTTTACATGGTGACTTCATATCAACATTAAAACAGAGTGGGTTTTTGTTTCACATGAAACGGGAAATGACTAACTTCAGTGTCTGGGGGGAAACAGCTAGCTGTGTTATCTGCAGTCTGTACTAATACTACAGTATAAATAGTACAATGGGTTTTATCGGATGTTGTGTTCGGCCCATAAAAAGTGACTGCTGGCTCCAGTTATGTATGAAACATAGCCCACGGACATGACAGTGGCATCAACCTTGTCATCTAACTCGCAGCAAGCAGATTAGTGTGTTTCCCAGACTGTTGTGTTTGGGAGTATGAAGAGTAGAAGTGTGTCCACCTGAGCTCAGTCAGGTGTATTTACACACCTGAAATTGTAGCCCACTGAAGCTCTGGCTTTGTCGGTCTCAGCAGGGTTTCCATACAGGCCGTGGAAGTTGTACTTTGGCTTACAGTGTTTTACATCCACATCCAGGTTACATGTCCAGTCGACCACGATGCCAATAGCCCCTCCCTGTCGGGACACACAACACACCACACAGCTCTCTGTTACCACACGAGAAACAAAAGACAGCAAGCACCAAAATTCAACACACGTGCAGCCGCGGGTAGATGGAGGGAAATGTGAATCCTCCTCCCCACTCAGAGGTGACAGATGATCTTAAGCAGCTGACTTACCACTTTGGCTATTGTTTCGAATTTGAAGCCAGACAGTTTAACTATGTCTCCCAGTCTGAATATGGGGCACAGTGGAGCATCCTCTGGATCATGAAGGCATTTGCTGATGTACGCAGCATCAATCCCCTCCACCAGGTTACTCCTGAGAACACAGTGGTCATTATGAGACACAGATGAATGGAGATATTTTCCTGCCTTCCACTGTATTTGCTTGTTTGCAAATAACAGATGACAGGTCACCCCTGACTCACACTGTCTACATGAGTTCTTATGATTCTTTTAATATTGAATCTATGATGACATTGAGTGCAAAAACATTGTTCACTGACCATTTAAGATTTACTTCTTTGCTCAATGAAAGGCACAGAATCCTCCCTTATCCTTCAGGCTCATCTACAGCGTGACTGATGCAGATTTAGAAACTAATTTCAAGACCTCCATTGTCCTTTAAAGTGACATTTGAGACTTTGAGAAAGTTTGGAGCCGTGTGGGAGGCAGTTTAAAAAAGAAGAGAAGTAAAAATGAGTGCAGTAGAAACTAAAATAACCTGACTTTTAGTTACTAGCTGCAAAAACATCCTGGATCCTACATTTCCCATCATACAATTCAGTCAGGTCTTTCATTAGATCTTACCTGCCTGCCCTCATCTTTTTAAAGTCCACTCCCCAGCTTTTAACACAACCTTTCTGCTACATATTTAAAATGTAAAGCCTAACTCGTTTTCTCAACCTCACCCAGAGCAAAATCAGTGCAGCTCCTCTTTAAGAATGTTTGAAAGTCCTTTTATTTATCTTTATTCAGCTCAGGATAAAGTTTTCTATTTATCTATCTATATTTGGGGATGTGTAACATCTGCTGCGCTAAATTTAACTTGATATGAATGAGGTCCATCACCTTGTGACGCCAAATAAGGGGAAAGTTACAGAATTTTTGATGAACAGCGTGTAGTTCTCCGCAGACATCAGCAGAGGAGGACTAGATGGAAGTAAACAGAAGAGAGACGAGCATCAAACGCAGCACCATGAGGAGCATAAAGACACAGACAGTTATCTAATCCAGTTAACGGCACAGAATCATTAGAGATTCAATGATGACATGCACTGCAAGTCAGCATGAGCTTGTAGCATAAAGAATTCAACGTTTCCACATACTCTGGTATGTTGTGATCGTTCTCAACAGGGCACCAAGCCAACACTTCACAGGTCTTAGTGGATTTCACACAGACTCCCGTCATTTGTCCTTGAGGTAGAAACATACTGGAGTTCATCATTAGAGATAAAACTTCTAACTGGAGCAAGCATTAGGCAAAAGTACAACATGGGTTTCAGGCTGCAAGAAACAGAGGACGTGGGCTTTAATCATCTTATCTTGAATTAGCATCGACAGCAGAAAGCAAGATAGAAAAATGAAGCAAAGCAAGCGCTGAAATGGCTCTTTCCTTTATCTCGCCCTCATCCAAACAGACATTTTCTGTGCCTCTGATTGGCTTTCTTGCTATCTGTCACCCTCATCATGTGCTGGATGAGTTCACAGACAGCGCCTCGGCGGGCGTTGGGTCGCTCAGCTGCAGACTCTGACCTTTCACTGCAGCCCACCAGTCTGTTTAGCTACAGGCCCCCCCCCCATGTTTAATGCCTACAAGTATGGAGACAGCACGCTGCCTCTGAAGAGAGACTGGCACCTCGAGGTGAATTTGACTGGTCTGAAACAGACAGATCTAAAGCTTTGGCCAATATTAGTCTTATTGGAGTTGATGTGGGTCACAGAGGACTTGAAAGGCTCAGAGTTTAACCCTGGGACAGATGGAGGACAATACATTTATGTAACTGCTCTTTGAACTCGCCGACGATGCTGCATATGTTTGGACCTATAAAAACAGCTCTTGTCTGAAGGGTTATTTGTTTTTAACATCTCTGTGTGCTCAACATTTGTGTTCCCTCTTATGTGCAGGGGTGATTGTAAGATCTCTGCTTCTATATATGCATATACATATATACACACACATACATATATACACACACATACATATATGTGTATGTGTGTGTATTTGCTGAAGGCAGGGCTTTATCTCCACGCTTCAACGATCAACAAGCCGTGATATGGACATGCTCACTATGTTTTTGGTTGCTAAGACTTGGGTTGTTGATTTTAATCTGTTTTGTGTCTCAGTGCTGGACTAGAGCAATGCATGAATTACGTCTGACTGTTTACCTTCGCAGCGATGAGTCAGATCTGGAGTGTTTCAGTTTGCACTGTGTGATCCCATCCTATAGCAGTTCTCAAGAGCCACAACCCATTTTACAAATACACTGCTCCGTGACCCGACACGATGCCCTTCCCCCCCTGTCCATCATAGCCCTGTCACTGGCTTTAAGATGTTTTGATGAAGAGTTTTCATCTCTGGTGAAACAAACCAAGATAATGAAAAGCCAAAGATTGGGACTGATCTGTTTGGCCACAGACGGACAGACCGTTGCTCAGTGAGGACTGCTGAGGTCACCCACTGTCGGGCCGTCAGGATTTACCATGTCCCGTACGTTTGAAACTCCCTCCTTCACAGTCCGCGTCTGAGCTGCAGTTGTGCTTGCCTGGGAGCTGTTGTAAACAAGAGATTGGAGTGAGTGTGTGTACACAACTGTGGAATGTAAATGTGAGGAAAGCATCGCATTGTAAACTTGAAAACAGTGTGTGACATTGTGAACATAAAGTTTTGCACACACTGTGATGTTTTGCAGCTTGTAGAAACTACTGCCCATGTCGTCTTTTTTCTGCTGCTCAACAGCTGCGTAATTACCCAATTACACAAACAGTCCTGGAATGAGACTCAGTCTGTGCTTTGTTTTGCTATTTATGGCAGTCAGAGAGGGAAGGAGGAAGTCAGGGAGGAGGAGAGACGGACACAAAAACAGTGGAGGGAGCATTTGGCCTACCTCTGGACACGTCCCCATCTCCTGACCCTCAGTTATGATGTAGTTTGTCATCACCACAAACGATGAGTCTCCCTTAGGTTGAAGATGAAAAGAAGCAATGGGCCATAAAATGACATAATAGTTGGAATAGTTCTTATTGTAGGCAGCCTGTCAAACATGAATCAGCTCTACCTGGCCAATCACAAACACCTTCAAACTAAAACTTTAGCATCCCAAAAAGTCACACGTTGTTTTATTCGTACTGTATTCAGAACATAAAGAGTGGCCCATTTAATGAAGTTTCTCTCAAACTAAACTATTTGAACATGAAGAACGATGGCTGTGTGAGAACCAGGTGGATTTCAGAGTGAAAGATGACCCGATCAAAGCACGAGACGTCAAACCAAAGGGACTTATTCATGCTGCTCATTGGGTTTATCGTGCCAACCCATGCGTCCAACCCACTCTGGGTTTTAAAAAGGCCCACACCCACGCCTCAGAGCAAACATGACAATCTTCATTGTGTTTCTTTATTTCTTCCCCACAGATAACAGGACTTAGCATCATTTTAGGTAAACAAAGAGACGTGTTTGAGCAGAGTCTCCCTTTTGGCAGCTTGTTTGCTCATTGCAGGATACATGGAAGACTTTTGGACCGCACAGATACACCTCGATGTCGACAGAGTCACGTTATCATCAGAGCAAAAATGACCAAACCAACAGTAACTTTCAGTCTGTGTGTACTGTGTCGTCACTGATTAGATCTGGCATAAAATCCCTCTAACATTGATGTTTTAAAAGCATGACTAAATCTTGATCCTTGTCCGGATCTGACAGGTGACCAGGTCTCTTCGGGGAGCAAAGCGGTCTCGACGCTGCTTGTCTGACTCAGCTTGATGTGTATTCACTCTGACAGTTGGTTTTGTAGACTGTGAAAGTTGACTTCATGACTCACATTTACTTAGACTTTCTTTATTGATCCCCCCATAGGGGGAAATTCACATTTACTATAATCCTAACAATGGAGCTAACTCTCCATCAATTAGGAGTCACATATCAAACGTTCCTGCGGGCTTGTAGGGCCTCAACCCACCTGCGGGGGGAAGACGTAGTCGGCCACATCCCAGACTCTCTCGCTTCCATTCACGTTGGTGTAGCCCACTCCTTTCATTTTGGTGAAGACGGAGCTCACGGCCGTGTCTGTGGACTGGTAGCCTTTTTCATAGATGAACACCCACCTGTGTGAGACACAGAGAGCATCCTGTCAGGCCTCTCAGCCCACCCCAGCCAGCCGGCCTACCCCACAGGCAAGGGCATATATAGTGGTGACGTCGCACAGCAGTCCCACAGCAGTCCCACAGCAGTCCCACAGCAGTCCCACAGGCCGACAGCAAACCTCACAGCAGCACGTGGAGGGGACAGAGGTTGTGCAATGTCACGGTGGTCATACTGTCCCTTTAGCACCACTAAGATCACTAACATGTTTCTCACCATGGCTGTTTTCTACTGGTTTAAAACATGTTACACGTCTGTTAGGGAAGTAGAAAGTAAATAATCCGCTTCGTGGCAGATGTGGTTCAGTAGAGAGAGACACTCTCACAGCCGACAGCACTGATCCACACATCGTGTCTGTGAGGAGTCTCAGTGTCATATTATACCATCAGCTTGTTAAATCCTCCTCTTCCAAGAACACTGACTGTGATAATCAGTGGCTGAAGGTAACTACGTTCATTTACTGTAATGATGCACCATTACGTACTTGTACTTATATCTCCACTACATCTGTGCCAGCTTTTTACTTCACTGCATTTATTCAGGTACTTCACAGATTGAGATTTTAATTTACAAAGAAACCATATGACAAGCTAGTGAAACACAGAGGCTCCCATCACTTTTGGCTCACTCCTGGTTGGGGCCCCCGTCATGTTTCAGATGAGTCTTTAGCAGCTCCTTCACTTCTAAACTTCTCACGTGGTTTCATTTAAATAACTATTAGAGGCCCACATAGGTCCAAGTATTCTGTGTTTCACAAGCAAAGCGAGTAAAGAGTATCTGAATTTGCCCCATTAATCATCTCACCACCCCTCAGGTTTACAGTATGGCCCCCACCACTGGACTAAGCAACAATCTAAATGTATATAAAGTTGTTTTACTTGTGTTATTGCTGCTCTGCTTTAGCAGACTATTTCCTGTTTGCTCTGGTTGTACCTTCAGCATTTCCACTTCATACGCTAAAAGTTTGTTCTGGTTGTAAAGACCAGGGAAAAGCTGCAGTTATATGGAGAAGACTAGATTAGGAGCAAGAACCCTTCATCAGATAAAAGAATTCCTGTCAAGTGAAAACTTGCAGTGCTTTTCAAAGCTTTTCTCTGCGTTGCTCCATCAGTGTGTCTGGCCAGGAAGTATGTGTAACAGCTGGTGTGTGCTGGGAAGATACTGTATGTACACACACGCACATGCAGAGCTATTTTATATAGGGTGTGAAAGCCAATTACCCCCTGGCAGAAAGCCCACAGGGCAGCATGTACAGCGGACAAACGAAAGCTCCCCGCAGCAACGGACCAACAGAAACTGCAGGATGAAATAAAATGTGCACAATGAGCAAGAAGCCACAGCTTCTATCAGTTAGGCAGATCAAATTATGCAAGAGGGAGCTTACATCGGGGGGGAAGAGCAGAAAAAATAGAGCACATAAATGGAATAAAGGAAGCCATGAGCGTGAAATAATGGAAGGATCTTCCAAAACAGCAGTCTTAGTGAGATCTGTATCTGCTCCGACAGAGGGAACGGGGAGGCGGCGACGATGCTCCTTTATGTGGGGGGGGGGGCTTTTCCTCCCACAATGCTGTACTGCTGAGATTAGTGCTCATTTTGTAAAGACAAATTAGAATGAAAAAACCTCAACTAATCACTATGAAATGCAAACAATGGATTGGATTGGCATTTTTGTCAACTTAAAAGTGACAAGACGAGGCAATTAATTAATAGAATAGTCATTATGGTGTGCTGAAGCAGCTCTGCTCTGCTAAATTAGTCTCTGCTTTTGACTTTATTACAGATTTACTCTCAGCTGATACATGAAATGTTTTCAAAACTACTTTTTTGTCATGACAGACTCGTGCAGAGCGTCGTCTGGTGTGAGGACTAACAAACTGGAGCTGGCTAAGG